>NC_142268.1:2208888-2519583 GCF_052056855.1 Sturnus vulgaris | reverse complement strand
GAGGACATAGATTTACTGGCAAAAAAGTGCTTCCTTTTTTTAAAGCAACAATTTAGAGTCTTTAATTGCTTTGACCCTTCCTGTCTGTTTTAATTCCTTCTAGAAAATAATTTTCTCTTTGACCAGGTGAGATTGTTGCCTGTCTCACTGCCACGGATCCCATGTGTAACGAAATACAAGGTTAAGGGGGAAAACCCTGGTCCCAAGCTGAAGAAAGTTCATTTCAAGTCTTTTGGGGCTGAAAATCCTTCAGTGGAGCACATTCAGAGGTGTCAAACACCTGTGGTTTCTATGGACTCTGTAAGAGCTGGTTGTTCAATACCATTAAAACCAGAGGACAGGATTTAAGTGAACTGGGAGACACTGGACAGAGACTCGACCACAGGCCACAACAGACACCAGTCTGGGCATCTCTGAGAAGTGATTCCATGAGCCAGCACTGGGAAAGGCTGGCCCAGGACAGCAGAGCACATATCACAGAGCTGTTCTCTCCACAGGGTTCCTTAATAATGGTGAAGAAGGTTCCAGCTCTGCTGTACTTGCTCTTGCCTGCAGACACTTCCCACTCCCTGCAGGGAACAGCTCTGTGCTCCGTGTGCAGCTCCACAATAAAAATAGCTGGAGCCCCGAGTGGGAAGAGCTGGCTGGGAGGAGGGAGCAGAGACTCTGCTGTGCCTGAGCCTTGTCCTGCTCCAGGACAGAGCCCCCAGCTGCTCCCGGGGGCTGATTCCCAGAGCAGCAGTGCAGCTCCTCTCCTACCTTGTTCAGAGCATGCACAGGAATGTGGGAGGCCTCGATGTCCTTCAGGTCTCTCTC
This sequence comes from Sturnus vulgaris, assembly GCF_052056855.1. Taxonomy (NCBI): domain Eukaryota; kingdom Metazoa; phylum Chordata; class Aves; order Passeriformes; family Sturnidae; genus Sturnus; species Sturnus vulgaris. Next base: position 2,518,767 of record NC_142268.1, on the reverse strand, counting down.
GGCATCGTACTTGAGATCGTTGGACACGCTGAACCTGTGCGGGAGATGTGGAGGGGTTATCTCCTCCTGGGGCTGGTTATCTCCTCCTGGGCCCCGGGGAGTCAGGGCACACGGTGATTAACAACGCTGGTGATTAACAGCTCTGACTAACGCAGGAGGAGCTGTGCAAAGTTCTCACATCTCCCGCTGCCCACACACCCCAATGTGAGATCCGACAGCCTGTGTGCCCCTCGGTACAGGCTGTGATCGGCAGCAATGCCCCATGTTCCTGCCTCTGCACCGGGAAGCTCAGGAACAATTCCAGGGACTCCTCCACGACTGCAGGGAGAGCAGGGCTAGGCTTGACATCTCACCTCAAGGAGCACAAAACCTGCTATTTCACAGTGACTCATTCTCCATCCCTGCTGCAGGGGGAATATTCCCATTTCACAGGCAGCAGTCAGGCACTAAGAGGTGGAAACGACTTACCCAAGGCCACAGCATGACTCAACTCTAAAGCCAACATCAGCACTAAAGAATTCCTTACTTCCAGATCCAAACTAACTCCAAGGTCTTACGGGAAAAGAGGAAAAAAAAAACCAACAACTTACCACAGAGCTTTTTTCCTCCCTTTGAGATAATTTTCAAAGATGATGCCTGCAACAGTCCTGCCCTTCCCAACTCCAGCACCATCCCCGATCAGGAACCCAGCTCGCTGCCCATTGGGCAATAAAACTTCATGTTGCTGCAAAACCAAGAACAGAACTGAAAATTAAAAAAGATTTGCCTTCGCTAAGTGCTTTGATGTGAGCACCACTTAACCCTTTCATACATCCCACAGATGCACGTGTACAGCTCAGCCAAAACATGGCAGGAAAGGTCAGGGGTCGTGATCAAGCTCACAAGTGGCAGTTCATGGAAAAGGCACCCCAAATGTAAAACCCTCTGCAAGATAAGTCCAGGGTTCTTGCCTCTTTGGAATACAGATTGTACAGAAGCCCCTGGCTTCAAATAACCCTTCAAAAGGCATTTAAAATGCCAAAGGAGTTTCATCACCCAAATTCCAAGAGGCATTTTCTTTCAGGTGTGGGACACCTGGAGGTGCAGGAGGTACCTGGCAGGCGTAGATGATGGCTTCCAGCTGTAGTGCAGACAGGGAGCCTTTGTCAGCCACGGAGTGGGGAAGGGAAAGCTCATAGGTGATGTCAGGTGGAGGGACGCTGGACAGGGTGCTTGTCTCAACCACCAGGTCAGGATGGTGCTTCCCAATCTTGGCTAAGTGACAAGAGAACACAGGTCACTCGAGGTCTTTACTCCCGGGGCACCTCAGAGCTCATCACCCAGCTGGAGCTCAGGGCATTGTACAGTTCTCCTAGAAAACCACAAGCCTGGGAGGTGCCACAGCAAACACACAATTAAATTAGGCTGGTCCACAATGGAGTGAGCAGCAATTCCCAAGGCAACACTTACACTTTGAAGGGATATATTCAGCATAGGTCTCTGTCTGCCCCAACTCTTCCGTTTCTTCCTCCTCACCTTCATCTTCCTCCTCTGCAGGAGCCTGAGACTGAAGAAAACAGCATTGACCCAACATTAATGTTCCTGCTGAGCTGCAGACATGTGTGGTGCTGTGCCTGGCCTCAAACTGCATTGAAACAACCCCAGAGCCACAACCCCCCTAAAACACAGCCCATCTCTTTAAGGAAAGCCATCAGTGGGAGCCCACCCCAGGGGCTGTAAGAGCTGCCCAATGCCTGGTTCTCACAAAACTGGGGAAAAATGTTTGTATCACTTTTGGCATGGGCTGTGGGGTCATGTGAACCCTGCCCAACCTGCCCTGAGCAGGCACCTGGCCCAGCTTTACACCCAGCACTGTGGCCACAGTCCTGAGAGCCCAGAGTATCCCTTAACACAGCCAGGTTCCCCTCTGGGAAATGTAACACACACTTCTGGAAAAGGGCAGGGACTCGTGCCTGTCTGAGTTTCTTGTCTCACTCCCTCTGAAGGGAATAAGGTCAGAACTGCTCCCCCCAGCACTGGGATGTCACCAAGAGCATCCCACTGAGGCCAGCATGGCTCTCACCTGGTAGCTGATGAGGAGAGGGGTGTTGGGGACAGCAGGAACGTGGTCACTGGAGCTGTTCAGGCCAGGGAACGGCGTGCTGGATGAAAACAGCTGCAACACAGAGGGGGGCAGGTGAGGAAAGGCAAACATAGAGATGCACCAACAAAGATCTTTGGACACTGTGATCCCTGGACCATGCAGTTTGCCAGGAGAGAGCTCCTAAGACACTCCACAAGGACAGAGAGCTCCCAAGACACTCCGGGCTGAGGAGATCCTTCGTCTGCTCCCATACAAACAAATTCACCTCGGAATTTCCCGATAGAGAGCAAGGTCAGGCCAGCAGCTCGTGGCATCCAAAGCAATCAGCAGCTCCAGGAGCAGCACTGCTCCAAGTTTACAGCCTGTGCAGAGTGCCAGGCTCAATGACAGACCCATGCTCAGCAGCAGAGAAAGATGGGAAGTTCTTAGGCATAAACACTCCTATTTTTAAATAAAATTTAAGAAAAATAAAAAGAAGAAAAAGAAAGAAAAAACCCACCCTCCATTCCTGGAAGCCTGAGTCAGAATTACCAGAAGGAAGCTGGACAGAAGAACTGTTTTCAGTGCCAGCAAATCTGGAGAGCAGGTGAAACATCCCCACCTACAAATCTAAGCTCAGTTTGGTCTTGGACAGGAGAAAGGCCAGGAGCTGCTGGAAGGGGAGGATGTGTTGTTGAAGCTCCAGCAGCAGGAAGAGAATGCAAGGCTGAGTTTGCATCATAAAAATCCCCAAAGTACAAACCTCTGCTATCCTGACCCAGCTTTGGCACTCAGCATTCCACCATGGGAATTGCAGAGGAAACAAGAGGAACCTTGGCTGTTCAGAGCATCTGAAAACCACCCACACAGGTGAGAATGTGCTGTGAGGGCCAAAGCAGGTGGGAGCAGGAGCTGCAGTGGGAGATGGATCATCCACCTGTACAATTCCTGCCTTTCCCTACCCTTCCTCACCTCCTGGTTTGATTTTCTCCTTCCTCTGTGCTAAGGACATCCAGAGAAGAGGAACACAGACTCATGAGAGCACAGAGATGGAAGCAGGAGAGAGACTGACAATTGCACAATCACAGCCCTGCTCTTATTCCACTTTCTTCCTCTCTGCATTATTCTCCATTTTGTCCCACCTTGCTGTGACTTCCCTGGGAAGGGAATCAGTCCCACGTGGCTGCCAAGCCAACTTCCCTCTGTGTAAATCCCTTCCCTGGGTCCTGAGCTGGGAGAAGGCTGCTTCACATACTGTGAATGAGCAACAAAAAACTGCATCAGCAGCTCACAAATTCCAGTCACAGGCTTCCAAGGCTGGTCTGTTCTTCCCAGCCTTAAAAGCACTGGGAATGTGTGAGATGGATGACAGAAAACACAATGTATGACAGGGACTATTTTTAAAAGGTTATTTCACAACTCCATTACAATCAAAGCTGTTTTGTCTGCTGCTCCTGCAAATATTTCACAGGGTGGCAGCTCTTCCCTCTCTGCCCATTTCTGAGTGATAAACAGAGCCAACAGATTGGATACAGCTCCTTTCCTTGGGATAACAGCTCTCCACAGGCACATGGAGGCAGTTCTGTGTCCAGCCCTTTCCACTCTGATCCCAAACCACCTCCAGCTTCAGCACTGGGCACCTCAATCCAGGGATTCTCAGAGAGCTAGGAATGTTTATTTTTAAAGAGCACAAAGCACAAGGCTGTTCCTGTACCTGGGATCTACAGGTGGGCTTCCCCCAGGATGCATCCAGCTTGGCTCCTGGGATGTCCCGTGCATCAGAACTGTGAGAGATTGATGTTCCTGCTCTGTCTGGGTCTCTGAGACAAAAGTTCTGGAAAAACTACACTCCTGATAACCCAGCAGCAGGCTGTGGGTCAGAGCTGGCTGCACAGCCACAGCTGAGGGAGGTCCTGGATCACAGGAATCAGGATGTAACGTGACTGATGTTCCACCACTGTAGCTTAGTGACTGCTCTGGCTGCTCAAAAGCCAAAATTCCTAAAATTCTATGGAAAAATACGATGGTGTGGTGACGTGGGGAGGAATATGATAATCTAAACTTCTGATATTTCACACCAATGTGCAGAGGCCAGTAGTGAGTCAATCTGACAGTTCTCTCACTCAGTACCCCAGTACACGGTTCCAGTTCCACACAAAAATGAAACCAAAATGTCCTGTCCAGGATGCACCTAACTGACACCACCTCAGCAAATCTTACTGTTAAAAAACAGCCCAAAAAAGCAGCAACAAGCACACATAAGATAACATTTAAAATTAGCTGGAGATTCCTTTCCAAAGGAAGTCGTTTATAAATGGAATTCCAAGGAGTTAATTGGCCTTATCTGAGCCCAAGAGCTCAGCAGGACACAAGGGGCGAGGGCAGGATGTGAGGAACAGCATGGGACACAAAGGACAGGGACAAGGAACAGCACAGGGACAAGGACTCTGCTGGAGATCCTGCTGTGCTCACACGAGTCAGTCTCACACAAAACGTTTGTTTCTCCCTTGTTTCCTTCATGCTGGATTTAGAACAGCATTTCCCAGTAAGTTTTTGTTGTGCACTCCACAGACACAGGACTCCAGGATTTTCTAAGCATTGAATATCTCAACCAGAGTTCACGTTTGGAAAGAGGCCACCACAGATCATTTCTGCAAGGATTTGGGCTTCTACATAAAAACCCTACAATAATATGAGAACAAGAGCAATGTGGCACGTGGTTCCTCTGTCCTGGGGGATGCATCTGCTCTCCAGCATTTTTAACCATCCAGTTTGCAAGCCTGGGATGTCTGCAGCCATTTCTTGCGTTCCAATAGCTCAGCTCTCTTCCTGCTGCCTCAAACTGCAAGTCCCAACTGGTCCCAGGCTTGCAGACTGATCAAGGAAGCACAGTCAGAGACACTGAGCACAGCAGAACCTCAAAATGTAGCAGTGACTACCCCAGTTGCCTCCTGGGGTAGCCACTTGGGATGTTTTTCCCTCATTCTTCCTAAGGGAGTGACCTCCAATGGAAATGTGAGGCACAAATGGACAGGCACTGCCAAGAGCTGAGACCCAGATCCAGTGGATGTGGATGATGTGGCTCCAACAACCTCCAGAGCCAGTTGGTGCCTGTGGTGCCCATGTCAGTCCCCCAGCTGAGGCAGAGCAGAGAGCAGAAGGCTGGTGAAAATGCCCAAAAATGCCCACAATCAGGTGATGCTGAAGGACTGCATGGAGCTGCCACACCCCAGAAAACTCTGGGATGGAAAAGCTTGCAGGGACTTGGACTCACAAAGTAAACACAAATGGTGAGTCTGAAGTTGAGACAGTTATTTAGTCATTGTTACTGAACTATTTGCCCTTGTGAACAAACAAAAGGTGCTGCTGCAGAGGGAAATTAATGATCCATGTCAGGATGGTTTTCCTGGAGTCCATCCCTTCAGCACTCCTGAGCAGCCTGGATCTGCTGAATGTTTTAGGGATAGATCCTCCCCAGGATGCACCTACCTGCCAGGGGAAAGAGCTACTGCCTGCTCTGTACTCTGGAAGAGTGCATGAATCCCTCTGAGAGGGGATTCCCTCCTGCTTCCAGGACACTGAACACCACTTCACCCCTTCCCTCCTCCGGTGGAGCGGGTAACAGCGGAATAACATCCACACCTCAAACTTCACCTCAGACCGGGTTGGTTTCTTAACTCCTTGGTAAAACCACCATGGGGTGAAGCCTGCTGAGAGGATGGGAAAGGAGCAGCCCTACCTCGATCTGGTTCTGCTGTGGCGTGTTCACATCCCATAGTGTTGGCACGTGGTTCAGGCTGTCGGCGGGCAGGAAATCCTTGGGATCCGCGATGTCCGAGAGGGAATCCGCGGGGGACGAGAAGAGGGAGTTGTTGTTGGAGAGCTCATCGAGGTATGAAGAATCCTGGAAGAGAGGCACAGCCATGTTTGGAGAAGGCAGGATGAGACCAGAGAGCTCCTTCCTCACTCAGCCAGCAAGTTCTCACTTCTTGCTGCTCAATGAGCGGCTCCGATACTTTGCGCTCCACAGATCCCAGAAATTAACCTGGCACTGAGGACACGCTCTGTGGTGCTCTTTGAAAATCTGCTTCTTGAAAAAGCAGGAAAAGCCCTGGCCAGGAGTGTGGGTACACAGTCAAGGCTGACTCGGGCTGTGCACATCCCTGCACCATGGACTGGGAGAGAGAGAGGAGCATTCAATGAGGCATCACTCAACCCCACTTTGTGATTGATTAAAAAAGGCTGCTAAGTGGTGTAAAGGCTTCAGCTTGACCCCAAAGGGCTCAAGGATTTCATTCATGTGCAGAGACCCCCAGAGACCCAGCTACACCTAATCACAGCATGGCTATTTCACTGCAATTTCCAACATGGCACTAGCTGGAGCCTGTGGGAAACATCCCTCTCCTCCTGGCAGGTTCTGCACACACGAGGCTGCCAGGAGCAGGGGAAGGAGTGCTGGTCACCTGGATTTGAATCTAGGTAAATCCAGGCAGATCTACCAATCCTCTTCCCAAGGGCTGGCCCCAGCCTGAACAAGGAACTTCAACAACAGGGACCAGGAGAGAGCCCTTGCTCTTTTTCTGGGCTGGAATGGTTTGCAATTGTATTATTTGGTGCCAGCCCAGTGATGCTGCTGGTTTGAGCCACACAGACTTTGGCTCAGAAAGAGCCATCAATCCCCTCCCTAACATCAAGCCCTGGTCTGGTTTCCCAATTTCAGGCGGCAAGAACCAAGATAAGCACTTCTTGCTCTGCATTCTTCACTGTGGCACAGACCCTGCCCTTTCCCCAGCTCCATCACCTCAGCCCTCCTCCAACACCAAATTTTTCAAATTTTGTCAAAGCAGAAAAACTTTGCTGTAAATTAAGAGCAACGTACTTCTAGCACCAAACTCCAGCTCTCAGGTCTGGCCAGAGATGAGCCTCTGTCCCTGAGAGAAGGGCAAAGGGACCAAAAGGTCTGTCTTGGTGGCCCTAAAGATGCTGCCAACACGGGTGGGTCTGTGGTTCCTCACAGCTGTGTCAGCACAGCCCAGCCAGAGCACCAGGGTAACCCAGCAGGCTGCTGCCAGCTGAGCCAGGGGCTGGTACAGGAGGAATCACTGCTCACTTCCAGTAAAGGGCCAATTTCCCACCACAGGCAGAAAGGCAGCCAAAGACTCTTAAAAGTCACTTAGCCCTGCCTGACATAAACCCACGAGCAGCTGAGCCTGGCCTTGCTGCTCCCAAGGGCTTCAGGCCAAGAGCTGGGTCAGACCCCACCGATTGCTATCAAAAGTTATGGGTTTGTGGTGTTTAAACCTCTGGGACACTTTCCCTTCCCTTTCTTCTCAGGGATGTGTCTTTTGGCCAGTGTGTGCCCTGAAGCCATGAGTGCAGGTGCTGGAAGCACTCCAGCAATGGCAGGTGTGATGTGGGAAGTTTGGATTCCTCAATTACCAACTGGGGAACCTAAAGGCTCAGGGAGCGAGGGCAGCACTTCCTGGGCAACTCCTGCTCCTGATATTTCTGTGGCTATTTTAGGATTACCCAGAAATCAAAGCATCCAGAGACTGAACAGGCACTCAGATTTATCACCTTGGAATTAAGGGATCTCTGGACTCCCCTTCACACTCGAGAAAGAAGAAGAACATTTGGGTGGGTCTGGCCATGGCCAGAGCGAGTGGCCTGTGCAGGAGCCAGATGGTCCCAGATCCCACCCAGTCCCACTGCTGAGACAATTCCAAGCGGGGCTTGTTCACCTGCAAAGAGCATTGACAGGAGCTGGGGAAGGAGGAAACATCTGCACACCCATGTCATGGCAGGGGAGGCTGTGGGGCAGCACAGTGGCCATCAGGGTCCCAACAATAGGCAAGGGCTGGGCTGGAATGGCAACAGGATATGGGAAAGCCTCATGACCCAACCCAAGACATTCCAGCAAATGTCACCCAGCCCCTTGCAACCCCAGGCAAGACTCCAGCCCTACCGCTGGGCTGAATTGGGGAGAGGAAACCAGCCCCAAGGCAGAGGGAGGACAATACTCCTCCTGGAAGTGATGCAGTGATCCCATCCTCTGCCAGCATTACGTGGCATTAGTCACAAACTTCCAGAATCTCTCATTCATCTTAACTAATTGCATTATCTAAAGAGCACTGAAGTTAATCACCTGCCAGCTTCCTTGCCCCAAGAACTTCCACCACCATCACCTCATTTATCAAACCCAGGGTAATTGTTCAACACAAAGGCACACAAGGATAACCACAACCAGTACAAACCATGCCTGGACTAATCACACCACTGGTTTATCTGCTGCAAATGGAAGCAGCTACCTTGGTGACCTCAGGGAAAAGGAAGGATCATCACATCAACCAAAAGCCCATGGTCAGGGTCAGATCAGGTACTGGGGTTTGAAACGTGTAATTTTGACCCTGTTTCAGATGGATTAATCAGAATTTTAAGTTTTTCTCATTAGAAACATGAGGTTCTACAGTAACAGCACTTCTGTTTCAGTGGAAGTTGAATTTCTGTAGATGGAAGTTGTCCTGACAGGCAGGATCTTTATTTCAGATACTTTTCTGCAACTGTTTTTTACACAGATCTTATTCCTGGAATTCAGCATCTCCGTGGTGTCCTCTGGACTGGCCCCAGCAGGTCCAGACCTCTCCTGAGCCCAGGACCCAGAGTTGGAGGCAGAGCTGCAGGTGGATTTCAGAGACCTGCTGCTACTGTGGCACACGGTACTCCTGTCATTATCCCAAAACTGAGATTATCAGACAATTATCTTCCTAGAAAAGATCAGAAAAAAATCAGGGTACCCCAGCCCAGACACTTGATCTTTCTCCAAGCCCCTGGGAGCAGCTCAGCTCCCTCAGTCAAAACAAAGTGTTAAAAATAATGAAAGAACAGGTGAAGTCTAAATACAGACAGAACAAGCATCCTAAAAATATTTTTTTTTCCATCAAGCCATCAATAGAAATGGTTTGTTTTCTCACAATCCAGACACTGAGGAAACAGTGTCTGCAGAGCAGCTCTGGATGACTGCTCTGCAGAGCACCCAAGTGAAGAAGGGGTTTGATTAAAAACCCAAAACCATATCTATATACCCAAATACACACCCACAACCACAGCCACACTGCCAGCCAAGAGAGATTTAGCACCTCAAAAGTCACAGATTAAGCAAATTATTATTCAGGAGTGACCGAATAAGCAGCTGCAGATGATCCCTATAAAATCTTTTAGCTGCCAATCCCCAAAGTCTGTCTAAATTTGGGGCAATAAACTGGCAGTGTGGAGGGTTTAGCTCTGGCTGGCTGGTGCTCTCCTCGCTTCCTGCACCCTGCATCAACTTTGGAAATAAAACCCCTCAAAGCCATCACACCTACACAAACACACAGATCAATCCTCAGACAGCTCCTTCCCTCCAAATTCTACACTCACAGACCGAATTCTGACTGACAGAACAGCGTCCAGGAATGCAGGTTCCAGCAAAACACAAATCACATCTTTGGGACAAAAAAAAAATTAAAAAAAAAAAAAAAAAAAAAAAAAAAAAAAAAAAAAAAAATCTATTCCCGGTACCAAATGTGGAGAGAGGCGTCACTCCCAAAACTCTGCAGCCACTGCACAACTCTCGGGGAGCAACTGCCCCGGTGACCAAAAACGCACGAGGAATTCCACGGAGGAGCAGGAAAAACCCAGGAAAAATGAGGCTTTACCTTGTAGAGAGACGGGAACTTCAGCCAGAACTGCATTTGGGACATTTTAGAGCAGCATTCGGGGGGCTGTCGGAGCGGGAGGCAGCAGCAGGGGGAGGGTGCTGAGCGCAAAGTGGAGAAAGGTCCATTCACAGCCAGGGCTCATCGGGGGGCTTTAAAAGCCAACATTCAGCAGGCAGAGCAGGGAAAATGGAGACTCGGGGCCCGGCAGAGCCGTCCTGTGCCCGGAGATTTGCATAGAGTGTTTAGTCACGACGAGAGGGCTCTTACTTCCTCTAAGTCCAGGGCTGACTTTCAGGAAATGATGCCTGCTTGGTAAGTCAGTGAAATTACTGGCAGTGCGAGGAGAATTACTGTACGTGGTGTAATCCAACCACAGAGCACAGTAAACAGCGCCGGGCTCTGCAGAGCCAGAGGGCTCCGGGGCTCCCTCTGCTTCCCTCCCCAAAGCCAGGCTTTGTCCCCCTGGCTGTTCTGGCCTGGGGGTCCTGCCCTCCTGCCCCCCCACCCTCCACGATTTTAGGGCTCAGGTGAAGTGGTGGAAGTGACAAAGCTCATGAGGAGTATTCTCACGTTGGTGTCCCCCCAAGAGCCATGTGCTCTCTTTGTTTTTGGTGTCTGCCCCACCCCAAATTGTGCCTTTTAGAAATCCAAAGGAGTGGCCCATTCTTTTCCCTTTCCTCCCTGGATCGCTATTATTTCCCAGGGACCGTTGCCTCCTCTTTTCAAGGCTGTCCCTTTTAATTTAAACAGTTTTGGTAACAGAAATAAGCAAAAATTTCTAGTGGGGAAGAGAAAAATGCACAAAAAGGGACAACTGAAAAGGAATATAAACTTAATGAAGGTCTCCTCCAACGGCTCTGCAGATTAAAGCAAAGATCCAAACAATCCCCCACCCTCCGGAAAATCCCTGGGAACTGCCATGTTTGCTTTGGGTGCAAAAGGCTCCTGTTTACTTTTCCCTGGAAGGGCTGGTGGCAGCCCCAGATCAGGGCTCTGCCCGCAGGGTCAGTTCCAGTTTGCCCAGCAAACCCAGCAGTGCACGTGCTGGGAATGGGGAGGGAGAGGAGCCCTGAGTGCTCCCAGTTTCTCTATCCCTGCTCCCAGTTTCTCCATCCCTGCTCCCAGTCCTGCCAGGCACCCACAGCACGGCTTTGAGGGAGCACAGCTCGCCCCTGATCCATCTTTGAGCCAGGATTTGGTGCCTGCTCCTGTGGCTGTCACTGCTGAGGCAGATCCTCTTTTGGCCTTGTGCTGGGAACAGCTGGGAAATCCCATCTTTATCAGGCATTTCTCAAAAAAACAGAGCTTGGAGTGAAAGAAGGCACAAAGTCCCAGCAGGCCCGTGAGAGAGGCGAGCAGACAAAGCCCTCCAGGGAGAGTTGAGCAAAGGAATTCTGCTTTATGCCATCACACGAGGAAGGAGGATGGGCCCCTCCAAGGAAAACTTGCCAGGTACTGAGGCTGGAAAACCACCCACAGGGCAAAAATCTGCAGCAGGGCTCGTTTCCAAGGGCAGAATTCTCTGCAGCACCGTGGCTCCACTGAGACATCAACCCATACCTAGTCCAGGAGGTTTTTTCAAGAAGCAAATGGGAAAGAAGAACACCTTTTCCCTGGCACAGCTGCAGCTATGGCAGGGTCTGCAGTCATGGATGGGGCTCTTAGGAGGAGCTGGAGCATCTGCTGGGCTCTCCTTGTTCCCAGGACCCATCTCACCTCCCAGTGGAGGCTGCAAGCAGCATTCTCTGAGAGCCAGAGCTTCCCTGGGAGCCAGCAGAGCATCCTGCAGGGACTGCAGTGACAACAGAATTCGGTTTCTGTGGGCAGCAGGCTCGGGGTGGAGAAAGGCTGAGGGTTCTCAAGGCTGCTTTTCTCTGAATTTGCTGTGTTTAAGGGCAGGCTCTGCTGGCCCATGGGGCAGGTGCTTTAATGACATGTTTGGAGTGAAGAGGTCGATTTAATTTCTGAAATGTCTTAATTAGCAGCTTGCTGTGTGACCTTGATTGAACCACTGTGTCCTGCCTGAGCCAATCGAGGTCTCGCAATTTGTGCAACCTTTGGAAGAGCAGGTGAATTATTTCCTCTTCCTTTTCTGTCAGTGGGGCAAAATGCAGACATGAGAGACCTGTGCTGCCGAAGGAAGTGTGAACACAGCACAGACACCCGGGGCTGCTGAATTGATTTTGCAAGACCACAGCAGTGTAATCACCACGGGCAAGATAAACCACTGTGGAACCACCACCTGCAATGTTCCCAGCCTCTCCAAGGGGAGAGGCAATCCTCCTCCCCACAATTCACCCAGGAACATGTGTGCTGACAGGCAGGGACAAGGAAAGCAGGATTATTCCAGCACTCACATCTGACTTATCCCCTTCCAGCCAAGCCCAGGGAGTCGCTGTGCTGGGGAACCTTCTGCACCCCCTGACTCAGACCAACTCTGCTTTGAATTAAAGCATATATTTTCAACCATGTCCCCATGGTCTGCTATTGGATTCTATTACCAGCACTTTTAAGAGCACTGAGAGTTTCAGACTGGCTTTTCCCACTTTTGTTGGCTTTGGGAAGAAAGGAGGCAGGGAATGGTGCCTGCCAAAAACCTCAGAAGGCAGATCTCCATCCCTCCTGCCCGGGGTGGACATAGCTGCTTGGAGGCAGCAACACAGATGAAAATATCAAGACTGGAATGGGAGAGGGGGAGATCTGAGCCCTCCAGGCTCTTTTACCCCTTTCCCCAGGGCCACAGGCATCTGAGGGGGCTCCTGCAATCCACTGACAACAAATTCTACCTCAAAAGCCAAATTCTACCTCCCCTCCTCCTGGGAACCAGCTCAGGGTGCCTCAGTTGGAGTGCCCCAAGCCTTTGGTCAGTGTACACTGAGTTGCTACAACCACAGCTTTCACTTTCCTTACCCCAGGCCTGCAGGAAGTGTCAGGTATCTCACCCGAGGGGTTATAAAGCATTATTACATCAGCCCAAACACCAAACCTGCAGTGCAGAAACAAAGACACGAGCACGCAAAGCCACTTGTTCACCCAAGGCCAAGAGCCAGGTAACTGCCTGCAAATGGATTTTAATGTCTGTGTTCCCTGTAGACATAACTCCAGGACAGCAACAGAAGTTCCAGAACGTTTCTTATTCCAGGAAACTCTTTGTTTCAGCCACAACCAAGTGTTCCATATAATTTAATAACTGTTGCATTGATTTCTCCTAAATCACCACAGCTCTGTGCACTGCAGCACTTCTAAAAATTAATTCTTTTTTTAAGAGCAGGTTAATTTCTCCTCCTGTTTTAACAAGGAAGATTAACAGGAGATTGCAAGGGGCTGGTGGTGAGGAGAGGGCTGGTTTATGATTAACATGTGTGGTCAGGAGCCCCCATCCAGCCCAGCAGATCAAACAAGGCTAGAACTGCATCTTTTCTGAAGGTGACTCTGCCCAGGAGCAACCAATTCCTTCTGGCCCACAGGATAAATCCATCTGGCCTCACCTCCTCCCTCCAGCCCAAGCACAAACCATGTTTCAAGAAGGGGACCAGAGTTCCTCCCAAAGCATTTACATCCAGAGCTGCTGCTTCACTGAGGGGAGAAGGAGGATCTGCAGACACACCATGTCCCCAGTTCCACCTTCCCCTGGAGCTGCTCCCCCTCCCAGGCTTATTTCTCAATTAACAGGACACATGAAGTCAGCAGAGGAGGTTTCTGTGTGTTCAGCAATGTCTTGCTCTGGAGCCACAAGTCGCACAAAATTAGGCAAAGGGAACACAGACTGCCATCAGAGATAACAGTTTCAACTAATTCTGAACTGACCAGGGCAGTGAAGTAAAGAAAAATCAGTGGTGGCCAAGAGCAGCAGGTATTACATGGCAGGGATGCTCTCCTAGAGGATGCTTTGACTCAATGAGGCTCTGGGGACAGACACAGCTCACAGGGACAACACAGGCCAGAGTCAAGAAGTCAAACCCTCCTGGATTCCATGTTTTATTATGGCAATTAACAGCTCTCACCATCAGTGTCACAAGACAGCACCACCACGGCCACAGTGCCTTCCTTTGCAGAACTGCTGCTCCTGAGTGCCAGATCCCAATTCAGCAGCACCTGGGACTGCAGGAATAACCAGCAGGAAGGGAGGGAAGCAGCAGAAACTAAACCTCGCTCTTCTCAGGGCTGTGATTTGTAAGGACACGTGGGCAGCCCGTAGACTTTTCCATAAGGACATGGCACCATGTGGTTGGGATGAGACTTTGGCAGAAGACAACAGTTCCCAAGACCAGAAACACTGTCAGACCCAACGTGGCCTCCCAGAACTATTTTCTGAACCTCCGCTCAAGCCACTTGTTTATATAAAAAATGCCAACAGATCGGCAAGGATGAATCACCCAGGAGCAAGCCAGAACACAAGAATATTGTGGAGGAAACAAGTTCAAGTTCACATCAGGCTGTTCTGGCCATGCAGAGAAGCACCTTCCCCGCTCAGCAAGGTGAAAGGAACTACAGAGAAACTCCCAGAGCCATTAGAAAATGTGGCAATTCCCACTCTCAGCATCCTCAGGTCAGCAAAGCCTTTGCACTCTGCAGGACCAGGACTCCCATCACAAAACATGGAAGGGTGAGGAGAGGAAATGCCAATACCAGAGGAAAACGCACCAGAACTCCCACTCCCCAAACCCTATGGCACATGGACAATCACTGCCACCAACAGATAGGGTTTGCTACACAAATGCCTCAATCATTTGCTCTTTAGACCTTTCAAATCCTTCTTCATTATTCCTCAAAATTCTGGATTCTGCTATGAGAGCAAAGCCAAGAGAACAGCCTGAATCCATGTGTGGAGGCAACACAAGTCCTCACACAAGCTCCTGATCCATTTTGCCTGCCCAAGGACCACGGGTTGGATCAGGAATCTCTTACCAGCATCTGCAGCAGACTCCTCATGGCCTCGCCTCTTGGGCTCCACTGCTCCATCTGGCACCGTTGGACCAGCCCTTGCCACTCCTACCATGGCAGCAGTAAAGTTTGGAAAAGACAGGTACTTTCCTGTACAGCCACCTGGAAAGATGGAACCACTCAGCTGCTCCCACCCCTCCTGGATGGCACATTTCAGCTTCCCAAGACAAATGTTAATATTTAACAATTTGGCGTCTGGGACAATGAGAAATCAGTAAAGTGGAAAACATTGCTGAAGAAAGGACTGGAAAAGTTCCAGACACTCCCAGATGGCTCCAGACTGATGCCACTGTCTCCAATTCAGGGCCTGCTGCTCTACCAGAGCCAGGCTCCAACTCTGGCTCCTGTGAGCAGATCTGCAGCTTTTCTCTGGATGAGCAGTGCCGGATGGCTCAGAGACCCCTGGGGTTCATCCACGACTTCCATGTCAGTGCTTAGTGCATCCAAATCCGAGTGAGCAGCAGGAGAGACCGTGCAGGGTGCTCAGAAGTCCAAAGCTGAGTGTTCAAGAACGCTGACCTGGCTCCATGCTGCAGAATGAGCTGTTAGAGGATGACTGGAGCCTGAAATTCCTCTTTCAGAGACAGCCCCAGAGGTGAAATAACCGAGTGCTGTCCTTTGGCTCTGGGGAGCTCCAGACACATCCCAGCCCTCAGAGGTACCAACTCCAGCAGGGAACTTCAGCATGGAAAACAGAGCTCTAACAAAGCCTGATCTACTTTTCCTCAGCTTCAGCACACACAGGGGGACACATCACTGCCCTGTTACCTGTGGAATTTCCAGGGACCAGAGACAGACAAACCATGGAACAGGACAGGAGAGCACCATAAAGCTGCTCTGCTCTTCGTGGGAGCACATGGCACTACCTGGTGGTACAATACCCCTGTGAAGGAACTGGTTTGGCTGTGTTGGGTTCAGAGGACACTTTGCTGTGTCCATACTGGGGGCAGAACACCTGCACACCACAATAGGTGCAGTCTCACTACAGAAAGAAAGAGTCCAAACAAAAGCCCATTTGCCTAAAATCACCTCACTCTCACCCATGGCTTCCTCTCCCAAAGAGTAAGAGCAGCACAAGAACTATTTCTTGCTCTGGGAATCATTTGAGGTTATTCACACCTGCTTTGTCTCAGAGCCTCCTGCTGTTTTCTCACCCAGCCAACACAAAGCATCTCCTTTCACAAAGAACCCCAAAAAATCTGCTCCTCCAAGCTGGCTGAGATCAATTTCTGTGATGCAGCAGGGAAGGAAGCTGACTGACCACTGAGATACTAGAATATACATAAGTTAAAGAAATAATTAAGCCCTTTTCCCGTTGAACCCATCAACCAAACCCCACCAGACCTGGAGGTGAAACCTATGGGCAGGGACCCCTCTCCCCTTCCCACTGCAGCCCAGTAAATGGTCTCACAAGTTGATGAGATCACCTTTCTGCCTCATTCCTCCCACAATTAATTCTGCAGGAGGCAGAGATCAATGCTCCTGTGATTCAATTATTTATCTGGTTTAATCCAGCCAGAAAACCCTGACCAGCAGCTTCCCAGTGCCTGCCCAGGTGGGTCCCAGATGTGAGGCACGGGGAGCTGGATGGGGGGACCACACCAGTGGCCACCTCAAAAAGCACAAAACATGCACATCCAAACCTGCAGAAATCACAGCCCCAAGGAGGGATAAAACCACTCTTTAGCCACGCCAAGAAACCAAAAACACAACGAGGGGGGAATTAATACATACACACAGGCAGACACCAGTGTCTGTATTAATTACTAGAAAGTATATAACCCATCCCTTCTTTATTCCAAAGTTAGCTCTGTCATATCAACTACTTGCAGCTTTTACTGACTAATCTTCCCATAAGATGTTGCCAAAAGCCAGTGCAACATTCCAAAACCTCCATAGAAAGAGTTCCTTCCCACCCAGAGAGATCCCCGGGGTGAGGGAGCTCTGGGTCCCCAGAGACATGGAGAGACTCGGGGTCACTGTTCATTCCTCCCACACTTCACTTCTGCAACAACTGACCTGGCTCCACTCTTGGAATGCTGGGCACTGAGTTGATGTAATCCCTAAATATTCACTATTCAGGAATCCACCACTTGTAACCAGTGAGGAAGAATGTGCAGCACAAGAGCATTTTGGGAGGGAAATAACTGAAGAGTCTGTTCAATTCACACTCCAGGACCCTCCTGCAGCCAGGACCACCCCCAGCACTGCCAGTGTTTATGCCAAACACTCCTTTAAAAGACAGAAGCAGTTTTACCACAGAGAAGCTCCTACCAAACCATGGACACTTTTCTAATTCCGCATGTCAGAGGACTGACCCCAACTGCACACAATTCCTCTCTGGGGCTGGACAAATTTATTATCATCCATCTATTCATTTTCCCTCAGTAAGACAACACTGAAAAATAACCCCCAGCACCACAAAGCCCCGTTTTTCCCCAAAGACATCAGGAACATGCACTTACCTGAGGAAAGTCCCCATTTCTTGGTAAGAAGTCAGTGGGGTCCACAGTTGCATAGTTTGTATCCAAGAAATGTGGTCTGCTGATGGAATCCATATAAAAATCCTGAGGGGGGTTAAAATATTGCCTGTAAGGAAATGGGAGAAGCAGTTACTACTCCCTGTCAGTCCCCAGCACTTCTCCACTCACTTCAGCCTCTGGCAGCAGTGAAACTGAAAATTCAGGATGTCACATACAGGAGAGGGATTTTATTGGATATTATGCAGAAGAGAGATGGCAAAATAATATCTCTACCAGTTCCATCCCACTTCCCAAACTCAGCAGTGTAAGAACACTGAATTAAGAATATAATTCTTGGCAATCTGTGTAACCAAGAAGGATTTAATAGATAACAATGGTCTGCAGTACCCAATATTTCAGCCCTGATGACAAAGCTGAATGAAGCCCTGGGACGTCCCAGCGTGATGGGTGTGATGAACCTGCCAGTCACACCACGTAAGGACACAAGGTGCAGGGAAACATCACACCTGAATGCCAGTTTGGGGTCACAAAACCCCCAAAACAGCCTCACAAGCCAGCTCTGATAGGGAAACACCCCTGCTAACCCACCTGGACAGGGGGTTCAACACTCACAGACCCCAAAGGCAGGTCAGAATGGAAGGGCTGGAGACTGGGAAACACAGAGAGAACTGTTACCCAGAGACAGGAACTAGGGATGTGACTGGTGTGAGTTCAAAGGCAAGATCTCTGCTCAGCTAACAAGGAACAAAGCAAAGATCCTGACTTCTCCTGGGCAGGGCCATGCCAGCTTCCTCCTGTTCCCTGTGCCAAGCATCCGCTTCCTCCGGGCAGCCAGGGGCAAAAACTGCACAAGAGCAGCCCAATTTCCTTCCTCCTGCCCAGGAGCAGCTGCTGGCCTCTGCTCCACGCCACCTCCTGGTTTGCACAAGGTTTCCCTCTCCTGCAGGAGCAAGGAATGTGCTTTGTAATCCTTCCCGTAAGGGGCCGTGCTCCTGCTTGGGCAATTGCCACGGGACATCCACCCTGCCTGGATGGTTTCCTCTTGTGGGGAGCTGGACCTGGATGTTCTCCCCAATGCCCAAAGAACCCACAGCCAGAAATTTGAACGGAGTGCTGGGGGAAGGGAGAAACAGAGTTTGAACAGAACTCCTGCCCAGGAGCTGGGAATGCCAAGCTGCCAAAGGATTATTAAGCAATTAAGGTGCCATGTGTGGCCAGCAGCTCGTTAACACACCCGGTGAACATTTACATGTGGATTTATGTGCAAACACAGTTATCTCCTCTGATAAATACATTTTTCCTGCTTGTTTCCCATCATTAAAGATAATATCCTCAAAAACGAACAGCTCCTGCTCGTTTCCCAGCACTAAAGATAAAATCATCAAAAACCAACAGTTCCTTCCTCCTTTCCTTTTTTTTTTTTTTTCCTTCTTTTCTGTGCTGCCATGGCTTTACCTGCTGCAGAGACACCTGAGACCCTGTGTGAACACACCTGCACATCCCAGCTCCCACAGTCCAGCCCTGACTGTTGGCTCTTTGTAATCCATCCAAGGAAATTAAAATCTGGGCATAAATTCTGGGAATGAATGTATTTCCACACAGGAAAAGGCTGGTTTAAACGGCTTTCAAGTCGAGGCCGCTGTGGTCTCGCCGTCTCTCACACGAGGACACAGCTTGGCCAGCGTCAAGGAACTAACCAAGGAATAGGAAAACTATTACTGGAAAAGTGAGCACCCCCTCCTGTTTCCCTGGCATTTTATGGCTTCGACAGGGGTCAGTCAAGGTAATGAGAAGAAAGATCCAACCTCCCTGGCCTGCTGTGGAATGACAAGCTCTGGTTGGTATTTTGTTACTCTTAATCTTGGTCTTCCAATCCATCCATGTGAGATGCACTTGGTTCCTGTAGTTTGCAGGGAGAGCCCACAGCAGCTGCAGGCACTGCTCCGAGATCCTCCTTGGAAAGCCCCTAAATCCCTTCAGTACCTTTGGAGCTGGGCTTTACTTGCCCTTGAGTCAGAATTCAAAGCTGTTCCCCCTCATTTGCAGGGCTGGCACAGAGCCGTTGACAAGTTTGCTTGAATTAAACTGGGACAAAAATGCTTTAACTGGAAGAATCAGGTCAGTGACCCTGTCACAGACAAGGTGTGAACACACCCTGCAGCAAACCGCCCTGTCCTCACCTGCCCAGCCTCTCCAGGGCTTAGCTCCTGGCAAACTGCTCCATGGAAGCTACTGTGGGTCAGCAGCTTCCCTCAGAGGTTCACTGGACAACCCAAAACCATTCCAGAAAGGAAATTTATGCTGGTTTCATCATACCAGCCATCCAAAGAGGAATGCTCCGTTGCAATTCTGCTGCATTCCAGCTGCTCATCCGTGACCCAGTGCATCCAAAACTCTTCTGGGCCTACAGTGCCACTTCTCTGAGACCTCTCATGTGTGTTTTGGCCAGGATCCATCCTCTGTCCTCCACTCAGACACACAAACTTCACATCTCAAGCCACTGGAAGATCAAAGAGAGCTGAGAGGCCACGGACTGCCTCAGCACCAGCCTGGAGCTCTCCTTCCTCATTAGACACCAATCCATGTTTTTCAGAACCTGCTTTACTATTTCAGCAAGCAATGCTCCATGTAGAGGTGGAAAAGGGCATAAAACCAGCAAGAAAAGGGGTCGTGTGTTTTGGAAACTGGGGACAAAGCTTTGCTGCAGCTGTGACACTTCATCCAACAGCACAACTGGGCTGCCCCAGATCCCCCCCAGCCAGGAATGTGCTGAGACTCCAGCAGTAAGGAAAGCTGAGCTCTGCAGGGATAATTTCCTCAGAAAAGAGCTGAGCTGCTGCTCCTCAGAGCCCTGAACCTCCCTGGTTCTTTCAGGGAGGTTTAATACACTGTTGACATTTGTCAGGTTAAGAAAATCTGAACCCAAGAGGCCACATTTGGGGTCTTCTAAAGAAATTCTCTAGCATGAAAGGGACCTTCTGAAAGGAAACAGGAAAAACCTGCTTCAGGATAAAGGTGTTGCTATGAGAATAAGCCCTGTCCAAACACAGCCACTTGCAAATGAGATTTCTCTGCAAGGATTCTGAGGAAAAACGTGCACCACCTCTAATGCCAGCTGCATTCTTCTGTGTTACAGCATGGGCTACAATTACAACTGCTTTTAAAATCCCACTTTCCAATATTTCCATTCCTTCCAGGATTCCTACCTGTAACCCCCTCACTCTAAATCCACCTAAAACAGAGTCAGTGCCATTTTCAAATACAAAAAGCACAGACTTTTTTTTTTCAATGTGAAATGCAGATAAGGAAAATCTCACCTGAAAGGTGATTTTTACAGCTCCTGGGGTATGAAGAACAGGAAGCTAAAGGTGCAGCCTTGGCTAAACCATTCCCTAGCAAATCATTACTACAATGGGCCTCATTTCCAGAAGTAACTCCAGCAAAGGCAGCAAGTCCAGGTTTGTGTCAGACACAGGCATGTCCTTGCAGGATTGGGCTGTAACGTTCCCGGCAGTGCTGATACGAGCGGCACCGAACAGGAAGAGAGTGAGGGGCAAAACCAGAACAAATGGTCAAGAAGGAAAAAAAAAAAACAAAAAAAAAAACCCAACGCAATAGATAAACACAATCTAATCTTGTGGTTCAATGCAGCAAAACAGAAATTCTGTTATAGCTCTCTGGAGGATTCACAACGTGTAATTTACAGGAATCCTGCTCAAAAAGCACAGCCCCTTCCAATCAGCCAGGCTGGCCGAGAGCAAAGGGCCTGAATGGATCTGAGAAGTCTCCTGTTCTCCTGAGGGGAGGAGCTGGCACAGCTCAGCTCCCTCAGCACCTGTGGGGCAGCTCCTGGTACCCTCTCATGGGGAACTGCCCTGTCCATCCACCCCGTGCTGCCAGGCAGCTCCTGCTGTGGCCAGAGGGGACCAGGGCCACCAGGGCAGCAGAACCAACACAGGGACATGATTCCTCTCATCCCCCTGGCAGAGGGGCTGATCCTCACTGCTCCCATCTGCCTGCAACTCACATCCTCACAGGGAGGGATCCCACCATGAAAATGCCCAAAATCCCTTTAGGAGGGAGGTTACATTAAATCCCTAGTTTAATTCCAAGCATCTGGAACACAGTTGTTAGTACAGGATGTCGAATTCTGCTTCTTTCAATTCTCCTTCCTCCCACCTCTGACCTAGATAAAGAACACATCCTGTGTATCTGTGCCACTCCCTGGATTCACAGAGACCAAAGAAGCTATGGATCAGCCTCCAAACCCCCAGCCCCACCAGAGGCCCAAGTCACTCAGTGATGGCACAAGGCCACTTTATGCTGTCCAAACATTTGTCATATCCCACCTTGTGATCCAGGATAGAGGTTCATTGTAAAGAGGGAAAATGAAAAACAACATTTTTCAGTACAGACGTGATGTGGCTGTTAGTGTCAGTCACTTCCAGTGACGTGGCAAAGGATTTTAACTTCACCCAAAACCTGACACCTGGGACAGGTAACACCTCCCTCCACATCTGTGCAAAGCTAGAGACTACCCAGTGTTTGCTCAGTCAGATCTGTTAAGAATTCCATTAGTGTTACATATCCAGGCTAAACCAAGGCTGCTCCTCCCTTATTGCAGCCTCCAGGTTTACCAGAAAACAAAGGTTTTATCTCATTTTTAAAAACAAAAAGCTGTTTGCTCCTGTTTCCAAGCTGCATCAGTGTCTGAAATGCCACAAGATCAGTGAATGATGCAATTATTTCCCCATCAGATCGTGAAATAAAGTAAACATGGAAAGTAGTAAAGAAACAGTTGAATCACGGGGTGTGCAAGAGCAGAGGGGATTAGACAAAGGAGAACAGCACTCACTGGTTTTCACTTGGGAAGGACGAGGTTGGGAAGGAGACTGAGTAGCAGCTACTCCATGAGTCGGCGGCCAGCATGGAATTCTGCAAGCAGAAGGCAGAGTTAGAGCAACAAAGGCCTGGAACCGTTTCCTGGGGCTGCAGATCCCCGGGCAGGCCCGTGGCTTCCCTCCCTCAGTGCTTCCCAGAGGCAGAGATGGCTCCTCATCCCTCGAGCAGGGCTCCAGTTTCAGCTTTGGGACCTGTCACTGTCCCCAGATGGTCACCAGGGTCAGTCCCCTTCCCCAGCCCTTCCCCAGGACACTCTGCAGGGACAAGAGGAAATGGCATCAAGCTGTGCCAAGAGGTGTTCAGGTTGGACATTAGGAGAAATATCTTTGTGGAAAGGGTGCTCAGGCATTGGCAGGGGCTGCTCAGGGAGGTGGTGCAGTCCCCATCCGTGGAGGTATCCAAGGACTGGATGTGGCACTCAATGCTTTGGTGTGGTGACAAGGTGGGGATCGGTCACAGATTGAACTTGATGACCTCGAAGGTCTTTTCCAATCTCAGTGACTCCATGATTCTGTGATTCAGTCTCTGTGGGATGTCAGCATCAACCCAATAAATTGAAACTGGCTGGCAGAGGTTACACTCAAAAATGTCCTTCTGTGCCTTTTGTCTTCTCGTTTCCCTGAACAGTCTCCAATTAATGGGAAGCTCTTAGCTCAGCTCACACCAATAAAATCAGGGACAGAATACAGTATCTCCTCAGCTCCACAGCAGCCTTTAATCTGCTGTTTTTGTGCCCAGAGCAATAAAACCTTGTATGTGAAGCAACAGGAACTTGGGCCTCGCTTGAACTGCGTCCCTGCATGTGACACATTCCAGAGTTTGAAACAGAAAGAGAAAACTCCAGGAACACATCAGCTATTTTGGGATAGGTTTGCTTTTTGCCCTGTTGGACAAATGCATCAGGGACTTGGCCTGGTTTTAGCAGCTATATCAGGACAAATAAAACTTATTTATCTCTGCTGCTCTGGAAACAGGGACAGCTGGACCCGGACATAGATTCACACGTCTGGTAGAGATGTACTGGGGTAGGAACAAAGTCTGCAATCCTGGGCAGATTCTCTCAGTATTTTCAGTCCTTCCTCAAGGAGCTGGCACCCAGAGGCTTCCAGAGAGGCTTTGTTTTAATCACAGCCCTGCTTTTCCCTCCTCACTTCAACCTCAACCCCTCCGATCGATCCTGCACAGCTGCCTGGGAAGTCTGGAAATCGCTGCTGTAAACACAGACCAGGACTCCCAGGATGTACCAGTCCAGACTGCTCTGCCCAGACCCCTCCTGGGCACAGCCTCCCCTTCCCCAGGACCTGCAGGGCCTCACCTCAATGTCTGACACGGCGAGCTGGGAGCGGAGGCCGGGGATGCCGTGGATGGCATCGCCCGGCTGCTGGTGCTGTGGGAAGCTGTTCCCCCCATCCATGGTGGGGTGAGCTGAGGGCATCAGCCCGTGTCCTGCCTCATGGAGTCCTCAGGAGGAGGGTGGGACAGGCTGTGGAGTGAGTGCTGGGAGCGTCTTTATCTGTGCTCTTCACCCTGCACCATGTCCTGGGCTGGGAAAGAAAGGCACGTTTAGGTTTTGTGAAAGGGGAGGTGGGGAAAGAAAAAAAAAAAAACAAACAAAAAAACACTTGTAAGCTTAAACATAGCTGAGAGATGAGCAAACAGCCACCAGCCTGTGAAATGTTGCTGCCTCTTCAGAAAAGAGAGGGTTTTATGGGAAACAGAGCTTTCCATTACTGCCACACCTGGAATTCACCCAGCTGGGAACTGGAACACAGCTCTCCTGCCTTTCACACCGCAGGAGCCCCGCAGGTCCCCACGCTGGATCACCTGGGTCACTGCACACAGAGCTGGGCTCAGCCTGAGGAATTTCCTTATCTAATGTACAAGAAGACTCTGCACTCATGTGTAAACTCATGGTAATTAACTCCCCTAAATCACTTGTTTTCCTGAAAATATGCTCTGGAGGTGGGACACTGCTGAGCCAGCAGTGAACCCTCATCTCCCACCCCGTGGCACACTGGGGTCTCCCCAGTTCCAAGGCAGATGTTTCTGTGCACCAAGACCTTTCCCACACCAGTCAAACCCAATAATACCTTGTTACTCTTTTGAAATTAATAGTATTAATGCTACAAATTACTGAATTTATCAGCTTCTGGCACTTTCCCTTTTGCCAGCAAAAGGGTATCCAATGCAGGAGCATTGTCCTGGCAGGATTAACTCCAGAGTAACACCCTGCCTCCAGTGCAGCTTCTCAGTGAAAACCTCCAAACTGATTAATTTTCTTCTAAATTCTCCATAATCCCACAGGAAACCAATTTCCAACTGGATTCAATGTATTAAAATAAAAATGAGGAGGTGGAAGCAACCTATACAACCGAAGAAGCAAAGAAAAGCTTGATGTCTTTACTTCCACTGAATCTTTCTTTGCCCCTTCCCACCTTCTCCCTGACCCTGCCTAGAAGCTGAGTAAATCAAAATGGCCAAAACCTTTGGATGGAGCAATCCAGCCACACACAACACCTACAGAGCACAGACCAAGGCTGTAATTTAAAAGAGCCACCTCTGATCACTAATTGCTACAAAGAGTATTTTTGAAAAGCCATTTCTGACTCCGGAGCCCTTTAAAAATAAGCGACCTTGTGGTGGACAAAATGACTGCGGCAATTGCAATGGAAAGTGAAATTAAAGTGACTCTTTCTGCCTTCCCGTGGCGCCACAGCTGTGCCAGCAGTGCCCTCCGGGCAGGGCTTGTGTGGGGGCTGCAGTGCCCACAGGGACCAGCCTGGACAACGATCCCATGGTGGAGTCACAGGCAAAGCCCTCGTGTGTTAAGGACCTTCTGTGTGAATAGCAGAGTTCAACATTCACATCCCACCTTATGGAATGCTGTGTAGAACTCCCAAAGGGATTATTTGGATTTTGGGGTTTTTTTTGTAGGGAGAAAGTCTCTCTTTTCTATTTTGCAAAGATTCTCTTTGGCTGTACCCAAGCAGGGCTGAGGTTTGCTGATCTCAAGATCAACGTCATCAATTGCTCTGGTGTCTATAAAACCCTGTGCCTCTTCCTTATACCAGACTTCAGGGGTTTTGCTGCTTTTCTTTTTTTTTTTTCTTTCCCCTACTTGCAACAGCTTTTGAGAGGAAATCAGCAGCAATGATTCCTGTAAGACACATAGCAAATATACAGCTTTACTTACACATCCAAAGGAACTTAGCAAGGGTAAAATCAATATCGGTATCCCTCCATGCCTGCTCTGCATTAGCTCTGCAGAGCAGAGGCTGCTCCTAAAGCAGCACGAGTTCCCTAGGAAAACTGCACACAGATCACACCCCACTGGAAAAGCGAAGGAAAACTGCTTAGCAAGAAAGCTGGAACGATCTGGGCTTTGGTTTGTGGGGGGCTGTAGTGCAAGTTCAAAATACATCTAAGCATTGAGAACAGGGGGAGAAAAAGAGGCACCAAGAGACCACTCTACAGCTGGCACCATTCCAGCCTCACCTCAATCCTGCAGGATGCTGAGGGAACTCCTTACCCCAAGAGAATGGCACTTGCTGGACACCCCAAAATCCAGCCTGCACCTGCCAAATCTTTGTGCTGCACAACAAGCTCCTGATGATGAACGTGGAAGCTGGCCCAGCTTTCACTCTGAGCTCACACTCCAGTGCCAGGGGCTGCTATCCAGCTTACACTCCCAAATTTCAAGAAAAAACTAAATTAAAAATTCACTAAACCCAGAGTCAGAGACTTGCATGAGCCTCAGGACAGCAGGACAACACCCGGCACGAGAACAGAGAAGTGGGAACAGCCCTTGGTTTGTGCCTATCTCACCATCCTCCCGGCAGCCACATCACAGAAAACCGTAAAAATCAGCAAGTTCCAAAGTGCTTCCACTCCCACATCCCATCCTGCTGCTGTGACAGTAAACACTGATAACACAGAGGCCCACACGTGTGAGAGAACCCGCTACAGCAAACTTTTAAAGTGTTTTTCCACCACTTCTCTTACCAAACACACTCCGACCAAGCGGCAGCTTCCGCTGTTAGGGCAAATCCCCGGAGATGAGGCTCCCGGTCCCAGCACTCGTGTTGGGAGAGGGTTGGGAGAGGAAAGCCCAGCACACAGAGCCCGTTCCCAACTTCAACCACTTCAGCCACGTTTTCTTGGAGCAGCACTATGGAAGAGCAGCGATCCCCCAGATCCACAGGGAGTGCACGACACTAAAAATCCCACCGGACGTTTTCCTTCCTGGCCAGGCAGCCCAGGTTTGAAAGTGAAAGCAGCTCCCTGCACAGGATGACGAAGCCCCTGAGTGATTTCATCCTATCATTGAGCTCCAGAATGGTCTCAATATTCCGAACAGTTTGCTTAAAGGTTTGATGTCAGCACAGGGGCTATGGGGAAGCTCCAGTCTGGAATTCCTCTGGAATTCATCATGTCTAGAGGTTAGAGAGCACAACTTTTGGCTTTTAACAGCTTGAGCTTTTTAGGCATTTCTCAGACCAGCGCTCCAGCAGGAAAATTCCAGTTGGGAAAACAGAAAGAACTGCTGTGCTGTAAGCAGGATGGACAGAGCCGGGGGTGAGGGCTCGGATCACTGATAACTGAGACCAGCAGAGGTGAAAACAACCCAGTAAACGCAGCCAGCACTTCCTCCTGTTGTGTTCCAACCTTTGCTGGTGTATTTTAAATTGCCTCCGTTAAAGGAAGACAGCCAGAAACCCACAGACATGCCTGGAGCAGCCGGAGCTAAACCTGCCGATCATGAATTACCACGCACTGGGAACAACAAAAAACACCTTGGGAATGTGATCCTGCTCTTCCTCCTGCTCAGGGATCAGTTCCCCTCACCCTGCCCACCCCCACGGAGCAGAGGTGGAGCCCCAAAGTGTCCCCACCCTGCTGCACCCACTCATGAGCCTCCAGCATGGGCACCCACCAGAGCGGCAGCTGGAGGGAATTCTGCGGGATACAGTCAGGATGTAACAGCCCCAAAGAAATGGGAACTCAACACTACGGAACTCTGAACAGCCAGTTTTACATCTCAAGCAGCCAGGCACCTTCAAGTTCCTCTTTCATGCTTCTCCTTGACGTATTTTTGGGAAGTTTAGACCAAACAAGCAGATGGGAATAGGACTCAGTCCTGTCACCAACGCAAAGGAGAACATCAGAGAGGAAAACGTGTATTTATGGGTGATGAAAACTGAATCACTTCAGGGCATCCTAAGTCAGCACTTTGAACCACCCTGATATCCTCAATGCTTTGAGCACGGAAAAGGCTCCTGGGACACAAGGATTGCAGCCCTGGAGCTGAGCATGGCACTGCCAGGCTCCAGGGCAAATCCCGGCATCACCTGGGCACCACAAGTCAGTGCAGAGCTGCAGCGTGGAATAATCCATGCAAGCAATTAACTGTGGGAATTAGTCTGTAAGGAAAGGGAAGAAAAATCTGGATAATTCCAGAGATTTTGCAAGAGCTGTGACAAAAGAACAAACCTGTCCTCCAAGGATAGCAGAGTTTCTACAGGGAAGAGCTTGATCCTTGCTGCTCCTCATCTGATACTCAGACCATAAAGGGGAAAACCAATCAAATAGAGTTTTTTGGAAGGTAGAGTCCCCTTTAGGAGAAAATTTTAACTGCTCCCCTCAGGAAGATTCCACCTGTCCCTGCTTTTCCACCTGGGAAAAACACACAGGACTATTTCTGGACAGGGCAAAAACGCCTCCCCAGACACCACGCACACTCTGCCAAGGAACTCGGCATGTTCCTGTGTAAATCCACCCTGCATCACCCTCACACCTCCAGCACCAACATTCCCAAACCACAAACACATTCCTGCAAGGTACAGCTAGGGCTGAGGCTGTGGCTCAGACACCAGGTACATGGAGTATTCCCAAAAACAGGGGTTTGGACGCTCCCCAGCATGGGGCAGAGCACTGGGAGCACTGGTGCTGTTCTCCTTCCACAAAGAACTTGGCTAAGCAAGGTCAGAAGCCAAGAAAATGCAGGTCCCAAATTCTTTACACTTTTTTCTCCAGTTTCTCTCCCAAGAGATACTTGGGAGAAACCCTCTGAACCTGAGCAGGTCCCAACGTTCTGTTTCACATGCAGCCACTCACGGTGGAGAAACCACTTCAGGACATCAAAGCCAATTTCCCTACGGATCAGGGCAGCCTTAAGGCAGATTCAACACGCACCTGCTCCGTGAGAGGCGTGTGTTCACCCTGATTACACCCACACTAGTGCAGACCTCGATAGTGTAACCATAAAAGACTTAAGAGTTTTAAGTTTTAAACAGAAAAAATGTCTCAGGAGAGTAGAAATCTCCCAGTTAGGCATGGAAGGCTTTCCTGAGGGATCCCTGAGGGATCTGGACTCTCAAGGTGACAAGTCACAGCGCGGTTTGCTCCTGTGCAGAGACCTCCCAGCAACATTTGAATGAGACAGGTACAGGCTTATTTTAGGAAAATGAGGGTGTAAACATCCAACAAACAGACCCCCATCAAGTAAAGAGCTTTTGGCAGAGATAACAGAGCTCAGATTCCAAAGGCTCCAGCTGGCAGCTTATGGAGCTCTGCAAAACCTGGCAGTGCTGCACGGGACACACAGCACTCCCAACCCCACAGCAACAGTATTAGCACATCATTTTCCACTTAAACATTCCCACCACCAGCTGCTCCTGGTTCAGCCATTCCCACATGGCTCAGGACGAGCTCAAAGCTCCAACGACATGAGGATGATGTGCAGCTTGAACAGCCCCAAAGAGGCACAGCTGGCCACAGCCAACACCCTCCTGCACTCCAGACTCACCCCAGGGCCAGTGCACGGACCAGAAAACCCTCAAGGGGTTTGGATCCCAGCTTTGGGATGCCAGTGCCGAACCTGCAGGACCTGCCCTGCCCAGCCCATCTCAATTTCACCATAAATCGAGCCAGCTAATAGGGAGCCACAGTCCTTACACTGGAATTTACAGTTACTCTGAGGAGTTTTAGACCTGGCATTAGTATTTAATAAGGTGAAGCTTCTGGTACCAGCCCAGTTAACAGTCTGACAGCACTGGTTCCATATTGCAGAGGCTCTGAATTGGGCCAGTACGTGCTGCACCACAGTAGGAGCTCCGTGCACGATGGCTCCACACCAACAGAGAGGAAATTTGGATCAGATATTAGGAAATTCTTCCCTGTAAGGATGGTGAGGCTCCGGCACAGGTTGCCCAGAGCAGCTGTGGCTGCCCTTGTATCCCTGGAAGTGTCCGAGGCCAGGCTGGACAGGGCTTGGACCACCCTGGGATAGTGGAAGGTGTTCCTGCCCAGGGCGGGGGGTGGAACTTAATGAGCTTTGAGATCCTTCCAGCCCAAACCATTCCACGATTCTGTGCAGTTTTCACAGCGCTCAGTGGAAAAGCAGCTGAAGAAAGAGTCAGAAACGCGAGGGTTCGCTGGCTGTGGCCACCCTGGCTGAGCCGGGGCAATTCCCTGTCCGGACCCGGCTCGGACAGGGTCGGAGGGGTCTGGGCTTTGCTGGGATCGCGGTTACAGAGGCTCCGCAGCATCTCCGGCTCTCTCCGAGGCAGTCGCGCTGCCAGCGCCGGCTCAGCCCCGAGCGCTCCCCGCCGAGCGCCCCCGGCCCCGCTCCACAAGCGGGACGGACACGCGTGGGGAGAACAGGCGGCTGAAGCGCAGGGGGAGCGGGGTGGCGCTGCCGTCTCCACAGACTGCTCCGGGCCTGGCCCGAGCCCCGCAGCCCCTGGACTCCCCGCGGCACCGACAGACCGCTCCCGGGACAGGCCCGCCCGGGGGCCGCGTCCCCACCGAACCCCTCATCCCGGCCCGGGCGGGTCCGCGGCCCCCGCCCACGGAGGGATCGGGCAGGAGAGAAGGAAGCCCCGAGCCCCGGGGGGAGCGAGCGGGCGGCTCTTACCTGTGTCCGGGGGTCGCGGGGGGTGCCGGGGGTCCCGGGGGCTCCGGGGCTCAGGCTCCCGCCCGGCCGCCACCGCCTGGCGCCGCTTCCGGGTCCGCCATGGTGTGAGCGGCACAGAACTTCCGGGGAAAGGGGCGGTGGCAACCGAGAGAGAAGCGCGAGTGGGCAGCGGGGGAACGGGAGAACCGGGCCTGCGGGAGCAGGAGAATCGGGTGTGGGAGGCAGGGGAACGGGAGAACCGGGCCCGGGGCAACCGGGCCAGGCTGCAGAGCGGGAAGCAGGAGAGGCAGGGCTCGGAATCCGGTCTCACTCGGAGGTGTCAGGGCGGCCCCCGGTGATGAACGGGCAGCGAGGCCCGCACCTCCGGAGACCGGCAAATGCCTGGGGCTGAAGGAACCGCCGAGGCAGAGGGAGCCTCTGGGGCCGCCTCTCCCCCGCCTGGCCCCTCACCCCCGTTCAGGGAGCGGGCGCTGCCCCTGGAGCGGCAGGTCCTGGCCCACAGCCGGCCCGGGGGCTCCTGTGGGTGCCGGACGGCCCGGTCCTGCAGACTTTGTACCGGTGTAGATCCGGAGTGCTTGCCTTGGATCCCACATCCATCCATCCATCCATCCATCCATCCATCCATCCATCCATCCATCCATCTGGGATGGAAATGGGAGACAAACCAAAGTCCTGGAGCAGTCTTGGCTGCGCACACTGTCAGCCCAAGCGGAGTGTGTTCAGTCCTTTTCCTCCTCAAAGGAAAGGAAATTCCTCACTTTTCCTCCCTGCAGGACCAGGGCAGCAGTTCAACCCACAGAGGACACAGGAGAGCTGGAAACACTCAAACCCTGAGTAGCTTCAAAGGATTCTGCCCACTGCCATGCCTTGAGTCCTGCTATAGGAATTAAATGAGAATGATTTGCTCTGGCCATCCTGAGCTCCTCACTCATTTCCCCCACACCAGGCTTTTTAGTTGCTTGCATTGGATTCATGCCACCTTTGCAGCCCCAGGGTAGGAACAAAATCCCAAGGGGTCTCACAAAAGCCTCCCAGATGGGTCTGTTTTTACACCCAGCAGCAGCCAGAGGGAACCGATTTATCCTCAAGAAGGGAAGCGCTGGCAGATGGGAGTCACATTAACACCGGGTCCTTGGGAATACTGGGTGTGTGCCAGAGGCTAAGGGGGAACCAGGAAGGTCTGTGACAGTCCCTTTCTCTCCTTGCTAATCCCTCTGCTGCCAGGCTTCATTCATTTGCACACAGTAATTAATCAAGGCAAACATGTCACACTTTCCAACATATCCTTCTTACAGGGAGACTTCTTTTAAATTCCACCAGCTCTTTATTTGGTGTTACACAAATATAAATAAATAAATACAGTGGGAGAACATGCAGGGATCCATCCAGCACCAAATCAGCCTCCTCCCAGAACCACCAAACCCAGATCCCCTCCTCTCATCCCAGCCTGGATCCCAATTCAAAAACCCCAAGACAAGGATGAAGCAGAAGTGCTGCTGGGCTGGGAGCACTGGGGCTGTCCTGTGCCTGCACTGGTGGGAGGTGTGGGGACATGGCTGAGTTGTGTCCTGGTCTGTTTGCCCCTGTACAGAAGCAGAGTCCCTGGAAAACCGCCTGCTTCTCCTGGAACAGCCCTTCCCAGGCAGCTGGTTACTCTGAGACATGCAGTCTCAGGGAATAGGGACAAAGATGGGAGTTTGGGGCCCTGATCCCATGGGCTCTGCTGCAGAGCAGCTCCACTGCAGGGTGTGCTCAGCTGCTGTCACCCGCTGCCAGTTCCTGTTTTTTCCCAGAGCCTGGAAATCCCCCAACTTTCCGTGAGGTGAGGGCTGTGGAGCTGTGCCGCCAGCTGGCCCTGTGCCCCCAGAGCTGCTGGAAGAGACAGCCAGGGGACAGACCCTGCCCCATGCTGGGCTGGGGCCATGCAGGGGGCAGGGATGGGGCCATGCTGGGGTGCCAGGGTCCCACAAAACCATCTCATATCTGGATAGACCCTTCTGTGCCCCCTCAGCCAGGCTGTGGGGCTGTGTAGGATGAGGGGACAGTGAGGGCTGTGGTCCTGAAGTGTCCCATGTACCACGAGCTTGGCAGGGCTCAGCTGGTTCCCCCGGCTTGTGACCTCCCCACTGAAGGGGACGATGCTGTGCAAATATTTGGGAAAGGCCAAGAGCCTCTGGCTTTGCCTGATGCATCCACAGCCACATTGAGGGACAGGGCTGAGGTGCTTGGGGGTTCCTGGGGACACCCCATATGAGTCCTTAGCTTGCCCCACAGCAGTGGCCCGTTCCTAGAGAGCCAAGCAGGATTTTACCTTTCTCCTGGTGGGTGAGGGAGCAGGCAGGCAGTGAGATGGGCAGGGAACAGAGTGTGGAGTGCCAGGAGCTCCTCCAGCTGATCCTGCCCTCCCACTGCTGGGAACACCTCGGGAAGGGGATGCGCAGCACTTACCAGAATTTCGGGGATGGGTTCCAGCACTTTGGACTCACTTCCAAGACTGGAGTAAATCACTTGGGGCCACGCGCTGTTGTGACAGGAGCCATTGAGGGAGGAGGGAAAGGCTGTGCTAGCAGGAATGGAGGGCTTGGCAGTTCCCCTCCTTTGCATCCCCGCTTTGGAGCCCTTGGAACCTCCTCCCGACCCTTCACAGGCTCAAATTCTTTGATCAAACCAGCCCTGGAACGTTGCTATGCTCTGACCCTTTGGGGACCCTGGCGGCCCTGACCTTGCTCAGGCCCCCAAAAACGGGCTCAGGGCTCTCCCACCTGTGCTTTGAGATCCATGCAGTGCCAGCAGCTCTCATGGAAAAGAACTTATGGATTTGTCCTGCCCTACCTCAAAATAACTCAGCTCCACGTTGCAATCCCAGCCGAGCCTGGCTCCATCCCCTTTGCCAAAGGGTTTGACCCTCCGGCACAGCGGGGCTGGAGGCGGCTGCGGGGCATCGTGGTTCCTCTGAGCTGGCACTGCACAAACCCAATGCACTGGCACCGGTTCCCGGTGTTCCCGGTTGGAGCAAGCACGGAAGAGGCTGAAGCTGTCGTACCGCAACTCCCAGGGCTGGGCAGGGGGCTCCGGTGTCCGGTGAAACCGGGAGGAGACCCCTGTAACGCCAGTGCAGGGAGAACAGTGCAAGCCAACCCTCACGAGCCAGCAGAGGATCCCCGCAAGAGAAGCGTCTCTGCCGGGGCTGGGGCCGGGGCCGTGAGAGGGAGGCAGCGCCGAGAGGAGCCCGGGCTGCGCCGGGGTCTGGCCGGGGCGCTGGAACCGGGCGCAGTTATTTTGGGGATGCCCCCCTTATTTTGAGAAAGCCCTTGTTATTTTGGGGATGCTCTCGCAGCTGCTTGGCTGGACTTACACGGCCACGCTGGGCAGGAGGGGATAAGGCACGGCCGGAGCCGAGCGGAACTGCGCGGGCTGAGGGACACCGCGGGGGGAGTGAGTTCACCCCAAACCCGAAGCGGCTGCAGCGCGGCGGGCGGACCGCGAGGCCGGCGGGGCAGGGCCGGCTCCGGGCCGGGCCCCGTCTCCATGACACCCGCGTGCCCTTTGCCCTTCCGCCCTTCACTTCCTATCGCCCCGCCTCTGAGCGCTGACGGACAGCTCTTGCAGCCTATCGCAGCGCTCTGCCGCCGCCGGCCCCGCCCTCACCCGGGACGGATATCTCCTATGACCAATCACATCTTAATTTCACCACAAACCCCGCCTCTAGACGTGACGGACAGCTCCTTTACTCTATCATATAACCCCGTCGCCGGCCGGAGTGGGTGGGCGGGTTACTCGTAACGAACCAACCGGAACCCGACGTGGTGCGGTCGCAGCCAATCAGCGCTCGAGCGCGCGGGGACGGGGCCGGCAGCGCGGCCAATGGGGGCGCGCGCCGGGGCGGCGCGAGGCGCGGAGCGGGAGGGGGCACGGAACGGCGGGGGCGGGCGGGGACAAGATGGCGGCAGCGGCGTCGGCGGCGCGCGCGCGGCGGGGCGGGCGGTAACGGGGCGGCGCGACCGGGACGAGGAACGGGACCGGGGCCGGGAGAGCGCCGGGGGGCAGCGGCTGAGGGGCGGCCCCTGAACTTGGGGGGACGCGGGAGGCGGCAGCTCGTGCGGGGCGGAGCGCGGCGCCGGGGCCCGGCCCGGCTCCCCCGCCCGGCGGCGGGGAGGGGGGACTCGACCGCCCGCCCCCCTCCCCCAGTTCACCGTTCGGGCCGGCGGGAGCGGCCGGAGCTGCCTGCGGGGAAGGACCCGGCTCGGGCCGGTGAGGCCCCAGAGGTCACCGAACCCCCCCCGGAGTTCGTCCCTTCCCGGCTCCGGCGCTGATTTTGTCCCACTAAAAGTGTCCTGTCCCTTGTCACCCCTCCCTGCCCCATCGCTGTACCCTCCCAGCCCCGGTGACACCTGTGGGAGGTACGGGAGGGACCGTCCGGGCTGGGTGGACATACCTGACCCCCTCCGTGAGGGGCCAGGCACCGGGTAAAAGGTTCTCCCGACCCCCCGGGAGGACCTCGGTGTTGGGACACCGGGCAGAGGGTCCCCCTGACCCCCACCCCGGGGTCGGCGGGGCCGGGGTGGGTTGTGTTGTCCTGCACCACTGACACCCGGAGCAGAGGTGGTGACACATCATGTGCCAGGCGGAATCCCGGTGGATGAAGGATGCCCCCGGGAGCTCTCGGTAGGCACCAAAGGCCTCAAACTTTTGTAGGCGAAAGCGAAGACGCGAGAATTGTTTCGGAAAACTCCTTCAAGGAAACTTGGTTCCAGCTCCCCAACGGCTGAACCCCTCCTCCGGCCCGTGCTCCCGGGAGGGCGGCGGGAGCACACCTTCCCACCCCGGCTGGGAATCATGAGCTCCTAGGGATGGAAAGTCACGAGAGGGACTGGGAGCTGCTCTGGTTCCACGGGGTGGCCTGACGGCCCGGAGATGACCTAACTCTGCAGGATCAAACTGGGCCCAGTCAAGGCCAATTGACTGGGAAGAGCCCCCGGCAGCGGGACCGGGTCGGAAGCAAAGCGTGTCCCAAACTGAGTGTGTCCCGTCACAGATTTATGTTCTTTTTCAAAGACATTCTGGAGCCAGACCGGGATCTTTTGGCATCCAACTGACCTGGAAGCAGCTCTTAGGTTTGGTTTTGTTTTTTTTTTTTTCCTTCTATTTTTTGGTTGTTTTTTTTTTTTTTATTATTATTATTATTCATGTTTGTACAATCTTCTGGATATTTTTTTTCCAAGAAGGAGTAAAAGGGAGTGTTGGAAACTAACAAACAGGATTAAAGCCCTGAGCGCTTAAGGAAAAAAACAGGTTAAGGAACTTAATCCAGGATGGATCTGCAGGAGCCCCAGCAGCTGGGAATGTTTGCGGAGAGCGAGCTGATGTCGGTGGGGATGGACACGTTCATCCACCGCATCGACTCCACCGAGGTCATTTACCAGCCCCGCCGCAAACGGGCCAAGCTCATCGGCAAGTACCTCATGGGAGACCTGCTGGGAGAGGGCTCCTACGGCAAAGTCAAGGAGATGCTGGACTCAGAGACCCTGTGCAGGAGAGCTGTGAAGATCCTGAAGAAGAAGAAGCTGCGCCGGATCCCCAACGGGGAGGCCAACGTGAAAAAGTGAGTAAAGAGTTCTGGGAGCTGAGGGGGTGAACTTGGTCCTTGTTTACCAGCTGTGTTGTTTTAGCTGACAGCGTGGCTCTGCTATGGAAGTGCTTCCTAATCCACAGGTATTTAGGAATCTCTTCCCTCTGAACAGCAGCCAGCGCTCTGGGTGAGGCTGGGCACAGGGAAGGGATGGGTTCCCAAGGACTGGGACAGTCTGGAATACACCACTTTGTATTCCACCAAATGACTTTGGTGTCATTTAATGGATAAAATAGTGTTTCTTAAAGCAATTCCTCTGTAAGGTCTCACCTTGCCCTCACCTGGCCAGGAAAGGTGAGGGGACACAAACATATGTGGTGTCCTCACAGTCGGGGTTATTCCTGTACCTGCCCAGGTGTGTCCCAAAGGCCCTGGAGCTCTCTGTGGTGGCAATTCCTTCTCCCACCCATGTGTAAGGTGCCTGGAACAGGATCCAATATATGGGGCACCCAATGGGCACAGGAAGTTTTGCTTTTTCTTCCTTGGCTTCATTTCTAAGGTGCTTGGGAGGTAACTCAAGGCTCGCCATGGCTGATTTCTGAGGCTGTAAAATGGGGCCAAGGGTTGTTGGCTGTCTGTGCCTCTGACACACCTGGTTACTCAGGGCACAGAGCCCTCATGGAAGTGAACCCCAGGAGAAGCCGGATGCAGGGCTGGATCCATGGGGCTGCTGTGGGAACTTTCCCTTCCCTGGACCTCGCAGCGGCTGCGTCCCAGCCCTGCCAGGAGCTGCTTATCAGCCGTGCAGGAGCCTCTGCAGCCTAAACAACTCATGAGGGTTTATCTAGGCTGGGAGGGAGAACTCTGAGAGGTCGAGGAGACTCCTGTGGTGTTGTGCTGGGAGTGAGCCCTGACCTGCAGAGTCCTGTTTCTGTCCCTCAGTTTGATTTCCCAGTTTAGCTGTGAGATATTTCACATCCTGTCCCAGCACTGCTGTCAGGGACCTCTCTCACTTTGCCTTCCAACCCTTCTTGACAGCCTTGGCTGTGGAACAGTCACATCCCAAGGCTGGGACCTCCCTGTCTCTCCCTGCTTGGCTCAGGTTCAGGATGGAGCAAACTTGGTTAATGTGTAATAAAATGTTTCTTGTTTTTCTGGTGGAGGCTGAGTGCCCCGTCCCTGGGTCTCACCACGGGCACATCCAGAGCTGCCACTGGGGAATGTTGAGATAGTTTTCTCCTTAAGGAAGCTTTTCATGTAAATTAAGTAAAAAGAGCTTGCCCACATCAGGAGAGTTCCTTGCTCTCAGAGCCATGGGAATGCTCCTGTGTCCTGAGGTGAACTCCGTGGAAGTTTTATTCATGCCCAGAGTGGGGCTGTGAGTGTCAGATGGGTCATTAAGGGAGTTACTAAAAGGGGTTTTCTGTGACATTTCCTGGCTTAGCCCTACCTGCTCCAAAACACCGAGGCAGATTTTAGGTCTTGCCTTTTACCCAGGGGTTTACTTTAGTTCAAGTTGCTATTTCTGCTCCCTCATCCTTTTCCCTCTGCCCACCTATCCATGTGCTTTGTCTGCTGCTTCAGTGGGGAATTTTAAGGCAAACTGTTGTATTTTGTAGTCCCCTGGCACTCTGAGCTTATCAGAACCCTTCAGCACTGCTTGTGACAGGGAGTGAAAGCTGTGCCTGCTCTGAGTGTGGAGATATGTGCCCAAACCCAGGTGCCTGAGTGGTCAGTGTGGGAGGAACAAAGTGCTGTGGGGTCTCCAGATAGTGCTGGACAGGACACTGACACAGTGTTTTAATGTCAACGTGGCCAGACTGCACTGGAATCTCACTCTGGGCAGCTGTGCTGGAGCAGTTTTGAGGAGTTTATGCCCAAAAACTGCTCCTGTGCACAGAACAGCAGGAAATCAGTTTGTGGGCTGGATCACAACATCAGGATCTGCTTTGTCTTGGAATCTGATCACTGAATTGGTTTCCAATGTTTCTTACCACACAGGGAAAAGCTGCACGTTGGCTTGGCTTGTTGGGCAGAGGTGACTGAGTTACTGTGGTGAGCTCCTGCCTCTGCCCCCTCACAGGGCACCCAGCTGTGCTGATAGCATGTCATCCAAGGAATTCCCTGGAAAACAGTTCCTAGACTGTGGCCCTTGGGTAATTCCACGAGCAGTAACACACAGGGAGTAATGAGAGTGGAGCAGTAATGTGCTGTGGAGGATCACAGAGGTCTGAGCTGGGCCTTGGGCACCTGGGGATGTTGGGCTGGAAATGAGATGTTAATGCCATCCTTGCTGATAACCCAGGCCACAGCCTCATCCCTGCTCCAGCCCTGTTTCCTGGTGTTCTGGAAACCCAGAAATTGCAGCTAAAATGCATTTGGGACTTATATAAAATCGAATTATTTTTCTCTACCCCAAAATACTTCACTTCTGCCCTAGGAAAATGAGCCCTGAAGGGCTCTCCGAGTCTTGGAGAGGATGTTGAGGGCTTAAACTTGTAAGACACAGTTTCCTTAAATCCATTGGGAGAATCTTAATTTCTCTTTAGAGCAGGTGGAGGTGGCTCAGCCAGGCAGACACTGCTGGATCTCATCCCTGCAAAAAAAAGGAGTTTAGTGGGATTGCCAAAAAGAGGCAGGAAAACCTGGCAGCCTGTGGCTGCAGCAGCAGAGGTTTAATAACTCCGTGTGCTAATAGCCTGACACGTTAATTAAGTGTTTGGGGCTCTGTGGGATCCCAAGTGCCCTGTGCTGTACTTACCACCTCAGCAATTGCTCAGGTTGGAATTTCTGCTCCTTGGAATTCCTTGGAGGGTTAACCTGGGTTATGGGGCTGTGCTGTGACAGTTTGTTCCTGAGGTCTGCAAGTCCCGAGCTGGAACCTCCAAACAGGGCCAGCTCTTCTGGGGAAGGACTTGCTGGAAGCCCTGGAGGTGTGGGCTCAGCTGGGAATGGGCTGATCCCATCTCCCCAGACACGTGTTCCCCATGGAGCTGCGTGGCTCAAGGATTTCCTCTGCTGAGCTGGATGTTTGCTTGAGTTGAGAGGTGAAATGCTGGGACCTGTACTCCGTGGAAGAGCACAGGTTTTGGTGGATATTGAGCTTGGAATGCCAGACACCCCTGCAGGAGCAGGATGTGGATGGACCCTTGGGACTAGGAAAGAGAAAAAGCGACACAGAAATCTTCCTGGCACTTCCAGCCCTTGGGTTCACACAGTCCTGGAGCAGGTGCTGCACTTCCTGAGCTTTCAGGATGTTTTGGGAAGAACCTTGTGAACCAAAGGAAGGGAATGAATCTTTTGGCTGCGTTGCTGGGTGTTGTTTAGGCAGGAATGGCTGGGAACAAGCTGTAGGAAGAATGCTGGATCTCACAGTGGAGATGTCCAGGAAGGAGAGTCTGCTTTCCAGGCTGCCCTTGGCATCTTCCAAAATGGTGAGGCACATGGAACAAGGGGGCAGCTTTGCTATTTACAGTTCTGAGCAACAACACCCCCGTTATTTGCCAGGGCAGGTACCTTGCAGGGGATAAGTCTTAATCCACCAGGATGAGC
Source organism: Sturnus vulgaris (assembly GCF_052056855.1). Taxonomy (NCBI): domain Eukaryota; kingdom Metazoa; phylum Chordata; class Aves; order Passeriformes; family Sturnidae; genus Sturnus; species Sturnus vulgaris. The sequence goes on along the minus strand of NC_142268.1, from coordinate 2,479,643 downwards.
TTAATGGATCTGACAGAGCTCGTGTTAGAAAGTCTTTTCCCTCCTTGTCTCCCTCCCAGGGGGTTGTACTTGGAAGCTGGCCTTGCCCTCTGGCAGTCTGTCTGGTCACACATTTGCAGTGGGCTGTGGTGGGGTTTTGTTGTTAGTTTTGGAAGAAAAAAAATCGAATTTAGGCCTGTTCTGAGGAGGTGAGACCGATGTTCCCTACTCGAGGGGTTTGCAAAGCAAACGGGATCCGAGGTGACTGAGCTGGCTGTCCCTGCTCCTCAGGCATTCCAGAGCCAAAGAGGGGCTAAAAATAGAAGTAATCTTTCCTCTGGGAAAAGGGCGGCTTGGCCTCTGCCCCAGGGGTGGGGGCACTGCCCTGGCATTTCGGATTGGTTCGCAAAGTCGTGCTGGGGGGGGGGAAATCATTGCAGAAATATGAGATATTTATTAGTCCGTTGAAGGTGAGAGGAATTAGTATTTGTGCTTCCGAGCTGTATTACAGGGAATGAGCTGTTGGGATCAGGATTTTAAATGTGTTCCCAATATTTGGGCTTTAAAGCAGTTGTGTTTGGGTGTGTTTGCTCCCCTCTGGCAGCTCTGGTTGGAGCCCTTGGCCCTCTCCCTCCATGCTGCAGGATCTCCTCAGCCCCACACTGACACTGGCTGCAGTTCCTGGGCTAATTTAATCCACTTCAGCCCTTTGGTCGTTCCTATAATTAAACTTGTCTGCCTTGTCCACAGAACGCTTGGAAGCTTTACTGTGGTATCCTGGATCTCTGCTCAGCTTTTGGTGGCTTTTTCTAAATCCAGAGTTGAGAAAGGAGTGTCTGGCCTTAACTTTGGTAGTGAAATAATTCATACTGCTCAGGAATCCTTAAAAGATCAGTAAGGATTCTCCTTGCACTCCTGCATCAGAGAAGCCTTTCCAAGGAGCAGCTCCTGGTTGTTGCTCAGCCTTTGTGCTGGCCCCAGCTCATTACTGGAGCTGCTAATTGTGCCCGTGAGGGGCTCTGATCTGGCTTTGGGCAGGGGCTCTCACTTCCAAAGCTGTGCTCGGAATTCCTTGTAATGCTGCTTCCCAGAGGCTGAGCTGATGAAGTGTGACCACACTGCTTAAAGCACTGGCCAAATCGCTCTGGAAGGGAGCTGGGAATGAGAATTTGGGAGCTCAGCACAGCCCAGGATGGAGCAGCAGCAGAACAAAGAGAAAAGCAGGACCTGCACTGCCAGGCACCAACGGAACCACCCTGACCTGACTGTCCTGCTCTGCCTGTTTCTCCACAGCTGGCATCCAGTGGGATTTTGCAGGATGAGTTTAATGCAAAAGAGACAAAACTGTGGTTTGGGGCAGGTACAAAATCCCTGGAGACCAAGATCAGAACTGCTGACAGAAAGTGATATTTGAAGGGCTGCTCCCCAAGCCAAGGGAAGGTGGCTCCTCACCGTTTTACCTTATTTATTCCCCACAAACTCAGGATTCAGTTCAGGTCTCTGAGCCATTCAGTCAAGCTTGGATGAAATTTTGGAAGAAATGGAGTTGGGGATAATCTTTTTAAACATAACTTTTTCCTTGTCTCTGCCTGCAGGGAAATCCAGCTCCTGCGGCGATTACGGCACAAAAACGTCATCCAGCTGGTGGATGTGTTGTACAACGAGGAGAAACAGAAAATATATCCTTTTGCACAGGGCTGTTGATCAGGTTTGAACTCCCACTGTTCCCTGCTGTAGTTCTGCTTTTGGGAAGGCCCTTTTGGATGTTTCTTAAGCTTAAATTTTTGCAGCTAAATTGCTTTCGCTGCTGTTAACAATCCTGCCCACCTGGCAGACTTTCCACACAAACAAACACAAATTCACACAGACACCAATAAAGGCAATTTTATCCTCACTTTGCTGGATTTTATGTGACTCTGCCACACTGAGAGCACTTTGCCTGTAACCAGCATGGAAGTTCCAGCAGCTGATCCCTTGTAGCATGTGTTATAAATGCTACAAGGGATGCTTTTATTTTTGACAGTATTTTCTAACTACTGTCTTCTTATTACAGTACTCCAGAAAAGGAGTAATTTAATTGTATGCGTTAATTAGATCAAACACTCTGCCACCAGATCATTAGGATAAAGCAGTGTGACAACTTCTGCTTGTGCTGTGGCCTCGACAGAGCAGGGGGACTGCGAGTCAATTACTGATAGAGAGATCCTGTTTAATTAGGTAGAAGGGAGGAGGCAGCGTGGGGAAAAGGAGCCCGAGAGAGACATCGTGTGTTGGTACCAGGTGATGACAACCCAAAACCATCTCTGGGAAATGGGATCTCTCCGAGGATGCTCCTTGCTGGACTTTCTGAGCAGTGCTGGTCCAGAGTTGGTTTTCAGTGCTTTATCCTTGCAAGGACGGGTTGACTTTGTTATTTTTATCTTTATCTGCTCCTACACTCTCACCAAGTTTGTTTCTCCCTGTGCTGATTCTGGCAATAACTGGGGAAATTTGTTTTCACTGGAACTGGGAGCAAGAATTCATCCATGATTTTGTTCAAACCCTTCCCCAGCTCCTGGCTGGCACTGCCTGTGCTGCATTTCCTGGGCTGTGACAGAGCAGACCTTGAGCAGCCACATGGGGAACAGGTTTGGGAAGGATCCAGCAGAAAAGGGACTTTTTCCCTGAGGCTGCCCTGGAGGCAGAGCCCTTAGTCATGCACAGGGCTGTGTTGGCTCCTTGCAGCAAGCAGAGCTGGGGTTTAGGGGGAGATGTCAACTTTCTCCTTGGTGATTAAAAAAAAAAAAAAATCCTCATTTCCAGACCAAGTATTGTGGGATTGGAAATTTGGGCTGTGGAAGGAAGGGTTCTGTTCCCACCTGAGTGTTCTGTTGCTGGTGGAAGTGCACTGCAGGCTTGAGCTGTTTGTCATAGGGTTACAGAATGGCTTGGGCTAAAAGGACATTAAAGCACAGCCCATTCCACCCCCTGCCCTGGGCAGGATCACCTTCCACTATCCCAGGCTGCTCCAAGCCCCATCCAGCCTGGCTTTGGCCAATTCCAGGAATCCAGGGGCAGTCACAGCTGCTCTGGGCACCCTGTGCTGGGGCCTCACCATCCTCACAGGGAAGATTTTTTTCCTAATCTCCCATCTAACCCCCCTCTGTGTCAGCGTGAAACAATTTCTCCTTGTCCTGTCACTGCGTGCTCATGTAAAAAAAATCCCTCTCCATCTTCCTTGTAGGCTCCCTTCAGGTTAAGACAGCATTTGAGCATCTCACCTAATAAAAACCTTCAGTGATTTTCTGTGGGAAAGGGAAAGCTGTGGTGACTGGATTAAAAATATCAACAACTTCTGGTACTTAAGGGTTGTTTGCTGGCCTGCTATGGCTGGGAGTGCAGAGCTGGTGGTGAATGGAGAGCTCATCCAGGCAGAAAATGAGCCCAGTTCCATGAGCAGCATCCCAGGGAGCTGTTAGCAGTGTTACAGCTGAGTGTAGGAGCAGAACCCCTTGAGGAGGAGAACTGAGAGCTCGGGGCACCTGTAATAGATCTGCTCCAGCCTGGAAGTCTGTTCTCTAATCTGGTTGATCAATCTGAAGTGGATCAATGACCAGGGAGGGGTGAGGAGCAGCCTGGCTGTTAATGACACCCAGCCAGGCTGTCTTTCAGCCTCTTTGCTCCCCAGGAGCTGGTCTGGAGTATCTACCATCACTGTTATTCTGACAGAGGGAGAGTTGATGTCTTCTACAACACTCTGATAGAAGTAGTTCACAGATTTCTTCCAGAGTAAGAAAGGATAGGAATGAATTTTGGGAGCTCTTTCTTCTGTTCTTGCTTTTATTGATTTACTGAGTGTCTTTGTGCCCATCATAAAATCTTGTTTAGGGTGTATTTAGAGTATTTTAGAGTCTCTCTGAAGGAATGGAGCAGGAATTTAATGAGTTTTCAGTGTTTGGAGCTGCTAGATGGAACATGCTGGGAAGGGGCAGCAGAGTCTTCAGCCCAGATCCCACCCAGGGCAGGAGTCTCCGTTCTGCCTCTTCTACCTCAGGTGGCTTCTTGGGGCAAAAGTAATTTATTTTGAGCTTAGGTTAAGAAGCCACCTGCTTGGAGGAATAACTGACCATGGGATTGCAGGGGAGCCCTGGCAGCTTCTGCTCTACCAGGACACTCCTCAATGTTCCTCTCTTCTCCTAGGCCCCTCCAAGCCAGACTTTTGACTTGAAAAGCCTAGGGAGAGGAGGGAACAGGCAATTACAGCATCAGGCAGTCTGGTTCCCATTTTTTGGCCCCAGCATTAAAGCTTACAGAGATAAAAACTCAAATATGCTTCAAGGGAGCAAATGCTGCAAAGTGCCACCAGCTCTTGGCATTCTGTTGTAACTGTTTTTATCCACGTGGTTTCAAAAAGCTTCCCAGCTCTCCAAGGATTCTTTTTCCTGCTACTAGAATGCTCCTGTGGAGCTGGGGGTAAGCAGCAGCTGTTCCATGGAGCACACAACTGAGTCGTTTGGGATGGAGAATGAGGGATAACCAACTTTGGGGAAGGTGGTGGGAGCTCGCTGGCATCTCAGGTGCAGAGCACCCAGGGCACTGGGGGAACAGGCTGCAGCTCTTCTGTCTGGGAGTTCCCAACTTTCTGTGCCCACTTCAGGATATTTCCCTGTTCTCTGTCATGCCTGTGAGATCTCCAGCTTATTTTCTGTGGAGTTCCCATCCTGTTCCACGTCTGGTCACGGAGCTGCAGATGCTCATTTGACTGAAAGATTTTCCTGTAGCTGCTTTCCTGTCCTGGGGGAGCTGGAGGAACATCCCTCAGTACCTGGGGAGTGCAGCCATTCCCTCTGGGATGGGGCTGCTGCCCATCTGAGGGGTGTTTAACACTGAGGAATGTTAACCCTGGAGCTTCCTTAACTCTGCCCTCACGTATATGGTGATGGAGTACTGTGTGTGTGGGATGCAGGAAATGCTGGACAGTGTCCCAGAAAAGAGGTTTCCAGTGTTTCAGGCTCACGGGTAAGTTCTGTTCCTCTCCCCACTGTGTTCTCTCAAGTGGAGAGCACATTCTGCTCTGCTCAGGCTGTGTTTGAAAGCAAACCTGGCTTTGTGCAATAATTTCATATTTTACACCTATGCAGAAAGGTGAAAAGCTCTTGAAGTGGCCAGCAGGGATTGTCCTTAGATTCTGGGAGAAAAAACATCCTTCTATTGATTTTTCTGTTCTTTTTGTTTTACTTCCTGAGCTGCCCAACAGCCCCCCCGGTCCCTGTGCTCCTGCCATCCCAAGGAGTATGAGGGGGCAGTCTCCTGCCTAAATGGAGGTCAAGCCACAGTTCAGCATCAGAAAAGACTTGAAAGGCCTTGGGATGGATTAGGGATTGACAATATCCAGCATGATCTGGTAGCTGGGGTAGTTAGCTGGGATAAGCTGGAGCCCCTTTCACTCCTCAAGGAAAGAAACTTGAGAATTCTGGGAATAGATACAAAAACATTGTCATGATCAAATCAGGGCAGAACAGTGAATCTGTGACAGCTACATAATTTTATGGTCATATTTTAATTTTATTTCAAGAGATGTCTGAGATTACAGACAACCTAAGCGAAATTCAGGCACTTTAATACTATTTCTGGGTATTATGAGATGAAACACTTACCTCTACAACTGCCAGGCTGCATGTGGGTTACAATGATGGCCCAGACTCTCTGACCACAGCAAAAAGCTCCTTTCTGCTGGCTAAAAGTGTTTGATTTTTTTTCCCCTCTGCCTCTCTCTGCAGGTACTTTTGTCAGCTTATAGATGGCTTAGAATACTTGCACAGCCAAGGGATTGTCCACAAGGATATAAAACCGGGGAACCTCCTGCTAACAACCAATGGGACACTAAAAATATCCGATTTAGGCGTAGCAGAGGTATGTGAGAAGCACAGCAAAGTCAGAATGGGACATTCTAGATTGAGGTCACCTCTGTGGTATCATTGATTTATTGTGCATTTAGGCTTTTGTTCTGTTGCAGAGTGCTTGAATATTTATTGCAATTGGCAAAGCACTTCTTTTGGTAGCAGCATGAAACCTCCACTCAAGAAGCACAGAGAAGGAAGATGTCAATCCTGGACGAGCCCAAAAGTGGGGGGAAATAGGGATGAGCTACATAACCTTATCCTTTTTTTTTTTTATATGTCTTAGGTAGGAGAGACTTGTCACTGTGGCGTGTGGCTGCTGTTGGTGGCATGATCTCATCATCTGTAGATGTTCAGTAGAGGAGTTTTCCCCTGTTGTTTCCCAGGTGGAACTTTTCCAAGAGTCACAGTTTGTTTTCCTTGGAAGCCTGACACTGTTTGGTCTCTCCTGCTGCAGGCATTGCATCCATTTGCAGAGGACGACACGTGCAGGACAAGCCAAGGGTCGCCAGCATTCCAGCCCCCAGAAATTGCCAATGGCCTTGACACCTTTTCAGGCTTTAAAGTCGACATCTGGTCTGCGGGGGTGACGCTGTGAGTGCCCAGAAGCCCCCAAGAACTTCATAACTAATGACACCCTCAGATAGCTCAGTCCTGGCCCAGCTCTGTCATCACTACTCTTGTGTGATGGGGGGAGCTGAGAGGGGGGTGCTGCTTGCTCCTGTGGGTGGATTTATGCTCCCCAAAGTACCTGTGATTCTGCACAAGGGGATCTTTGCTCTCCATGGGTGACTCTGCAGCTGTTGCTCAGCTCCCAGAGGCACAGCCAGGGCAGTAACAGAAACCACAAGTATCTCCAGTATTTATTTTTAAGTTTTTGCTTTCTCAGACTGTCAGGGAGATGTCCTGGTGGTTTTGACCCCTTTGAATGAAAAGCTGTGAGAAAGGCAGGCTAAGCTTAAAGAGGTTTTGCACATACTGCCAAATATTCCTCTTTTGGTTTCCTCTTGACTGCTTTTGGCTTACGTAGTCAGGTAAGAACTGAGTACCTGTGTTCTGCTTCTCATCCTGCTTCTCCTTCTGCCTTCACAGATACAATATCACAACGGGTCTGTACCCTTTTGAAGGGGATAATATCTATAAATTATTTGAAAACATTGGGAAAGGCGACTACACAATTCCAGAGGATTGTGGTCCTCCACTCTCAGACTTATTGAGAGGTGAGTCTTCCCAGCTGCTTTCAAAAGGGTAACATTTATAGATGCAACAGCTTGCACAGAGCCAGAGCTTCCTTCCAAGTGTCCTGTGGGGATATGGGATCCTGTTAGTCAGGGAGGTTATACTTACAGCCTTACAAGACTCTGGCAGATCTTCAGCACTGATGTGTTCCTGAGATCCCTGCACAGCTCGCAGCCACTACTGTGTAGAGTTGGTTCTTGCATGGTTTCCTGTGTTCTGAGAAGCTTTTACATCTAAAGACAAAGCCCACAAGAGGTTAAAGTTAAAATGGCGTAATAGCATTGATGCAGGTTTGGACAGGTAGAGTGCTCAGATGCTGTGTCCAGGCTTTCCCTGATGTCACACACTGAATATTCAGGGTCTGCCGTCCCTTCTCATCAACCTCTGCTCTGGACTTAGTTGTCTCAGTCCCATTTGTCCCCTTCCCCTCAAATTCAAAGCTGCAGGATGTTGGAGCAGTGACAATTTCACAGCAGGACTGGGATAGGACCAGGAGTGGCACTTTCTGGGGAAAAAATTGTGGGGCTTTTCGTTGTTTTTTTTTATTCCTATCACTTATTGCAGCAGTTTGAGGTTTAGTGCTGAACAGTCTCTACCTGTGGAATCTGAGTGGTCAGGCAGGGCAGCAGTTGTGCTGTGTGCACAGCAGGCAGCTTGGTGAGCTCCTTTGACAGGAGCTGGGATGTGATTCCAGCCTGTGGGAGAGCCTTACCAGCATTCCCAGTGCCTGCAGCAGAAGAGCCGAGTGCAGCAGTGCTCCCCAACCCTCAGCACGGGCTCATCCTCTCCTTTCTGTTCATCTCTTTGTGAGGAATCAGCCCCCAGTTGTGGGATGTTTGCCTTGTTTCGCATTGGTTTTCTGTGCGTTTGGTGAGGGGCTGTGCCCCTCTGCTGGCAGCGTGTCAGCTCTGCAGGCCCCGGGCTCCTGGTGCAGGAACACAGCTCCGGGCTTAGTGCAGGGGGCATGGGCTCCTGGCTCCTGGTGCAGGGACACAGCTCCGGGCTTAGTGCAGGGGGCATGGGCTCCTGGCTCCTGGTGCAGGGACACAGCTCCGGGCTCCTGGTGCAGGGACACAGCTCCGGGCTTAGTGCAGGGGACATGGGCTCCTGGTTCAGTGCAGGGACAAAGGCTCGGGAGAGGGACACAGCTCCGGGCTCAGAGCAGGGATGCAGGCTCGTTGCAGGGAGACAGCTCCGGGCTCGGAGCACGGCCCTGGCTCCCGGCTCGGTGCAGGGACACAGCTCCGGGCTCGGAGCACGGCCCTGGCTCCTGGCTGGGTGCAGGGACACAGCTCCGGGCTCGGAGCACGGCCCTGGCTCCTGGCTCGGTGCCGGCCGTGCTGGCGGCAGGTGGTGCTGTCAGTCCGAGCTCTTCCGCTGCCGCCGCCCGGGGCTCCCCCGGCCCCTCGGCACCAAGGAGCTGCCAGACCTCCGCAGCCCCCCTCGGAGGCTATTTTAGCTTCCCTGGCTCCATTCCAATGATGAAATCAGTTATTTCCATGTGTTTCCAAAAGCATTAGCCAGCTTTAGCAGCTTTCCGAAGGCGTTACATAAGGCAGCGCTTCCAATGGCGCTCGGCACAGCCGGGATCCGGCTGCTCCGCTGAGCCCGACACGGTGGCTGCTCCTGCCCTGATGTGCTTCACATTGCACCTGCCAGCCCCAGGGAGAAGTGGCCTGAGCTCCGTGTGGCATTTGGCTTGTGACTGCTGACTCCAAACGTGGCCTTTTAATGAGCTGGGAATTGCCCAAGTGGAGCAAATCCCGCAGTCCTGTTGGTCCGGCAGCAGTTCTCCTAAAGCATCCAGCAGAACTCCTTGGAGGTTTGTGATCAGCCTCTCAGCTGCACTTAGTGATTCCCCCAGGGAAAAAGAGAGTGGCAGTTTTCTCTTTTCCTGTGCTGAGGATATTGACAGCTTAAAATCTTATGCTTCATTAGCACAATAACTCCTCTCCTAGTTCTCCTCCCACCCCTGCATGAGATCTGGAGCCAGAATTACCTACTCTTCCCTCTGCCTGATTTTACATGGAGGAGCCTTGAATCTGGTGCCCTTTGTCCATCTCTTACAGCCTGAGTCTCCTCTTGCATCCTCAATGCTGTCAGTTTGTCTGTCTGCATCCCTTCTGTGCTTGTTCACCACAGAGGTGGGAGTCGAGTGGGTTTGGTGAGAAGAGGAGCTTGTCTGGGAGGAGGTGGCTATACCCCTTTCTTTCAGGGCAGTGGGAAGCCCTAAGGATCCCTTTACCTGTCCTCTCTCCCACCCCTCATCTTGCTGTGTACAAGCTGCTGCATTGCAAAAGCTGGCAAAACCTTCTGATATTCCCCTTGCTTGGTGTGAGGCACATTTTCCAGTGGTCAGCATGCCAGGTGGCCTCGAGGGGGATGAATTTTGGGGTGAGATTGCCCCAGGTTTGCCTGTTCTGGAGGCCTGAGCAGCTCCCCAGCATCTGCTGAGGCCCAGGGCTGAGCTGTGCAGTGGTGGCACCACGTAGCTATGGTGACAAACCTGGCTGCTTTATTTAGTTCCTGCTTTTCCTCCAGAACATCTGCATTTCCTGGTCGGTGCCTGCTCCTCCTGCAGCAGGCTGGAGCTGAATCCATTGCCTGTGGATCAGATACTGTAAATGGCTGTGTTTGTGTGAGCAGCACAGACACCCCCAGCTCAGCTCTGTCGCTCTGGCGGTTTCGTCTCATCTTTGTGTTGCTTTGAAAGGCTCTAAAAGCCCTTGCAGGGCTGTGAGTGCCTGGTCTGGGTTTGAGTGAGGCAGAATTCAGTGTAGCAAAGTGCTCATTTCCTCTGTCTGCCAGGGCTGTGCTGACCACAGGCCCCACAGTCGGGCTGTGAAGTAAACACAAACACACTTTGTAAGGTTTTTTTCTTCTTCTGTTGACTACTTTTGTAGTGCGTCTTTACTTTTTCTTCCCCTTGAGCTTGTTCTTATCTTTGTTCCCCTTTTCCAGAACAGCAGAGTTTAGAGGACTTAAAGCTTCAGTGGTATTTGGCTTGTAAAGAGACTCGCATGACAGTATATCCTCCAGATTAGTTGGGATGCTGCTCCTCGTTTTGTCTCCCTAATCAGGGATGAAGCTTTATTTATACTCTTCAGGGATGGAAAGAAGAAGGGCTGGTGCTGTTTTGTGTGTGCACTCAGGAGAGATGTGTCAGAGTGGAAGAGTTTATAAATAGCTTTAAGGTTCTTCTGGCAGCATCTGCCCATGGCTTATCAACTCCTGTGCACTTTGCTTCTGGACCAGAAAAATGCACAAGGTCAGCTTTCCTCCTCCTGGTCTAATAGACTTTTACTGGAAGAGGAAGCTCTGAGGCTGCAGCTCTGCATTAATCAGTATCTGGATTGATTTCCAGGCCTTGTGACCTGGGACGTGGTGGTTGGATCCTCAGCAGTTTGTTTCCTCACTTCCATGACCTTTCCTTGCTGGGACAGTGAGAGAGGATGCATCCTGGTGACAGAGGGGTGCTTTAATTCTGCTGTGGCAGGAGTCCCCAGGGCTGTCTGTGCCCATCCGGAGGCCTGGCCTGGATCACAGGCTCGAGATTTGCCTGCAGAGGGAGTTTGTGGCCAGAACAGCCAGCCGAGTGCAGGGAGAGGGAGATGGTCCTGCCTCATTTACAGATTTGCCTCGCATTGGTTTTACAGTGGTTGTTAAATGTTGATCCAAGTCGGAGACTGAAGTGAAATCCAGGTTGAGTTCTTTAACCTTGCTGTTGGATTTCTTCCTGTTTGTTCAGTCCCACACCTGAGATTGTCCTGTGTTGTGAACTCTGGAGCTGTGCCTGTCCACTGAGTGTGTGGGCTGGGGGTTGTGAGGAGCAAATCCAAGATCTCCAGTTTCTGGGTTGTCACTTGATGTGATTGGAAAGGGTTTTGAAACTGTTGATGTGCAGCAGAGAGAGGACAAAATACCCTTGTCTGGACACAACTGTGTGGTGTCTGTGCTTATCAGTTTAACACCTGATAATTCTCAATGAGAGCACTTCATATTTTAGGAATAATTTCCTCATGGAAAGGGTTGTCAGGCACTGGATGGAGCTGCCCAGTGAGTTTTGGAGCCCCCATCCCTGGAGGTCTCCAAGGAACACCTGGACATGACACTCAGTGCTCTGCTCTGGGTGACAAATTGGGGATCAGCCACAGGTGATTCTGTGACACCCCTGTATGGACACAGGGAGTACTGGGGAGCAGAGCTTGGAATTGGCCTCATGAAGCATTCCCTGGCACAGGCTGTCCCATCCCTGCTCGCAGATAAACTCCAGGGAAGTCTTTACCCTAAATGGCCGCAAGCGGCGGCGGCTGCGGGCAGACGCTCCGGGATGACTTGCCTGGTGAATAGAACATGATGTTTTGTCTTGCTGAAGCCTCTCTTCAGAGCAGGACTTGAGCCACAGAGCTGCCACGAGTGACTCAGAGCTGAATGTATGAATGTACATTTTCAGCGAGGACACTTTCCGTTTTCTTTCAAATGTTGCCCCAAATGCAGTCATTTTTCATTGGAGTAAAAATTCCTTTGGCTCAATTATTTTCCTTCTGCCTTTTTAATGGCTTGAGAGCAACAGCTCCCTGTGCCATGGCTGTTTGTGCCTACTGCTCTTAGGTCTCTTTTAATCATTTACCTTACACTTCTTCTCCTGCTTGTACCGGTTTCATCTGGTAAATGCCTTAAATTTCAAAAACACCTTGAAGTGTGGTTGGTAAATAAATCAATGGGGGGAGTGGGTGGTGTCCTGACTTCCCTGTTTCTCACAAGATTAATAAGAGAGCATGACCAGTACTTGCTCCTGTCTCCTAAACTTCATGTGAGAGCTCTTTGTGGCCCTATTTCTTAAAAAGAAAAAAAAAAGCCAACTCATTTGGGCAGCTCAGCTGTGAAACTGTCTGATCATCTTATTAATAGGTTCTTTAATTAGGTGTGGGATTTTTTTTTTCTCTGAACTTATTTCGTTTTCTGTAAGGTGAGGAGAAATTCCATCTGAACGTGAGAAAACTCCTTTGCTGCCAGAGTTGAGCTCTGGAACAGGTTGTAATTGAGGGGGTAGAGTTTCCATCCTCAGACACCTTCAAAACTCAGTCCAGACAAATCTCTGAGGAATTGGGCTCTGAGGACTCCAGTGCCTCGAGTTCCTGAGCCAGGAACCTGACCTGTGACCTGGTGAGCTCTTCCTGGATTGCTTTAACCTACTTCATGTGATGTCATGTGGATCAGTAGTGATCCCATCTGCCATAAAGCTCTTAATGCTGTCACCAGCATGGATAAACCGTCCCAAATTGCCAGGGCAAAGTGTATTTTGGGTTCTGGGGACGAAATTACTTCAGCCTTTCCCCACTGTATGTCCTATCCCCCTCTCTTTGCCCATATCTGATGTGATATGAACAGACTGACAGGGAGGATGTTCTGGAGCAGCTTTTGGTATCACATGTGCTGTGGTGATTTATCTCTTCCATGACCTTTGAATTGCAGGATCTTACCTGCAAGGCCCCTGTAGCTTCCTGCTTTTACTCGGATGTGTCTTTCCATCCCTCATTTCCAAGTGTCCACCCAGATGTTTCCCCCACCCCTGTGTTCTCAGTGTGTCCTTGTCCTGGCTCTCCCCAGCACTCTGCACTGTTTGTTCCTGTCCTGACTTTCTGAATTCCTGTTTGACAGTGAGTGCTGCTTCCCAGACTTTTCTGGTTGCTGGAGATGGGTTCTTCCTGTTCCAACCCATCTCCAAACCTTCATTCTTCATGCAACCTGTGCAAGACTTGATAGTACAGGTGCTTCAGGAGCAGCAGGGGATCATCCATTAAAAGCAAAACTCCTTGAAGTGTGCAGCCATGAGGTTTTATTAATGTTCATTAGGTGAATATATTCCTGGAACCTTTATTGGAGAATATCTTGGATGCTGCTGTGGATCAAACACTCAGGGTTCCACTGGCTCATTTCCAAAGAATATGGCAAAATTTGCTCCTTCCCTTCTGTTGAGTTGTGAAGCTTCTGAAAGGCAGTGGAGCAGAGTGGGCTTCCCAGGAGGCTGTTTAAGGAATCCACCTCCCTCTCTCCCAGAGAGAATAGGGATGAGCTGCTTTTCCTCTCCCCACTCTGCTCACCACCCACCTCAGCTACCTCAGCAGATGATCCCAGAAATCCAAGTCCTAGCCAGGGCACAGGAATGGGCAGTGGGATGATTTTTTTGTTAATTCTCCCCAACTGCACCTCAGAATAGAATTCCACTAGACCAGAGGATCTGGGACACTGAGCAAGAGGCTTTAGCTCTTCCATGGAAATGCAAAGTCTTGATTTTCCTTGCCTGGAGACTTTCGTAGAGCTGTGATTGAGGGCTGGACAAGCCTCAGTCCCTGCACTGGGAGGGAGGGAGGGAGGGAGGGAGGGAAGGGCTGTACCTGCTTTGCTGTTGGGAAGCTGAGGAGCAGACTGGAACAGGTCAGCAATGGGATTGGGATTTTATGCTGAGTTTCCTGTGGCCAATGGAGCAGATCCTGCCTGGAGCTGCCAGGACTGGACACAGCATGGCTGTTGGGGAGGGAGGGGGAGGAAAGGACAGATCTTTGTGCTTCCTGGCTTCTACTCAGCTGAGAGTGTCTGTGATCACACCTGGACTTTTTTCCTTCTTTTCAGGGATGCTGGAATACGACCCAGCCAAGAGGTTCTCAATACAGCAGATAAGGCAGCACAAGTGAGTGTTACCAGCCCTTCTCTTCCTGCTCCTCCTGTACCTGTGCTCCTCCTCTCACCCCGTTTCCTTCTGACAGCAGACACATGGAAGTCACTAGATCTCCTTCCTCCAGCTCTGCTGGGGCTCTGGCAACCTCCACTTGGCTTTTTTCCTCCTATTAGAGCATCCGGTGAAGCACTGGAATTACTAACCAGTAAATAAGGAATATGTTGGACGTCTGTTTGTGGCGTGCCTGCTTCTGGATAATTAAGGGTTCTGGATAATTTTTTCCAGAGGCCAGCAAGTACTAATGGAGCAGAACAGGAGGTCCTGAAGGCTGTGTTATTGAAGTAGGACTGTTCAGTAACGTGTGTTAGTTCTGGCCAGTCTGGGGACAGAAATATCCCCTGGTATTTGCTCCATATGGAGTCAGTATGTGGAAAAGCGTTCCAGGACAATAGGAATTTTTTTTTTTCCTTTCTCTTTAATATCACAGTCCTCCCTCCCCCATATCCTCCCCCATTTTCCGTGCCATAGTCAGGGGGGAAATGCCCCGTTATCACTGAAGGGTTTTTTTTTTTAAGGATCTGTTTGAACACGCTGGCTCCGAGCAGAGATTTCCTGGGCGGATAAAAGTACAAGAACAAAAAGCATCATGAGGCTGTGCTTCACTGCGGAGGCTGCATTAGCTTATCTCCTCTTGAAATGGGAAGTGCTTCTGAGGACAGGCAGAGCTGCCTCTGGACTGCAGCTGCTTGGCCCGTGAGCCTGCCCAGATCCTTTAGGGAGCTGTAAAAGCAAGGATGTGATCCAGGGTGGTGCTGAGCCCACTCCATGCTGCAGGAACAGCGCTGCTTTCCTCTTGTGTCTTTGGAAAAGCCATGTGCTGTCAGGTGATGGTCCCTGGGTGTCACAGCCAGAACCTGAGAGGCCTGAAATGCCTCTGCAGGGAGCAAACAGGACCAGCTCCAACAGGGATTGGAGGGACCAGGGTGCAAGCAGGGCTGAGGGGGTAGGGTTTATGGAGCTGCCCAGGTGATTAATTAAGTGTCAGGATGACTCTTTTGTAGTAGCCAAGCCCCACATCAGGGTTTTCAGGGGCTCTGAGTGCTGAAAGGCACAGGCATCTTCCATTTGAGGCTGCCTTACCCTGCACGTACCTCCCCGTACCAGTTGCCGTGACCAGATCAGCTTGCCATGCTTCATCGGGAAGCACTGCAAAGAAGCAGGAATTAAGTCTATGGAGTCATCAGTAGGTGTTGAGAAAAGCACTAAAAGTGTTTCCTTTCCTGTGACTGCAGTGGCCACCCCTGAGCTCAGGAACTGCCCTGAGCCCTCACGGGTCACTGCCAGGTGATTGAGCTGGTTCCCCAATTCCAGATACTCCATTTTGCCCTCCTCCCACGTGGCAGGGATTTTTTTGTGTCAGCATTGCCCAGCTGGAAGCACAGAGGAGTCTCCAGAGATGCTGCCTGTAGTTAGAAAGCCAGAGAAACTGGAGCAAGGCTGTGGCACGGGGCAGCCACCGAGCTCCTCCACTGCTGTGCCGAGGCTTTTCATCCCACAGCACTCAGAGGGGCTGAGGAAAGGCTCTACCTGCAAACCCAGGAGAATTTCTCAGGCTTAGGCTCTTATTAGTTTTGTGTGAGCTTAGCCAGTGCTTCTTAACAGGCTTTTCTCCCCTATTAGTAATTGCCTCCTTCCTCCTGCTGTGGCATCTCGTAATTACATCAAGCACAGCAGAGCTTGCGGCCTGGGCCTTGGATGTGTCTGTCCAGCTTCTTTTTGTGCTAAAGAATCCAGAGCTTCGTTCTCCTGGCTTTTCTTTAAATAGAAACTTAGCCCTGATGCTTAACCTGACCTTGTTTTTTTTTTTTTTTTTTTTTTGTAAATGGAGCGCAGCAGTCAGGACAGCAGGCAGCCATTCAGGTATTGGCAGACGGGTTTGGGAAAGCACTTTAGTAAAAAGAGGTTTGATTTCTAGAGCCCTTAGATTTCATCTATTGGCAGGAGTAAATCATTAATGATTGTGGGTTTCTCTACACTCCTCCCAGCAAAAGCATGTGCTAAGGACAGGAACTAAACCAGAGAAACATCAAGCAACTTCCCCAGGCTGCCCTGCTGGGATGGATCCCATCTCAAATCAGAATCACCCTGTGCCTTTTCATGCTGCTGGAAGTCTCCTTTTATGTCTTTGTGCTGCTATTCCTGGGGACTCACTCATATGGACAGTCAGGATCATCAAAGTGCTCTGAAATCAGCAGGAGCAGTCCCTGGATCCCAGGCAGCAGTTTTGCACTCAGGCTGCTGGACCAGGCTCATGTCAGGGTGTTGGGAAGGGGCAGTGTTCCCCTGCCCTGTGGGAAGGGTGAGCCCAAGGTGTGCTGCAGCCACAGAGTTGGGGCTCAGCACCCATCCTTCCCCACTTCACCTTCCACAAAGTGTGAAGGCCCTTGGGATCAGGGATAAAGTCAGTGGCTTAGGGGCACTGAGGAAGCCCCAAGGGAGCACAGAGTGCTATTCCATAGGGAGCAGAGCTGCAGGAGGCAGGGAAGGCATCCAGGCAGCCCAGCAATGGTAATCCAGCCATTCCTCCCATTATTCCTGTCAGCTTTCCAAATGCTTTTGCCCTGCAGCAGCAGAGGAATGCTGGAGGAAGAGTCTGCTGAGTTTCATCCCTACCAGCTGCCTTCCTCCCTCCTCACTCCTGCAGCTGAACTGCATCAAACTCCTGTCTCTGCACTTTTACTGGTGCGGGACAAAACAAAATGCTGCTCTGTTCAACCCAGTCCGTGCAGAGCAGACTTGGAGCTGGAAATGGAAATGAGTTAAACTTCTCCCAGCCTGTCATCTCAGAGCTTAGGAACTGCCAGAAGCTGACCCCTGAATAGCAATGGAAGAGCCTGAAGACCTGCTTTCCCTGGAAGGATCCGAGTGGGATGATGTTCAGTGGAAAACCAGTGCTCATAGCTGAACTCTGTGAATATTTGGTGCTCCTGGGACAGGGATTGTAGGGCAGGGAGGAAAAGCTGCCAAGAGCCAGGGAGTTCCAACCTCCTCCCTATGGATTATCCACCACCTCCCCTCTGCCCCGTGCTTTTGCTGAAGGGCTTCCTGCTCGTACACTGCATTTTGTTACTAATTCACTGACCTGCTGCAGCACTTAAAGTGATGAAGTGGATGCAGAATTCTACCTCTGTCCCTTGTTTCCAAGGCAACCATCTTCCCTTCCCTCTCCACAAGTATCACACTTAATTTGTTCAGGCGCAGATCCGATTGCAGGAGTTCATAGCACGGGAGGGGGAGGCACTTCCGCTTTTTGTTAGCGGAGGTGCAAATTAACCTGCAGGGCCGGGGTCTCCTCCTGCCCTCCTGGAGCTGCTCTGCTGCCTTCCCCAGCACTGTGGGGTTTGGATTGTGGCTCTGGGATGCTGTGCTGTTCAAATCTAGGCACCAAACCCCTTGGAAATCTGTCCGGTGCTGCTGAGGGCTCCTGTGCAGGACTATGCTCCTGAGCTGCATTTGAGGGAGAGGGGCTTCTCTGAGCCTCTGCTGCTGCCTTGTGGGCTTTCCCCAGCCCTTCTCTATTGTGCCAGGCAGTGATGTCTCCTCAGCAGGACACAAAGAAGCATTCCTCTTCCTTCCTGTGGCATCTGACTCAATCTTCCTGCCCTCTGGCAGCACCTGGAAGGGATCTTTCCTTCTTTTACCCACATTCTGCACATCAGTTTTGTAACATGGTGTGTTAAAGGACTGAATCTCCAGAACTCCTTGTCGGAGTCTGAGCCATCCCTGCCACTTTTGGTCCTACTACCAGCTGGGAGGAGCTGCTGTTTTTATACTTTTGTTTGTTCTGAACCTGACTGAAGAGCTTGGACATCTCTTGATCCAGCAAGAGCTGAAGTGGTGATTGCAGGGACACTGCTGGCGTGTGTTGCCTTTCCCTGGGACATTGTGTGCCTTCCACGATTGCCTGTGAGGGAGCTGAGCTAAACTGGAGCCCTGTTCATTGCTGCTTGTGGTGACAGTGACCTTCCAGGGAGCTCGAGGCCCTTACATGGCATCACAGGAGGTGGAGAATCGCTTGTCCTGACCCTGGCTGGCAGGGCAGGGATCTGCAGTTTGGCATCTGCTCTCAGAGAAAACCATCCCTTTGCAAACCAAGCCAACTGCAATGTTTGTGACCCAAATGGGAAGTGAATAGCTGGGAGTGTTGGAAAGCTGCAGCTGTGCTTACAAGATTCTTATTTTAACCTTGCTTATACCACGACTTGAAAAGAGCAGAGGGAGGACTTGTGATGGGAGATCTGAGCTTGGGAGCTGCAAACCAAACGGGCTCATTAAGCACTGGGCAACCCAGATTCCTCTTTTCCTTCAGTCCTTGACCCTTGCTGTCTTATCTCCCTGTGGCTGACAGCAGCTGTCTGGGCACCACTTCTGCCTGGCAGGATCACAATTAACGCTTGTGTCGCTGCTGGCCGAGGGTTCTGAGCTTTGCAGGCGCCTCAATGAGCTTGTGGAATAGGAAGAAATAATCCCTTACTACTGCTGCCTTCACTCTGAAGCATTTCTAAGCCACTCCCAGCCCTTTGAAACAGAGACCAGAGAGGAATCTGCCTCTTGCAGAGGGATGTTTTGCACAAGGGGCGCTTCTGAGGTATCCAAAATGTTTTCTTTGCCCTCAGGGTTAAAGCAGCTGCCACAAGCACCAGGTAACTGTGTGTGTACCAGTGCAATTGGCTCAGGAAACATCCCTGAAAGTGAGAATAACTGGTGGAACAGGGCACTCATCAGCAGGGCTCTGACCCGGCCCATGTTTTGGGTGGTGGTTGAAGAGGGGCTTTATTTCATGGCCATCACTGACCAGGAGGTGCTGCTTTCTGGCTCAGGCAGTGGCTTCCTGAGGCAGATGAGGGTGTTCCAAGAGCCAGTGGTCCTCAGCTGAAGAGCAAATCTTCAGTGACAGCCTCCAGCACCAGCACAGAAAGCGGAATGTCTGTCCCTGCTGGAAAATCCTTGCCAGGAAATACTCCACTACTCTGTACAGAATTGCTTGAGGCTCCTTCCAAGAGGTCTTTGATTTTTCTTAGAACTTCAATGGATTTCTCTTCTCACTCTCTATCCTCATTACCATATATGCATATGCAAGTGTTTGAAATCACCTCCCGGAGGATGGAAGCATAATGACTGGAGTACAGTGATTCAGGTTTCTGCTGCTAATAAAAACCTATTTTTACTCTCCTGGTAAGTAGAACAGGAGGGAAGAGTGAGGCAGAGCTGAAATACAGCAAAATAAAAACACCAGTTGCTGTAGACTTCCAGGCTTTTTCCCTTTAAAATTGTCCTTTCAACAGCAATCACTCTGATCTCATTTGTCCTGCATACTCCCTTCTCCCAAGGGCTCTGGTGTTGAGTTTGGATCCCTCAAGCCTCAGTGCCCCTGGCAAAACCAGCTAGTGGCTGGTGGCTCCTCTGCCCCTGTGCTGCTGATCCTGCCAGGCTGGATCAGCCCAGGCTGGATTTGCTGTCTTGGCAGTCACTTCCTCGATGAACAGAGTCTCCAAGGAAGGGAAATGGATTGATCCGATTAGGAGAGCAGTGTGCCACACACGTCACCGAGGAAGCCATCCAAGGAATCCATCCATGGCATCTGTGAAGAAGAGCCCTGGGCCAGAATCGAGTTATACTGGTCCCACTCCCTTCCTGCTGGTCCAGCAGCTGGGATAGGCTTTGCTTAACTCCTGTAGTGCCCCTTCAGGGACCAGAGGTGACAACTGCCAGCTGAGATCTGCAGCAGTTGCTGTCCCTCTCCCCAAACAACACTTTCCTCCCTGCAGATAAGGGGAGCTTGCCTGGCTCCAAAACTCCATTGCTGCAGAGAAAACAGTTTAAAGATGCTGATGGTGAAGCAGTTTCTGGATGAGAGCTCACCCCTCCCTTGAATCTTGCCTGATTTGTCCCAGTAGCTGCATTTCCATTTGTTTATCTCCTCACTCCTCGCTTTTCCTGATAGTTTTGTTAGAATCCCACTTTTTTTTAGGCCGACTGTCAAAGCAGTGTAAGACTAGAACAAAATGATAATTACAGCTCTGCGCAGGAGGTGCCTTCAGCCTTCCTTCCTGAAAGGAATTTGGATCTGGGGTGATAAAAACCAGATGGCTCAGGTTGATGAGAGTTCTTGGGCTGGCTCAGGCCCTCCTCCATGGTTGGAGGCCAGGAGTTACTGGATGCCAACTGCAGGATGGGAAGCACTTGTGTCCCATCAGGCTTGTGTGGGTTGTAAAGGTGTGTTAGAGGTACCTGGGTCTGGAGAAACCTCTGCTCCCACCCACATTTAGGGGGTCACTGGGAGTGTGGAGGCTCCAGCAGCACTTCCAGGAAACTTTGGGTGCCCACATGCAGCACTGGGAGATGTCCCAGACAGTCTGGAGTCAGAGCTCTGCTATGGGAGTACGATGAAAACCTAAGAGGTTTATCCCATCTGGCTCTGGGATGTGCTGGGAAGCAGCCTGCTGGATTCCTGATCTGATTAAGAACAGCTTTTGGAGCTGATATCCTTTCCTGGCCAGATGGCAGCACAGGGTTTGGTGGTGATAGGAGTCCCTCGAGACAGGGAGGGATAAAAAGATAAAGTAGAAGTGTTTCTGCTGTGGCCTTGGTGCAAACTGGCTTTTAAAGGAAACTGCTGCAGTAACTGCCCCTCTCCTCAGGCTGGGATACTGCAAACTTGTGTCTGTTGGGCTGGATCAGCCTCAGCTTTAGGATAGGGGATGCTTCTTGCTTGAATAATAAAACTCAGGAGCTCTGGCAGCTCTGCTGATGTGTTTAGATTTACAGGTAGTTTGGGCTGGAGTTGGTGATGGAGAGAATGGTCCTGAGCTGCCCTGTGTGCCTGTCCCTGTCCCTCTGTTCCTGTCCTATTCCCAGTGTGTCCTTCAGCACACTCCACTACCAACACCTGGCCAGACCTTTTGGTTCCTCCTGACCTGCCGTGGGTGGAGCTCCCAGCTCAGAATATTGGGGTGGGCTGGGGCCATGGTCATTGGAGGACTCCTGCATGCCTTGTGCACTGACCCAGCTCTGCCCTTGGGCTCTTTGCAGCTGGTTTAGGAAGAAACACGCTCAGGCAGAGGCGCTGGTGCCCATCCCTCCCAGCCCCGAGACAAAGGACAGGTGGAGGAGCATGACGGCGGTGCCTTACCTGGAGGATCTGCATGGCTACAATGAGGAAGAGGATGATGACTTGTATGACATTGAAGATGATATCATCTACACTCAGGACTTCACAGTACCAGGTAGGGGAGAAGTGGTTGTGAGGGATTTTTTGTGTTTAAAGGTTTTTTTAGGAAAGGCCTCGAGGTCTGAATAATCCTTTCAGCAGAGGAGGAGATTCTTGGTTTGTGGAATGGTGTGAGTGAGCCATGATGCTCCTGATTCCTCAGTCCTTGATTTGATCAACCAGGATGCTCCTCCCAGTGTTACTCCTGTGCCAGCTTCTTCCCTTTTCCCAGGAACAGCTGCTGCTGGACTCTGCTGTTCAGCACAGTTAATTCTTTGGAGCAATTTTGCTAGAATGAGTTATTTGTGAGCAGAGCCCTGAAATGACTCTGTCTTCAGGGTCTGTGGCACACTGGGGGATCCCCTGCATGCTGGGGGGTCCCAGCCCGGCCCTTGCCTTCCTCAGCTCCATGTCCATGCCAGCCTGACCACTGCCAGAGCTCCCCACATCCTCCATGTCCATCCCAGGTGAGCAGGATGAGCCCCATGCAGGCAGGTGTCTGAGGTTAAGAATCACACTGAGAGCAGAGACACCAGGAATTTCACCTTCCTCATACAAACAGCAATGTTTAAACCCAAATCAGAGCTGTCATGGCAGATGACAGGCAGATTACTGGAAGATCTTTCATGTTCTCTATGTAATTTGTGCTGTTTCAGAGGAATTAGAGATCTAAAGGGTGAGAAGGGCTGGTGAGGTGGGATGTACAGTGTTTGTGGTGGGCAGGAATCCCCTCAACATGGAACACACTCGTGGGAGGAGCAGGGTGAGGAGGGTCCCAGCACAGAACCTTGGTGGGTTTGTGAGGCACTGCAGAGGTGGGGGCAGCAGAGGGAATAAATGAATTTTTCCACCAAAGTCTTCCTGCAGCATCCCTTTGAACCTGCCCGGTACTGCATTTCTAGCAGTGATCCCATTTTAAAATATAAATTAAAAGCCCCCTTGTACATGAGGGATCATTTCAGTTGTGGCTCTGCTGGGCAGCCAGAGCAGGAGTGTGAGTGACTCATGGGTGGGGGTGGGTATTGGGTTTGAGGGGGGGGGAAGAGGAAACCTCATTAAATCCTGTGTTCTTCAGAGGAAGAAGGGGCTTTGAGGAAGTGCTTTCATTTTTAAAGGGTTATTTAAAGATTCATGCAGCTCTGTGGGGAGATGTAAATGTTCCAAGCCCCTGGTTCAATCGGTGTTAAACTTCCCATCCAGTGAAGTGCTAGGAGAGGATGGAGGAGAGGATGGCTGTGGCCTGGAGGCAGAATCCTCTCCCCACTCTTCATGCAGTGCAGTGGAAGGATGTGATCATGCTCGGTGATTTTTTGCTGCCTCAGGTCTAGAGGTTGAGCTCTGCTCTTTCCTGTCCTACATTAACCCCTCCTCTGCTGCAGCCCCATCCTGCAGCACCTGCTTCTGGGTTTTTCAGTCTGAGGCTGGAAAATACAGCCAGAACTGGAGCTTCTGAGCCAAGCCTTGTGCTCAGGAAGGTGCATTCCTGGCTGCTCATGATGCCTGTGTGCTCAGTCTGACAAACAGCGATTCAAAAGCTCTTTGCGGTGTTGTTTTGAAACCTTTTTTGGTGCCTGAATGAGCTAGATGCAGAGCCATTAAGAATGTGAGGGGTAGCAGAGATGAGCAGCCACGTTCCTGGTTCCTCTCTCAGCCCTCCCTTTATTTATTTTATTTTTAGTCCTGCTGGTGGTGAGGGTGAGGTGGGCAGGAGCTGCTTGGGCAGACACAGCGCTGGGTCAGCGGTTCCGCGGGGGCAGCAGTTGCCAAGACTTCAGCCCGTGCTGAATTTTTATTTTCATTAATTTGAACGTCAGCAACTGTCATTGGTGAAGGAGGTAAAATTAGCTCACGATTCACCTCCCTCCTTGGTATCCATAATAGACTCCCGGGACTGTGCTTTTGAAGCAAGGAAGGAGGGGAGGAGGGAAGAGTCACACAAAAGACAAATGAGCTGTTTGGATAGATTCTTTTTTCCCTCCCCAGTCAGAAATGTTAATTGACTTGGCCCAAGTTCAGCCGAGGGAGGGGAAGGAGAAAGTGCTCAGCTTTGCTCTGAATGGGGTTGTTTGAGGCTCTGCAGTCATGCTGGTGGGATGGAGGGATGGGAGATAAAACCTGGAGCTCTGGGGGGCTGCAGCCAGGCTGTGCTGGGCTGGGGCTGCAGCCTGACCCATGTGAGCCCCCGAGGGAGCCCCATGCCTGGGGGCTCTGGGGCCGACATGTCACCTTATTCTAGAGCTTGGACCCCTGAGCCCTTTCCATCCCTCACCCCTCCAGAGGAGTCAGGCACTGGAGGAATCCATAGCAGGGCCATGAGCTTTGTGCTTCTGAGCTCCCACTGTGCCAGAGGCACTGGCACACACCCTGAGGGGGGCTACAGCCCCCCCATCACTACAATCCCTTGTGGTGAGCTGGGCCAGGAGCTGTGCTGCTCCAGCCTGGTGGACACTGCAGGTGCCACCAGCAGTGCCAGCGCTGGGTGCCCAGAACCAAGAGCTGTCCGTGCTCAGTCAGTCCCTATCTGTTCTCATGGCAGGAGTGCTCAGGTAAGCAGCCACAAAGCCAGTGACTGGGAGCTGTGGCAATGCTGGGAGCCCTTGGGAGGGATACAGGGGGAGATCCAGGAGGGAATGGATTGCAGTGTAACCCAGGATACACCCACCCCTCCCTCCCTCCCCATCTCTGGCAGTGGCCAGGCATGATGTGGCAAGGCACAGGGGTCTGAGGTGGGACCCCCACTGTGCTCCCCCAGGGGAGAAGCAGCTCTCCCACCAGCCCTGCGTGTCCCCCCCAGCTCCCCGCAGTGGGGTGATCGTTGGCGCAAGCGGAGCTGACGTCCCGCCCGGCCTTGGCGGAGAAAGGATTGAGCATCCTTTAAAGAAAATTATACATAATCGTCTTACAGCCTTTGCTTCCACTCAAACCTCTGAGTCATAACTGAAGGGCCCTGGAGCGTGACGTTCCTGCTGGAAGGAAATTGCCTCGGCTGGATCCGGTGGGGGCGAGCCAGGGGCCTGACAAAGCCTCTCCTCAGCCCTGCTTTGGGCTGGGGGCTGCGCCGTGCTGCAGAGGCAGCACCCCGGGATGCAGCCACGCCCCTCTGTCACTCCCTGAGCGAGGGGATATGACCAAAGCCCCCTGTGGCTGTGGCAGCAGGAGATGTGTCTGGAAATGGCTCTTCACCTGCTCTGCTGAGTCACAGGGAGCTGGGGAGGGAGACGGGCTGA
Organism: Sturnus vulgaris; assembly: GCF_052056855.1. Lineage (NCBI taxonomy): Eukaryota > Metazoa > Chordata > Aves > Passeriformes > Sturnidae > Sturnus > Sturnus vulgaris. The sequence goes on along the minus strand of NC_142268.1, from coordinate 2,455,370 downwards.
TGACACCCATCGGGGTGTTCCCTCCGGGGACAGTGACACACCTGAACCCCAGCCCTGCCAGGAGAGGCTGCGCTGTCCTGTTCTGCAAACACACTCAGCCCCTGGGTACCCCAGAGATGGTACCTGGGGCTGGGTCCTGCAGGGAAGGCAGGAGGAAGAGGAGTGACCTCGTCCACTGCTCCTCAGAGGAGCCGGGCTGCTGCCTGAGGTCCGGGGCAGGACACACAGTCCAGGGAGGAGGGGACACTGTCTGTGTGCTGGGGGAACGGGGGTCAAAACCAGTCCTGGAGTGGAGTGGGAAGGGAGATGCACTTTGAGGCTCCCAGCCTTGCACATCCCAGGTTGGGGATCCCTCGCAGGCGCAGGAACAGGTTCACATTTCCCGCAGGAGCAGGATCCGTGCCGGGCATTGGGAAGGGGATGCTCCTTGGGGATCTGCTGCCACGCCCTCACCGTGGCCGTTCCCTTGCAGGACAGGTGCCTGAGGAGGAGGCCGGGCAGAACGGGCAGAGCCGCGGCAGGGGACTGCCCAAGGCCGTGTGCATGAACGGGACGGAGCCGGGGCAGCTGAGCACCAGGGCCAAGGGCGAGCGCCGGGCCAGCGCCTCCTCCAACCCCTCCCGCAAGGCCTGCTCTGCCAGCAGCAAGATCCGCAAGCTCTCCACCTGCAAGCAGCAGTGAGCTCTGCCCAGGTACTGCTGGGACACCTTGGGGTCTGCCTGAGGGGGTGGGGGGCCATGGGCAGGAGGAGGGAGTTGAGGGGTGTTTTGTAGTCTGGGTCCTGCACATCCCTCTGCAGAGTCCCTGGTACCCATTGCCTGGATCCCCTGGGGTGCTGTGGACCCCCCATGCCCTGCTCTGCCCACCTGGCTCTGCTCTATTCTGCCTTGTCATGTAAGAGGTGCTCTAGTGATCCCTGTCCCCTCCTGGGCTGTGGCCGGGCTGTGCCGTGACTCCCCCTTTCCCTGGCACCAGGGTCCCTCTGCCCTGCTCCCAGCCTCACCACACACCTGGATTTTGGGAGCACAGAGGGATGCTGAGCTCCAGGGTGTCCCCAGAGAGGATCCCCATGGGACGTACCCCTGGCCCTGGAGGTGTCCCTGTCACCCATGGCCAGGCCACTGCCATGCCCAAGCCGCTTCCAGGGGAAGCTGAGCCCACTCCCTGCTTCCCTTCCTCCTTCCGGCTCCTTCCTCCCCAGCTCCAAGCCCTGTCCCCTCCTTCCCACCCCTCATTCATAACGGAGCCAGCAGTGACTCATGTTCAGCCTCATCCGCCCCCGGCCTCATGCTCGTCACGGCGCTGCTGGGGCTGAGCTCTGTTATCTCCTGGATCACGACCAGCTTTGTGGTGTGAAAAAAGCCCGAAATAAAAGCTGGATCCTCCCCCTGCAGCTGTCAGAGGCCCGTGGCAGCTCCATCTTTAATTCATGGGGGCAGTGAGTCACCTGCGGGGAGTCAGTGCAGCCCGAGCCTGGGATGGGGCTCCCTGGACCTGCTGCTCCTCCTGCCCCTTCCTGCTCACTGCTGCTGGAAAGGGAAGCTCCGTGAGGGCTGCCCAAGCCTGGCTGGGTCACTCCCCCCCCCTTAGCCTAGAAACCTTTGGAAGGAAGGGAATGCTCCCCTCGGTGGCATAAATGACATTCCTTGGCACTGTTTTCTCCTCAGGGTTGTGCTTTGGGCAGGTCTGGGGTCATCTGGCTGAGGGACCCCAGGGGGGTTCTGTGGGAGCCCCCAAAACCTTCCAGGGACAGCACAGGGATCCCAGGGTGCCAGAGGGAGGGTGCAGGGCAGGAGCAGAGCCAGCAGCCCAAACTGGGCACCCTCTGACCCCCTTCTCTCTCTTCTCCCCCACAGCATCCCCGGGCCTGGGCCAGCCTACATCCCCCTCCTCACCCCAGCTCTGCCTCTCTCCTGGGACTGGACTGTGCTTGCAATCCAAAAGGAAACCAGGGGAAACCAACCAAGGAGCCCCCCTTCCCTCCCCGCACCCCCTGCTCCAGCCAGCGCCAGGACACCGAGCTGCAGTGGCCGGACTTTCCCTGCCGGACACCTGGAAGTTGAACTCTGCGGCTGCCAGGACGCTGCCCCCCCTCCCCCCAATCACTCTTTGCCAATCAAGACACTGATTCTGTTTTCAATTTTGCGATGGGAAGGGTGGGATGAGGGGTCGGGGGGGTGGGACCCTCCCCCTCCCCCCTGCCAGGCCCCCCCGGCCGTGTAGAGTCGTGCAAAGCCATTGCCGTGCACTTTATGTTTTAGACTACTGTTATATATTATATATTTTCCTCTTCTTTTTTTTTTTTTTTTCGTTTTGTTTTGTTTTGTTTATATTTGCGGTATATTTAGAGATTCCTACACATCGTGATGTGTTAAAATAAACCAGATGAGGAAAAAAAAAAAACAAAACAGGTATTAAGACAAAGCAGAACTCTATTACACCTGCATGCTGCACGGGGGCTCGGAGGGGCTCAGAAGGGAGCAGGGCCCAGGAAGGGCTCAGAGCTTGGGAAGAATCTGGGCTCTGAAGGGATCGGGGCACTGGCAGCCACTTGGCTTTTTTTCTGCTTTTATTTTTTTTTCTTTTTCCCCCTTTTTTCCCTTTTTTCTTTTTTTTTTTTTTTTTTTTCCTTTTTTAAAGAAAAATAAAGTGAAAACAGCAGGTGGGTTTCATGTCCTTCCTCCTGCAGCAGGCAGGGTCAGGGGCACAACCAGCCCCTCCTCCTCCTCTTCCTTTTGGAGGTTTGCCCCCCAGGCAAACCCTACACTTGTGGGGCAATGCCAGGCCCAGACCTCAACCCCACAGCAGGCACCATCCCGGGAGGCAGAAGGTAAGAAAAGAGCTCAGAGACATCACGGTTGGTTGGTTTTGGTTTTTCTCCTTTGTTTATAGACTTAAAAACGCAGAGGTGATGGAGGGAGGGCTTTGGGCAGAGCCTGCGCAGAGGGAAGGGGCAACCCGGCCTCTACTCGCATGCAATGGGGGTTTGGGGGGGCCCTGCCTGTCCCCCCCCGGCTGCCGAGTCCCAGGTCCCACAGCCACGGCTGGGCTGGGAGATTCTTTTTTTTCTCTTTTTCACCCGTCCTTTGAAACACAAATAAAAACCCAATAAAAAGCAACCACCACCACCCCCCGCGGAGCAGTAGCCGCCTCTGTAAAAATCAATAAATATCCTTGAGCCCCCACTGAGCTCCTGGGGTGGTGGGGGGCACTGGGGACCACCCCACAACACACGCTGGGGATGCCCCACTCTGCTCTCACCCTGTACCCTGGGCCAGGGGGCAGCACCAGGGGCACGCACCGGGCAGCCCCCACCCCTCCGGGGGGTATTTTTGGGGGTCCCCGGGGCCGATCCTGCTCCCCCAGCACTTTGGCTGCCACTCTGGGGCCCCCCCGGAGGTGCTTGAGCCCCTCAAGAATCCCCCCTGGCCCAGGCCCCCTGCTTCCAGTTTAGATCCCAGGCTCCCTGCAGATCTTTTGGGGGGGGAGGGATTGGGATTGAGGAGGTGAATCCCCCCTCCCCAAATTGGCCAGGGTGGCACCGCAGCATCCCCCGGAGCGGGGACACCCAGCTCCGGCCCCTTCCTGGCGGGGACATTCCCGGCCGGACGAGAGGCTTATTGCTTGTAAAACCAAGAGAGAGGGGAGAGCGGAGGTGCCACGGGGGCTCAGCGGGCTGGGGGCTTCAGCAAAGTCCCTCAGCGCTGACCCCCGGCCACTGCTCGGCTTCTCCTCCGTGCCCCGACCCTCGGGGCTCCCCCAGCCCGGGTTCTCGCTGCCAGGAGCTGGGAGGCTCGGCCACCCCACGCTATCGGACCCCCCCCCCCCGCTATGGGGGTACAGTCAGGGGCCCCCACGTGCCCTCCTGGCCTGGGCCGGGACCCCCTTCCCGCACCGGGCACCCCGTGCCGGCAGCAGGAGGGGATGGAGCCCCGAACCCTGGTGAGGGCCGAGCCCTCCTGTGCTGGGGTCTCTCCCCCTCACACTGGGCCTAGACCGTGCCGTGGTCGGGGGGGGCATCACTGGCCGCCACGGCCACCGTGCACTCGGGGGTCTCTCTCTCTGCCGCTTTCCTCAGGTGCCCATAGAGCCGCTCCTCCAGGCCGCCGGCGATCTTGTCCATCAGCTCCGAGCCGGAGCTCAGCCCCAAGCACCTCCCGGGGCCGGGGCAGTCATCGTCCTCAGGGGGCTCGGAGCCAGCCTTGGGCTCGGGAGCTGCCTCTCCGGGCTCCTCCACGATCACCTGGATCTCAGGGTCAGGCAGCGCCGGGGCAGGGGGGACCCCATCGGCCGCCTCGGCCGCCTCCTCGTCGCCGGCGCTGACGATGCGGGGCAGGGGGCTGTGGAACCGGGAGTCCAGGGGGTAGTTGGCGCTGTCGCCGCGGCGCAGGGGCGTCCGGTGCCGTTCCAGCGCCGGGTACCGCACGCCGGGGTCGCTGAACTGCTTCGTGTGCTGCCACTGCTTGCGCAGGTGGGTGCGGGAGCGGTGCTTCCCCCGCAGCGGGGACTCGTCGAACTGGGGGTCATGGCGCACGAAGGCGTTGAACAGCGCGTCCGTCTTCTCGTCGATGCTGTAGTCCCGCCGGGGCAACCCCTCCCGCCCCGGGAACATTTGCCCGTACGGGGACCAGGCCAGGGGGCTGTGGGGACGGAGGTGTCCCCCACCCGCTGCGCCCAGGGTCGTGCTCCCCCCCTCCTCCTCTTCCTCATCTTCTTCCTCCTCCTCCTCCGGCTCCCGGCCCTCGAAGCTCTCGAAGATGGTTCCTTTCCGCCCGGCGCTGGTGAAGCAAATGCGCTTCTCGGAGGCCGTCTGGTCCTTGGGGGGCCCTTCCTCGCCCCCCCGGCTGGGCGCCTCGATGGAGGCGTAGCCACTGTCCATCTGCAGCAGCTTGCGTGTGCCGGGCTCCGACTCCTCCGGCTTGGGCCGACCCCAAAACTTCTCCTCGGGACCCTCAGCCTCGTCCAGGGAAGGGGAGGGGCAGGGGGGCACGCCGCTGGCGGAGGACACGCTGTCCCCGCCATCGCTGCGCACCGAGTCCTGGTCGTTGCTGCGCTCGGAGGCCGCGTACAGCTCCAGCGAGGCGCGCAGGCTCCAGATGTCGTGGTAGGCGCTGGGCTGCTCGGGCACGCCGGGCTCGCCGGGGCTGCCCGCGCCCCCCTCGCCTGGCTCTAGCCTGTGGGCACCACCCCGGTGTCACGTCAGGGACCGGACAGACCCCGCAGGCAGCGGGCAGGGATGTGCAGCCCGGCCGCTGCAGGCTCCACAGCAGTGCCATGGTGCCACCCGGCCCTCCATGCTGTCCCCACCACCGTGCCCATGCCCCAACCCAACCTCCCCATCACCAGCCCCCATCCAGACCCCTCACCCCAGACCCGGTGGCCCCACCAGAGCCGCAGAGGTGGGAGCCCCCCATGCCCAGGGCAGCGCGGGGTCCCTCGGTGCCTTCCCGGTGCCCGGCTCACCCATCCCCGTCCCCTCTTATCTACTGAAAAATACCTGCCGAGAGAGGGTGGGGGGCTGGCGGGGGAGGGCAGGAAGGGGCCCCCCGCGGGGTGGAAGGACACGTCGTCCGTGTGGGCAATGTACTGGATGATGTCGGTCTGATGGGGGTCCCGATCCTCCTGGTCCATGCTCTCGCTGGCCGCCCGCTGCCTCTGAAACTGCCGACGCTTGGGGGACCCTGGGGGGCGCAGGGCAGGGCTGGGGGAACAAACCCAACGGGCACCACCAGCCCCCCACCCACACACGTCTGCCCATCCTGCCCGGCCCCGCAGGGCCCCTCGCTGACCCCCACCTCTGGTGTCCAGGCTGGACGCCCGCTGGGTGCTCTCCAGCTTCCACTTCTTGATCCTGAAGTAGGGGCTGGCCCCGTCCAGGCTGGCGTGGCGGCGCAGGCGGGTGAAGAACTGCAGGACGGTGCCCTGGGGGGGGGTCGGGGGGGGCTCCCCGGGGCCGGCACTGCCTGCCCCAGCCGCCTTCCCACTCCTGGGTGCTGCTGTGAACTGGGGGCATGGGGGGGCCGTGAGTGCCTGCTCGGACCCAAGCATGCCCCCCTAGTCCCCCCGCGTCCCACTCGGCTCCTTTGTCCGCTCTGCAGAGCTGGGCTGCAGCAGATGCACAAATGTCCCCCGGGGCAGGGACGAGGCGGGGGGGACAGAACCTGTTTCTAGCTGGATGCCCACATCCCTCCCTGAGACCTGGCACGGAGCAGGGGGGCAGGGATGGGGTCTGGGGGAGCAGAGAGGGAGCAGGACAGGACCCTTGGGACTGTGCAGGCTGGGAGCCCCTTTCCCGGCCCAGTCTTGACCTCCCGCCCCAGCACTCACCGAAGGCCCCTCCCCGGAGTCGGAGGAGGCAGACGGGCTGGCCTCTGTGAAGCTGGTGTCCACAGTGGAGTTGTAGGTGTCCCCAGGCAGGGCAGAGCTGGGGCCCACGGCATGGCTGGGGAGCACTGGCCGGGGCAGGGCCCCTGCAGGGGTCTGCAAGGCAGAGCATGCTCAGGGGGTCTGCACAAGGGTGGGGACCAGGAAGGGCCCCTGCACCTCAGGACCTCAGGACCTCCTGCCTCTGCTTCCAGTAATGCCCTCACCCTGGGCACAGCAATGCCTCCCTGGGGTGCTGCAGGATACCTGCCCCCCATATCCCACCTGTCCCTAGGACACTGGGGGCTCACCTGGAAGATGGCGAGACCGGGCTTGGGTGGGGGCAGGCGGGGGGTCATGGCCAGGCTGTTCTCGCTGGACTCGCACTCGTGGATGGTGACAATCTTGAGGGCAGGCGGTGGGAGGTGCAGGTGAGTCAGGCGAGCATTCTTCAGGTGGTGGAAGTCCCCCTCTGTCAGTGTGTACCTGTGGGACACACAGGTCAGGAGGGGCAGCCCCAACCCCCTGTCTCCCCCATCAGCCCAGAGCTTCACCTCCTCCCCTTCTCCTGGGTCTTCTTGCCCTGTTCAAAGAGCGCGGCCTCGTTGAAGGAGACGCGCCGGGCAGTGGAGGAGCTGGAGGACAGGAACCGCTCGCTCTCTGCATCCCGGTAGCTGGAGGACGACAGGCACTCAGGGTCCTCTGCTTTGCCGGTGATATCTGCAGAGAAGAGGATCAGCAACCAGCTCCCCCCACCGTGGTGCACCCCAGCCTCCCCAGCTGAGGCTTGGCAAACTTGCTGCACTCATGGCCTCAATGCCAGCCCGGAATTCTCTGCTCCCAACTGCCAGTCCCGCTCTACAGCCAGGGATGGACAATGGAGGCCACAAGGGGTGTGTGGTGGCCACTGCCGCGGGGCCAGGGGCTGCACCTTGGGAGGGGAGGGCCCAGGAGCTGCCCCAACCCCTCCCCGGAACTTGGGATGCAACCGGGGGGGGTCAGCGCAGCACTCGGGTCACTCACCCTGCGCCTGCTGCGAGTCATCCAGGTACGTGGTGTTGGTTTTCTCGGGGTCATCGCTGGCTCTGCGGGGGGAGCAGGGTCAGAGGCGCCCCACGACCCTCCTCGCGGTGCCGCACACCCCGGGGACAGCGGCATCACCCCTTGCCCACCTGGAGTGCCGGCGGTCGGCCTCGCAGCAGCGGCGGCAGATGATCAGGATGCCCGAGAGCAGGACCAGAGTGCCCCCGATGAAGATGGAGAGCAGGGCGAGGAGCAGCACGTACCCATCCTGAGGGGACACCTCGCCGGGCACCGCCTGCCCGAGGCCGAGGAGCTGAGCCGTGGGGACATGCTGGGGGACCCCGGCCCACCCCAAACCTGCCCCCGCCGCGCTGACGCCAGCGCTGCTCCCCAGAGCCGCCGCGCCCCCCCACCCCCCGCCGCCCCCGAGCCCTGCCTGCACCAAGGCAACGGCAGCCGGGGGGGCTGAGCCGCCCGCGGCCCCCGCGCCGAGCGGGAGTGGGAACGGGATTGGGGATGGGGACAGCGACAGGACCCCCAATCCTGCCCCACCGCGGGGGTAAGTGCTCGCTCTCCCTGCCCGGGGGAGAGGGGCTGATCCGGCAGCAGCCCCCAGGCCCCTGGACCCCCAGCAGCCAGAGCATCCCAGCGGTGCACAGGGCACTGAGAGCTGTCACCCACTCGCAGCACTGGCAGAGCAGGGGGTGACAGCGGGGCTGCTGCCGTCCCCACCCGAGCGAAGACGCAAGCCCCACGGCAGCCACGAGAACCCCACAGCTCCCAACATGCATCCCCCCTCCCGCGGGACCCTGAGGCTGGCGGCGTGGGGAGGGGCGGCACAGACAGGCAGGGACAGGCAGGACTCACCGTGGCGCTCTCGGTCGCGTTGTCCCAGGGTGTTGGGTCATCGCTCATGGTCTGTCCCGGCCCGAGCGTGTCCTGGGGCGGGGGGAGACAGAGGGAGGCACCGGCCGGGACGGCGGGGCCGGGCCGGGGGCGGCGGCGGCGGCTCCTGCCCGGCCCCTGCCCGGCACCGCGGTGCGGAGCTGCCGGGAGGGACCGGGAGGGAGGGACCGGGATGGAGAGATGGAGGGAGGGACCGGGATGGAGGGATGAAGGGAGGGTGTGCTCAGGGGAAGGATGAAGGGATGGAGGGTGTGGTCAGCAGCGAAGCAGGGATGGACGGATGGAGGGATGGGGAGGAGGGGGCAGAACCGCTGCCCCTCCCCAGGGAGCCCCTCACCCCCACTGGGCACAGCCACCCCCCGCGCCCAGCCCCCAGCCTCGCGTGGGCACAGCCCCCAGCCCCGCGAAGAGCGGCCACGGTCCCCACACCCGGCTGGGGCCGGACCCCCCAAACGGTGGCTGATGCCGGTGGCCAGAGCCGGCCCAGAGGGTGAAGTCCCTGCTCCGGATCCGGGGTGACACCGCGCTGCCGTTCCCGGGGGCCAAATGCGGCCCCAGCCCCGCCGCCGGGGGACCCGCTGCCCGCGGAAGCTCGGGGGGAGCCGCGCCGGGGACTCCCGGCAGGGACAGGGGGCAGGTGGCCGCCCCACAGCTCGTGGCGTGGGTGTCGCCGGAGCACGACGGGTGACGCTCGTGAGTCATCCCGAGAGCGGCTCCGTCACCGGGCTGTCCGCGCGGGGGGGACACCGAGGGGCCGGGGGGGCCGGGCCGGGCTCCTGAGGACCGAGAGCCGCCGGGACAGGGGTCCCGCTCCCCTCCGCGGCATCGGGTCCTGCGGCCTTTGGGGACCTCGTCACCCTCCCGCGTATCCGGCCCTTCCCGTGTGTCCCCTCCGTGGGTCCCCTCCGTGGGTCCCCAGGCTGCTGAAGGGGCTGAGCCTGAGGTGGGTGGGCGATGCTGTGTCGGGGACCCCCGGAGCGGGCAGGGGTGGGCACTTGGAAGCCGCTCAAAATTAGGTCAGTGAAAAATGTGAATGGAGCCCGTGAAGGGGTGGGGACTGTCACTCGTGGGGACAGCGCAGGGGTGGCCGTGTCGCAGCTGGCAGTGAGGGACGGTGATGGCTGAGGGCAGCACTGTCACAGGTCAGGGTACCAACCCCTTGGAGGAATATCGGGGTGTTGGGGGTCTCTCGAGGAGGGGAACCCCCTGCCCACACTGGCCCTCGGGCATCTCCAAGCTGGTGGGATGCAGCACGAGGTGAGGGGACCCCCGAGAAAGGGTAAGGGGATGGGGCGGCCCCGCTTCCGACCACATGGGGGGATCCCGGGTGAGGGGGTGCGGGATGGGCACCCCACGGGCGGGATCCCTGTGGGGCATCCTCAGGCCCCAGGCGGGGGGAGCGGGGGGCCAGGGGAGCAGGAAGAATATCCCTCCTGTTCCCCATCATGGAGGAATCCCGTCTCCATGGCGACCTGACAGGAACAGGACGGCCATTGTCTGGAGGAGGGGGCCGGTCCCCGGGCTGTCCCCGCCGAGGGGGACACGGGGCGGGACCCTGGGTCGCCGCCAGTGCCCGAGGCGGGGGCTCGAGGTCGGGGGACCCCAGTGGTGCCGCGCCTCCGCACGTGGGAAGGGGTGCGGGGACGGGCCGGGGCTGCGCCCCACGCGTGTGTGAGACCCACGGGGTCCGGCTGGGCTGGGGGCGCGGGGGGGACCCGCTCTGCCCCCTGTGACTGCAGCCTCGCGCCCCAGCCCGGTGATGGGGATGCAGTCAGGGATGTGGGGCGGGGATGGAGGCAGGCATGCGGGATGCAGGCAGGCATGCGGGATGCAGGCAGGAATGTGGGGCAGGGATGGAGCCAGGGATAGAGGATGCGTGATGAGGGATGAGGGCAGAGATGTAGGACAAGGATGTGGGGTAGGGATGAGGGATGCAGGCAGAGCTGGTGACAGGGCTGCCGATAGGGCTGGTGACAGCGAGGCAGGAGCACCCGGGACCTCCACGCGCGGCAGGGCGTGATGGTCTCCCCTCGGCCGGGCCGGCTCACTGTGTCGCGATAGGGGCTGTCGCGAGGCGGCGGAGCCAGACACTCACCTACAACCGAGACCGGGGCTCCATCGCCGCCGCTGCGCTCGGTGCGGCGGGGCGGCCCCGGGATTTATGAATGAACCGGAGCCGCCCCCGCGCGGCGCGGGCGTCACGTGGGGACAGGGGCTGCCCCAGCCCCTGCCTGCACCAGCCCTGCCTGTCCCGCCCGGACCCCCTGCTCCTCTGCCTGCCCCACAGTCCTGCCTCTAACTCCTGCCTTCGCCCTTCCCGTGCCCCTGCCTGCAGCTCTGCCTGCACCCCTGCATTTATTCCTGCCTGCCCCAGTCCTGACTACACCTGTCTGCCCCAGCTCTGGCTACACCGCTGCCTGCTCCAGCTCTGACTGCGCTCCTGCTTGCATCCCTGCCTGCACCATCCCTGCCTACACCAGCCGTGCCTCCATCCCTGCCCTCACACCTGTCTGTACCAGCCCAGACTGCACCACCCTTACCTGCATCCCTTCCTGCACCAGCCCTGCCTGCACCAGCCCTTCTTGCATCCCTGCCTGCATCTCTGCCTGTACCACTCCTGCCTGAACCCCTGCCTGCCCAATAGCCCTACCTGCATCCCTGTTTCACCTCCCTGTCTCCATCCCTGCCCCGGAGCCCCCCGAGCCGCTAGGGCACGGCCGGACCAGGGGCCGGGGGTGCGGCGTCCCCTCGGTGCAGAGGCGGAGCGGGCCCCCCCGCCCAGCACCACGGCACTCTGCAGGCGGGAGAGACTACAACTCCCATAAGGCCAGGCGGCGCATCGTGACGCTTTTCCTCCGCCGGGCGGCGCGCGGGGTGCGCCGGGAGCTGTGGTCCGGTGCCGTCCCGGCCTGCCCCGCGCCGCCGCCGCTGCCGCCATGGCCGCGATGTTCTGCGCCCGCCGCCTCCTCCGCCTCGCCCGCCCCGCGCTGTCGCTGCCCCCCGCCCGCGGCTATGCTGATCCCGCCGGCGGCCCCACTGCCATGGTCTTCACCTTCGCCTCACCCACACAGGTAGGCCCGCCCCGGCCCCACTCCCTGTGCCCCGCCGCCGCCTCGCTCGGTGTGTCCTGAGGGCCGGGGGCGGGCAGGACGCGGCCGGTGCTGCCGCCCCCGCGGGGCAGTCTGTTCCCGGGGGCTCTGCTGTTCCCGGGGCATGGCCGGGCTGTCACAGAGCTGTCACCGGGCTGACCTTGGCCCTGACCTCGGGCCTTGCCCGCCTGCCCCGGTCGCTCGGTCCCCGCAGCGGCGCTCCCGGGCCTGCCTGAGGCCGGTCCAGCACCGCTGCTGGACCCGCTGTGCCTGCCAGGCCCGGCCCCGCCGCAGCGCCCCGGCCCGCAGCGGGACACGGCCGGTCCGCCCCCGCCGGGCCCGGAGCTGTCCTCGGGGCAGGGCGCGGGCTGGCGCTGGGGACAAGGACAGCCCGGCAGCGTGGGCCGCAGCGGGGACGGCAGCTCGGGGCTCCCCACGCGCTTCCCAGGCTGCTCCCGGCTGAGCCGGCGCCTCTCGCCCACTCCCGACTCTGTGTCTCCATGTGCCGCCTCCCTGCCGTGCCCCTGGGAGCTGGGAACGCTTCCCCACTGCCTTTGCCAGGAGCTCTCCTCCAGAGCCCAGCTCCACTCCCACCCTGTGCAGGTGCAGCCTGTCCTGAGCACACCTGGGCGTGCTGAACCTGCCAGAAGCTGAGCTGTTCCCTCGGGATGGGCTCTTTCCTGGCCTCTCCAGAGCCACCATCCCTGGTGACTGTGCCCCTTTGCCCCCTTCATCCAGGTGTTCTACGACGGTGCCAACGTGAAGCAGGTGGATGTGCCCACGCTGACCGGCTCCTTTGGCATCCTGGCATGCCATGTCCCCACGCTCGAGGTGCTCCGGCCGGGCGTTGTCACAGTCCACGCCGAGGATGGGACGGCCACCAAGTACTTTGGTGAGCGAGGCAGGAGAAGCTGGGGAGGAAAGGTGTGCGTGGGGATGGTGTTCTTGGCATTTTCACAAGGGAGGCTCTGCCCATCCAGGTGTGGCCTGGTGTACTTCCAGGGATTTCTGCTTTCCCAGCCTGCCAGGGGCTGCTGGAAGCTGCTCTGGGAGCCATGGGCGGGGGTCAGGTCTTGGTTCTGCTCAGGCTCTCTGGGAACATCTGCTGCTCCACTTCGCCTTGGGGTGGAAACTGAGTCCCTGAATGCTGGAAATGTGACAGGAGGGGGCCGAGGGTTTGTTTTGGGAAAGGATGGTGGGGATGCCTGGGCTGAGCCCCTCTGGCAGCCCTGGCTGACCCACCCCATGTTGTGCCTCGCAGTGAGCAGCGGCTCTGTCACTGTCCACGCCGACTCCACGGTGCAGGTGCTGGCAGAGGAGGCAGTGACCATGGACATGCTGGACCTGGCTGTGAGTACCCAGAGATTTCACCGGCCGTGGTCCCCCTCCCTGAGGGGAATTTGTCTCACTTCTCTGCTCTGGGGTCCTTGTCTTGGGAGCTTCCAGTGCCCAGAACTCAGGGTTGTGCCTGCACCTCCACTACATTTTGCAATCAGAGGCTTGGGGCTCCTGCATGGTGAACTCTTTGGAGAGAGGGAGCTCTGCACTCGTAAATCTCCACACTGTTTCCCACCCCTTGGACAGACACTGACCTTGTCCTCACCTCCAGAACAGCTTTTCCCTGCTGATAAGGTGTCTGGGGTCAGCACAGCTGTGTCTGTAGCTCTGTGGGGCTGCCAAGTCAGTGGGTCCTTGGCATCCATATGAAGGATCAGTGGCTGCAGGGGAGGGAGGGAAGGATAGTCCCTTCTCCTGCAGTGTCTCCCAATGACACACATTCTTTATGCCCTCATGTCTAGACTGCTAAATCCAACCTGGAGAAAGCTGTGTCAGAGCTGGCAGCAGCGTCCGATGAAGCTGCTAAAGCAGAAGCTCAGATTAAAGTAGAAGCTAATGAAGCCCTGGTAAAGGCTCTGGAGTAAATCCAGGTGAGGTTTACCTGCAGCCTGGCTGAGCATGCAGACCTGCTCTAGGGCCTGCTGGGCTGGGTGAGGGGATCTGCCTTGCTTTTGGAGAGCAGTGACCTCAGCTGTCCCTTGCCAGGGTCAGGCTTCAGCTCTGGGGGTTCCCAGCCCAGAGCTGACCTGGGGCTGGGCTGGGCTGTGGCACTGTGGGGTCCAACCCTGACCTGGGGTCCAGCTCAGCTGTGACACTGGAGTTCAGCCCTCACAAGGGTGGGTGGATGGTGCTGGGACAGACTGGGAGCTGCGGTCACTGCTGGGGCCTTGCTGGTGCCCCAGGTCTCCACTGGGACTGGCCACACCTGGGGACAACTCAGGGGCAGAGGGGAGACACTGGGCCCCACAGGGAGAGCAGCATGTGACCTCTGCCCCATGTGCTCCCATTAAAGACAAACAGCTTCAGTCTCAGGGGAGGTGAGGCCAGCTCTTACCTTGTGGCCTCTTTTTGCTCTGCCCTGCACAGACTGTGCCTTATCCCTTCCCTTCCCACGTGCTGGCAGCCGGGAACTGCGGCAGCGTGTGCTGTGCAGGGCTGTGAGTCACTGACAGCCTCCAACGGGCTCAGCCTGGAGCACAGGAGGGCACCAGCTCCTGCTCTCTCCTGCTCTCTCCTGATCTCTGGTCCGGGTGCTCTTTGGTCCTAGAGAGCTGGTGGCTCGTGTTTACTCACTGCAGTGGAGCAGCTGGAGTGGTGCCAAGCCCTGGGATTGGGATTTGTGGCCCAGCCAAGCCCACCCTGCACTAACCTGACCCCCCTTTGTGTTTTGCAGGAATCCCAGTGTGGATGGAGAGCTCTCAGCCTGTCCCTGTTCTGCTCCCTGGGATGTACAGATGGAACGGGACAAATGGAGGTGGAGAAATGGTTCTGATCAATTAAAAGGAAATGTGACCCCCTCTTGTGGCACCTCAACTTCTTCTCAGGCAGCAACTGCAGCTGGAGCCAGGAGCAGTTCTCAGCTCCTGCCCTAAGGCAGATTCACCCCGGGAAGGGATCAGCAGCACTGGCCTGGGGTTTGGCTGGACATGCCCAGGGGAGACTCGCCCCTGGGAGGTTCATCATCATCAGACAGGTTTATAATCCCCTCCCTGTACTCCGGCCACGTCCATCTCCAGTAAGCACTTGGACAGCAGGATTTCAGCAGCACAGGAGGAGCACAGCTCTGTTCCAGAGCTGTCCTGTGCCAGTTCCCTGCCCCAGCACTGGCTCTGCCTCAGCCTCCTGGCTCCAACGCTGCAGGAATCCACGTTGGCATGGCACAGTGCTTCCCACAGCTGGACAGCAGCTGCTGGGCTCTGCCCCACCCCTGCTCCTGCCAGTGGCACTTCCCCTGCTCCTGGAGACGGGCTTGGTGTGGAGAGGGAAGCAGATGCTGTGCATGGTGGGAATCTTTCCTGCTTCCATTCGTGCTGGGGATGGCTGGAGCCACTCTGCTGAGCTTGGTGCTTGCTGGTTGCAGCCCTGTCTGAGGAGAACACCCGGGGTTCCTCAGGGCTCTTCACAGCCCAGGGAAGCAGGAAGGGCTGTGCTGGGAAAGGGCGGGTTCGGGCAGGGGGACGGCTCTGCCTGTGCCAGGCATCCGGGATGTGTGTCCTGCTGCACCAGCTGCTGCCGGGCCCCTCGCTCCGTGCCACCCTCCCACGCCTTCCCAGAGGGATTTCGGGTTTCCACTGCTGTGCAGAGCTTCCATCCCTTCGTCTGCGTCGCTCTAATCCCCTTTTCCCTGCAGTGTTCCAGCCGGGGAAGGTGCGTTGGCTGCCTGTGAGGTCAGCGCTGGCTGCTCCGGCCTCCCGCGGGTCCCGCGCAGCTCCCGCCGCTCCGCGCTCGGAGCAGGGCACGGCTATTTTCAGCACTGCCACCCAGGATGTAATCTTGGCTGCCTCCTCTTCTCACCGCCACCTCCTCCCCCTCCTCTCGCTCACTCTGTCTTTCTCTCCCCCCCCTTCACAAGTGATCAAAAATAGAGCCCGTGGTGTTAAATTTCTCACTCTGTGGCTTATTAAAAGCCTCTGAGTGCCTGACGCGGAGCCTATTTGAAGCTCAGCCGACTTCCAGCTCCTGAGCTTGCTCCAGTGCCTTTTCCCCTTCCCCTTTCATTCCCTTTTTTTTTTTTTTCCTTAAAGGTCAGACTTTGCACCGAGCATGAGCAAAGCTTCAGAGTCAGAGCTGTGCTAATTAAAACATCTCGGGAATTACTGGGGCTGGCCGGCTCCCTTCTCTCTCCCGCTGCCCCTCTCTGTCCCCAGCTGCTATTTCGGCTGCGTGAGCCTCCCCCAGCACACGCAGCCGCGCTGACGGAAGGTGGCTGCCTTGGGTTTTTCATCTAATGGAAGAGCGTTGGCGAGGCCGGGAAGCTGGGGAAACGGCCAGCTGCTATTTTTAGGATGGGAAAAAAGTGTCTCCGTCAGCGTCCTCTCACCAGCTCTTCCCACTGCCTCCCGCCAGCGCCGGGGGAGCTGGGGGGGGCTGAGGGATCCGGTCCTGCCCCCTCGCAGGGTGCCCTTGGCCCAGCGCTCCACAACCTGACGCCTGCTGGGACTTGTAGGCTGCGTTTAGGGGGAGCAGTGAGGAACCCTTCCATGTCCAGAGACGTTGGGGATGGAGCCTCATGGATGCAAGGACAAGGTTTTGTGCTGAGCCAGGATGGGAGCAGCACTGGGCAGGGACTGTGGGTGCCTGGCTGGCGGCATCATAGCCGTGCTCACCCTGAGCTGCACTTCTGGGTGTGGGTGATTCCCTGTGTTCCTCCACACTCCCAGCCCAGCCCACTCCCTGCAGCCTCAGCTTTGAGCCCCTCACCTCTGCCTCTGGCCCTTCCCCTCCCTGCTTGTTATCTGGCTCTGCAGAGCCACGTTTTCTTCCTCCCCCGGCTCCCACTGCCCATGCCAGAGCCGCCATCAGTCACGTCCTGCTGCATGCCACGAAAATGGCCTGACTCGGTGCAGGGGATGTGTGGCTGCAGCTGCTCCAGAAGCAAAGCCCTTTCCTGCCTCCGGCTCACTGTGCAGGTGCTGCAGGGATGAGTCCAGCTTGGCAGGGAGGTGGGGAGCAGCCCTGGTGTGGATCATGATGTGATTCAGAAGGTGACTCTCCCTCTTCTCCCCCCACCCTACATCAGCCTGGATCGTGACACCAGTATGGCACTTTCCTGTTCCTGGAGTGCTGGCACCTGCCTTGGGGCACGGGAACATTCATCCGTGATTTCTGCCTCCTTTTGGGTCGATGAGTGCCGAGGTGCCCCTGCCTTTGGGTCCCTGCCTCTGCTGCGGTCATGCAGGACTGGGAGCATCGGCAGTGTGGTGGAGTTAACTCCCGGGAGCCCGGGACCTGTTTGTCTCCGGCTTTGGGCTGGGGCGTGGTGGGTGTGAGAGGGGAAGGGCTGCCCGGAACGTGGTGGGAGAGGGGGGAGGGCTGGTATTGCCCCCCCACCCCTCCTCCCTTTCCACCCAGGGCTCTCGCCCATGACTCGCATCCTCTGCTGCCAGATGGAGGGTGGGGAGCGGGGCCCGGAGCGCTCGGAAAGTGAAGCATCATGGATTCTGCCGGCGGCGTCGCTTCTCCGGGGGATGATTTCCGAGACGGGCCGGGTTCTGCCAGGCCAAATCTGCCGGTGCTGGCTGCCCTCCCTGCGTTTGGCCGCGTGGCATTTCCCCGTCCCACCCAGTCCCGAATGCAGGCGAAAGGTTCCAGCTCTCCTCTCTGCAGGAAAAACAACCCCAAACCCCACCGCAGCCCCAGGAAGCCCCGCTCCCGCCGGGCTGACTCATCCGGCAGAGCCGCCCCTTTCCCTGCCCAAACCCTGGCGCGTTGGGGATACTGCCTGTCCCAGCTGCTGCCCTGCACCAGCGGTGCCCACCCTGCAGCATCAGGGTGGGGTACAGAGGTTGCCCCCACCCCTCACACTGCCAGCGGTAGCAGGATGTGGCAGCAGCTCCCTCGGGGTGCTGGGCAACTCCCTGCCTGTCTCCAAGGCTCTGCAGCGCCTGGGTGCAGACCTGGCCCCCTCCCACTCCCAAGCCCGCGGGTGCTGCCGCTGACTGGCCCTGGCGTGGGAAGGTCAGCGGAGGCTCCACACGCTGCCAGCACAGCCCGGATTGTCCTTGGGCCACGCTGCCCTTGGGCAGCTTGAAGGCCGAATCCTCACAGCTTCCTTAGGATGGAAGGGGGGGCTGCTGTAATGATTAACCCGCCCGCGTTAATCGTTCCGGCCGGCAGCCTTTTTCCTCTGGGTTTCCAGCTCTGGAAAATGCTCCTTTTCCGACGCCCTCCCACGCACGTGGCCCCGCGGAGGGAGCGTGGCACAGCTCAGGGAAAACCCTGTGGGGAGGAGCGGGACCTGGATCGGGCTCTGGCACCGGGATCTGTCCTGGTGGGACCCCTCGGTCCCGGTTCTGGGGGAGCTTTGCCTGCAGATGGCAGCGGAGCCGTGGGGAGCGTTGCCCCAGCGGCCTCACCCCCAAAATCTGGGCACAAGAGCGAGCGCCGGCGGGCGTTGAGGAGGGCGGGTGTTGCAGCCAGCACGACAGAGCTTGTCATGCTGCTCCCGGGCCAGCAGCCCCGGAGCGCTGCGCCGGCCACGCGGCAAACCTTGGCCCGGGGCGCGTTCTCTCCTGGGGAAACTGAGGCACGGATGGGGGAAAGTCACTGGCAGGCTGAGGGAGAGTGGGAACGGGACATGGGAATCTCAGACCGTGCTGCTGTGCTTAGCCATTCCACCTCTGTGGAGGAGCCCCCCGGGGAGCCCCCCGGGAGGTGCCGGAGTCAGGCAGGGGGCGGTGGGGGCGGCGCGCTGCCCTGGGGGTCCCAGGTGCCTTGGCAGGGACTCGGTGCCCCGTGGCCATGGGCACGGCCCTCGCTCTGGGCGGCCTTGGAGGCCACTCGCACTTGGCTCTGCTGGAGGTGGCCCAAAGCCCTGGGGTGGCCAGAGGGGGTGCGTGGCCCCGTGCTGGGGGTTCCAGCAAAGCCCCCTCCCACCGCCTCCCGGCCGGGGCCGTGACCCGCGCGGGGCAGGGGGAGCCCGGGGAGGAAGCGGCTGCCAGCTGGGCTCGACGCCGGCTACAAAGGCGGCCCAGAGAGCCCAGCGGAATGAGGTGGCACCCGTCCAGGTTCCCACGGCGGCCCTGGTGCAGAAAATACACCCGGAGCTGGTGGCGGTTGCCACAGCGATGGGCTGGGTGCCACGCCGTGGAGGGGGGCACGACCCCGGACCCAGGTGTGCCGGCACGGGACCCCGGTGCAGGGTGGTGGGAGCTCCGTGGGGTGGTGGAGCCGGGCGCTGGCAGGGACCAAAGGCTCCTGCCCCGGCTCCCGCTGCCTCCGCCCGCCTTTGATGTGCCGGGACTTCGCCCTTGGTAAAGCTGGGAGGTTCCCAAGGAGTTCCCAGCTGGATTCTGGCATCCAGCACCCCAGTGCCTGGTGCAAGCCCCCCGCGAGCCCTTGGGGCTCCATCCGCCTCTCGGTTCTTTTTGCCCCGCTGCAGCCCCCAGGGCTTGGAGCCCCCGCGGGCTCCCCAGTTCCTGGCGGGGCCGGGAGGAAGCGGCTGCAGCTGGTCCCGGCGCTGGGGCTCTTCCTGGCGGGGCTGGCGCCGGGCTGGGGCGTGGGGTGGGGAGGGCAAGCCGGGGGGGGGCCGGGGCCGCTGCCCTCCGGGATGCCCCGCATGCTGCAGGGAGGGGTCGGCAGCGCTTCCATTCCCTCAAAGGCCACCCCTCCGCCGGGTATAAATAGCAGGATTGAGGCCTGGCGTGACACTGGAGTCACTTCTGCCACAACCACCTTGGGTGTCCTCCCCCCGCCCCGCGGGACCTCAATGGGGTCATTGTGAGCTGCGGACCCGCAGGGCACGTCCTGAGCAGCTGCTGGGCCTGACCCCGGCTGTCTCCCCCACGCGTCGGGGGCATCGATGGGGCGCGGGGGTGCCCCCGCAGGGTCCTCCGCAAGAAGGGAGGGCACGAACCCCTCGCTCGCCCTTCCCGCAGCAGGCGAGGGCTAGGCGGGGGTGGGCGATGGCTTCGCACCGTCCCCATCCCCACCTGGCCGTGCCGGCCCTGCCGTCCCCTCCCTGCCCGGGCAGCGCCGGCAGCTGCTGTGGGGTAATGACGGGGTGTGCCCGCCCGCCCCGGGCTGCGAGCGGCGCGGGAGGCTCCTGCCACCCAGCAAGACGGGGCCAGCCGGGCGCGGAGCTTTGCTGCCGCAGCCGGCGCGGCCACACCTGTGTGGGCTGAGCGGACCCCGCTCCCACCCGACACCTGCCCGGCCCAACCAGCTCCTTCGCGTCCCGGCCGCCCGCGGACAGGCCGCTGCAGGCAGGGCCCCCCGGGCCAGGCAGGTGCAGGAGGCAGGAGCAAAAGGAGAGCTGGGGGCGCGCAGGGGATCTGGAAGAGTCAGAGCGGCGGGTGCCCGGGAGCTCTGGGGACTGGAGGGGCTATGAGCCCACTTGTGCCGACGGGATGTCCCCATCCCTGCTGTCCCCTTCTCACTTCCCCACATTGTGTTTCCCGTCCGGCCCCACATCCTGTCCTGGCAGATGGGCCATGGCCCCGACCCCGGCCGGCTGCAGCCCCTGTGTCCCAGGTAGGGCACCCCAAAGGTGCAGGGTCCTGCCAGGGGGCTGCAAAATGCCTCTCCCCAACTCCTGCAAGCTCCGGGAGGGTGTGGGACGGGCAGCATCTCCTGTGGGCAGGAACCCTCCGACAGGGACAGATGTGAGGTGCTGCAGCCGCCTGCGGATGTGAGTGGGTGGGTTCTGGGCAGGGCTACCTCCCGCGGGCCAGCACCGGCCCAGGTGGCCACGGGCTCTGATGGAGCTGAAGGCTCTTTGGGCAGCCCAGGGTTTAATGAGGGGCTGTCGGGCTCCCTCTGATCCTTCCGCCCATTATCTAATCGGAGCAGTGCATTTAAAGGCCACAGTGCAGGTGAGTCACTTCCCCAGCCGGTGCCTCAGTTTCCCCACAGGTCGGGTGCTGGGATGAGCCGAGCCCGGCTCCTCACAGCGTGGCTCGGCTCTGGGGAATGCGGCACAGTGGGTCCGGCCCAGGACTGGATTCCTCCCTCGGCTCCTTGTGACACACCTGGACCCCGGGCATGGAACCTCCCTTGAGCCCCCCACCTGGGCATGGGGCCGAGCTCCAGCTGGAGAGCCCCGGTGCTGGCACATCCCAACACCGGAGTTCCTGGCAGTGCCAGGCAGGGGCACCCACACTCTGCACAGCAGCTTCGTGGCACCCGGCCCATGCCGATGCCACACGAGGTCCTGCGTTTTTCCCCGTCAGGATTTCCTGCTGCTGTTCCCAGAATGGGCCGTGGTCTTGCATCCGTGGGGTGATCCCGTGCAGCCGGGAACCCATCAGCAGCGGTGCCAGGCACGGGAGAGGCAGCAGCACCAGCGATGCCCTAGTGGCCCCCCCCCGGTGTTGGGAGGGCCGGGCAAGCAGCTCCATCACCGTAAACAGGAACTGCGGCCGCGGGGGAGCGCGGGGGGCCGGGAAGGGAGGGGGTGCCTGCGCCCATGGCCGGGGTGTGGAAGCGTGGGTGGGGATGCAGCACCCACCGGGGCCGAGCGAGCCCGCGGGGGTGTGTGCACACATGGAGCTCGTGTGGCTGTGCACACGCGTGTGTCCCTTCGGGAGGAAGGGGTTGCACTTGTGTGTGAAGGGACAAGGCCAGGAGGAAGTGCCTCCTCCCATCCCCATCCCGCCCGAGTCGGGGTTTCCTGGGGCACATCCTGCCTGCATGGATCCTGTTCCTCCTTCCCTCTTTTGGGGGTCAAGGGGTGCCAGCCTTGCAGGGAGGGGCACTGGGCCCACACCAGGGCTGTGTCTACCCCATATGTGCTGGGCTGGGGGTGGTACCAGCCCCCCGCCGGCCCCCCAAGACAGGGGAGGGTGGAGAAGTGCCCGCGGCCCCGCGCTGGCACCGCACTCCCCGCCCGGGTGAGGTTCCCGCATTCCTGAGGCGGCTCCAAGGGGAGCCGGGGGCAGGCGCGGGGCGGGAATGCCGCGGCGCTGAGTGTGCGCCCGTGTGTCAGAGCGTGGGGCAGCCCGGCGGGACACCCGCCCCACGCCCCCCCTGCTCCCCGCCGGGCACCGGGATCCCCTGCTGGCATCACCCCCGGCTCTGGGCACGGGCTCAGGATCCATCCCACACGGTTCTGCCACCCTGTGTGAGAGCATTCCCAGGATTGGGGATGACGCCTCACGGGGTGAGCCCACGGTGAGATCAGAGGGCTGGAGTGCGATGGGATGGGTTGGGATAGGGTGGGATGGGATTGGATAGGGTGGAATAGGGAGTTACTTTCCCTCGGGTTTACAAGGCTGGGTCACCCTAGGAACAAGGTTCCCTGTGCATCCACAGAGGCTCCCGAAATCCTGAGTCCTTCCCCTCCCCAAGGCTGGCAACTCGCTTAAGCATTTAAAATAATAATAATGATAATAACAACAATAATAACACCACCACCAACAGCTGAGCTGTCGGCTGACTCCTGGAGCCGGGATTTAAAACAAACCAAGAAATGTGGCAGCGTCTGGGAAACAGCCGCTGGCGCTGAGGGAGGGGTGGGGTGGGGGTTCAGGGGGCCCAGGGGGCACAGGAGATGTGGGGGATCAGGGCTCTGGTGCCTCTTGGTCACAGTGGGGAGGGGGTCTGTGCCCTGGGTGCCCCTTTCTCACCCTGACAGTTTCCTACCCGTGTTTGTAGGGCTCCCCAGGCACAGGAGCTGAGTCCTGCCCTATGGGGGGGTCCTGCCCAGGGGAGGGTCCCACTGGTGGGCACAAACTGGCAGCGTGTGCCCATGGTACTGATGGAACCACCAGGAACTCTCCTGGCCCGAATTCGGCCAAAATTGCCACACCAGCACACAGCTGGGGGCAGGATGGCGCTTGGGGGACACCAGGGCTGCAGGGGAAGAGGGACAGAGGCAGAGCTGGGGCACGGAGTAGGACAGGAGGTGGCCAGGGACAGGGTCCACGATTCCCCCTGCTCAACCCATCACAACTCCAGGCTGCTTGCCCCCAACTGAGGGGGCCATGGGCAGGGAGGCCGAGGGCTGGGAGCCACTGGGATGGGAGCAGGGACTGGAGTTCAGTGTCCTGAAGGGGCCCGTGAGCTCAGGGAGCCCAGAATAGCCCTGGCCTCACCGTGGCAGCAGGGCCATGGCCCAGCACAGCCAAGTATGGCTCCACACCTGGGCGCTGCTAAATCCAGAGGGATTCGCCATCCTTCCCGGGGCCAGGGCCAGGTGGGTGCGGGCCTGTGATCACTGTCCCCAGCCCCAGCCCCCCCACAAGAGCTGACTCACCCTGGGGTCTGACCTGAGCCATCCAGCCTGTGCTGGGGTCCCCCTGCTCGCCGTGTTCCCAGCCCCCCAAGGGAATCTGCCTGAGTCACTCCGGGGGTAACTTCATCCCTGGGACTCTCCAGGCCCGAGGCCAGGCTGGGGGGGCAAAGTGAGTGTGGGGTGCCCCAGAGCCAGGGCATGGCAAGCGTGGCCAGGCAGGGCCACTGGCTCCGGCTGCATCAGGCTGGCAGCTGGAGTGTCCCCAGGCTGTGACGCCTGGACACTCTGCCAAAGGCCACCAGGACACGTCCCCGAGAGCTGGGAACACACAGAGCCGGTTGTGTGTTTCTAAGGACACGCCTGGGTGTTTACAGCCCCGCCAGCGTCACCGGCACAGGCACTGCCGTCCTGCCCAAGGACATCCGCGCCCGCCCGAGGCCACCCCGAGCCTGGAGGGCTGGGGGGCTCCGGCGGGGGTCCGTGCCCAGCCTTGTATCGGGAGGGTGGGATCAGCAGCTCCTTACTCACGGCAGCAGCGGTGGCTCACCTGAGCACGCCGGGCGACTGAGTCACCGCTGCCACCGTGACTAAGGCTGAGCCGCTCGGCCCCGCGGGGCTCGGGGGATGGGGAGGGGGCGCCGGGACCCCCAGCCCAGCACCGCTCCCACCGCGGCGGTGCCGGCGGTGCCCTGGTGGGCTGGGCCGGCCGGGCGGGTGGAGGTGCAGTGGTTCGGCTGCACCCTCCTGCCGGGGTGTGCCCCGCATGATCCCGGCCGCTGGCCCCGCGCCCGTGGGAACGCTCCCACTCGCTGCGGCGAGCTCCGTTCGAGGCCCCAGCTGGGCACCGCGGGCCTGGGAGACCTTTGGAAGCCACAGCATCGCTCCCCTCCCCAGGCTGAGGGCTGAGAGAGGAAAAAGATCCCCGTCCCACCTGGGTCCACCCCCAGGCTGTAGGCCGGCGTCTGCTGCAGCCACAGGAGCGAGAAACGCCCCCTCTTCCCTCCTCTCCCTGTTCTGGAACCGGAGTCAGCTCTGCCCTAATCCCATGACCCCGCGCCTGCGAGTGGAATGCAGAGACTTGCGATAAAATCCCCAGTTTGCCAAAGCTGTGGAATCAGCCAAGAATTCAGTCCAGAAGAGGAGGGGGGGTGGAGTAGAAAAAGAGAGAGAAAAGAGAAAAGCTGCTGCCCGGGGCTGGTGGGGGATTTCCCCGAAGAAGGAGGGCTGGGAATTCCCTTCCTTCGAGGGAGAGAACTTCGAAGAACCAGCCTACAAAAGATTCGGGGCTCCCAGCAGGAGCTGGGGCCAGCAGGACCGTGGTGTTGGCTTCTCTGTGTCCCACGGTCCTGCCCTGGCTTTGCCGTGACACCGGGACGTGCCCGGTGGCCAGGCCCCGTGGGAAGTGTCCCGGCAGGACCCGGGTAAGCCCCTCTGCTCCAGCCCGCGCCCGCGCTGCCCTCCCGGGTGCGTGAGCCTCCGCGGGGGCTAATCCCAGGGCCCAGGTTAGCTAAGCGGATTGCGGGAGCTGCGTGTGGCCTGCAGCGGGATTTGTGTAGGTATTTGCTCATCGGATCGTCTCTCCCCGAGCTGCTCAGCCGTGCGGGGTTTGGAGAACGCTCCCTCTGGAGACGCAGGAGCCTCGGATGCCACGCAGCAATTATGCCCAAGTCTGCCTGTAATCTTTAACGATTTATTCCCAGGGCAACACAATAAACTAAACACACAAAATCCAGGCTGCTGGGAATCCTAGGATCTCCCAGCTTGTGTCTCTAGAGGTTCCAGACACCTTCAACCATACTGAAATCTGCACACACTTCCTAAAGCACCAGCTCCTGGAGTCATGGGATTGCCGGAGGAGATGAGCTTCCTCCCAGGAAGGAGATGGAGCCGTGTGAGGAGGGTGGTGACTGGGAAAGGGGCTCTTCAGGGCTGCCAGGATGTGGGGAGATGCCCTGCCCTTGGGGCACGGCTGCTCTGCCAAAGAACCCACACTCCCAGCCATGGCCACAATGTCCCCTTGTCCCTCCCCACCGATCGGGGCTGGGAGCTGGCAGCCAGACCCTGCTCCCTGCGGGAGTGGCTCTGGTGTGACACCTTGCCCCCACCATGGCCCCTGAGATGTGGCAGGGCCAAACCTGTGGCCCTGGCTGTCCCCTCTCCTCGCTGCTCCAGGGCCTCAACCCCGCACAGCCAGCTGGGGATGTGGCCCCCCAAGGGGCGGCTTCGCAGGCCCGGGGCTCCGCAGCTCTCGGGGAGAACAATGGCGCATCCCTGCCCCGGCCCCTCTCCCAGGGACAACAATGGCAGGAGCCGGAGTCGGAGCCGCCTGAGCTCATCTCCCCCCGAGAGCTTGGAGGGGGCTGGGGCGGGCGGGGGGCCGTGGGCAGAGCGACAAAGGCTTCCTCCCAGCCCGGCTCTCTGCCTTGCACGAGTGGACTCGCTCCCACCCAGCCATCTGCACCCACCCCAGGGGAGGGAGAGACACAGCAGCAGCATTTTGGGGATTCAGAGAGGCCCCCCCCTTGGCTCCTGCCAGGCCCCGGCGCTGCTGCCTCACGGGTCGGGTCTCCTCATTGCAGACTGGCCGCCAGATCCCCCCTCCAGCTGCTTTGTGTCTCGGTGTGCCAGGGCATTGTCTGCGAGGGAGAGACCCGGCGAGGCAGCCCGAGGTCACGAGCATCTCCCCAGCACCCTCCCTGTGCACGGGGCGGCCGCTGGCCCGGGAGGAAGCAGCTTCTGCCCGGTGGCACCCGGGGGCATCGTGCCCCGGAACTGGTGCCCAGCAGCCCCTTTCTCCCTTGCTCTAAAGACCTAAGTCTGTGTCCTTGCTGGGAAGTGCGTGGTTGGGCGGAGGGAATCCCTGGGGGAGGAATGGTCCAACCTTGTTATTAGACATCAGAGAGTCTCGGTATTAGACATCACTGAGTCTCCACAGGCAGCAGCAGCAGCAGCTTTGACGCTTGGCTCCCAAGGAGAGCTCAGCCCATCCGTTCCCTGCCCACGGACTGACTTTGACCCCGGTAACGGGGCACGCGGAGGGGGAGAGGTGTCCGGTCTGTCCCCTCCCCACGGTCCGTGGAGGGCAGGTCGCCCCTGCCCTGTCTGGAGCGGCGGCAGAGCTGGGACCCCGGCAGAGACTGAGACGCCCCCGGTGGGCTGATACCGAGATCAGAGGACGGCGAGTCGGGATCCCGGAAGCGGGATCCGAAACGAGGGGTTAAGGGCTGGGACCCCTCGTACAGGACTGAGACCCGGGGGCAAGGACCGAGACCCCCCGCGGGAGCAGGTGCGGGTACCGCCGGGCCAGGGGCCGTGGCCGTTGCTGGGGCCGTTGCCGGGGCCAGACCGGTCCCTGCCCGGTCCCTGCCCCCGGCAGGCTCCACCCCGGGCGGTGCGGGATAAAACTTGGGGCACCTCCCCGGCAGCTCCGCGTCAGGGCTGCGCTCGGACCGGCTGCAGCAGTCAGGAGGTGACACTGCACCGACCACCACCTCCCCTCGGGACGTTTCTGGGGTCCCTCTCCCTCTTCCTGCCACCGGAGGTAGCTGAGCTCCCGCCGCGCCGGGATCCGCGGGGCCGTGCTCGGTGAGTAGAGCCGCGCCGGGCTGGAGGGGGCCCGGGTCGGGCTGCGGGGGGGATCCGCGGACGGGGACCGCGCTCTCTCGGTTGCTTTTCCCGGAGCGGGAGGGGTGGCCCCGCTTTCCCGGGGCTCCCGGGGGACGCACGGCAGAGCCCCTCTTCGGTTGTTCGGGAGCTCTGATTGCCCTCAGAGACCCTCCGTGTCCTCGGTCACCTGGAGCTTTGCCTGCCTCCGGGGAACGGGAGCGGGATCGGTTCCCCTCGCTCCAGCTGTCGGGACCCCGGTGTGCCCGCTCGGCTCCCGCCGTGTCCCGGGGAGCGGCTCCTCGCTCCCAAGACCCAGCGTTCTGGAGGGGGGGGCTTCCCGGGCAGGGGTCCTCCAGTCCGCTGGGCGAGCAGCGGCTCCGGGGCGCACCGCGGCCGGGCCGGTCGGTCGCTCGGTAAGGGCTCCCCGGTGTCTCGGTAAGGGCTCCCCGGCGCGCCGCCGGTGCGGCCCCCGCGGCCCCCCCGGGCGCAGGAGGCGCAGCGGGGCCGGTAGAGGGCGCCCGCGCTTTGCTGACTCATAGCCCCCCCCCGGTGCGGGTGCCGGGACGGGGCCCCGGGGCTGCGGGGTGTCCGTTCCACCCCCCGGGCGGCGGCAGGCGGGGCTGGGGTGGAGGTTTCAGCTGCGGGACTGGGGAGGGGGGGCAAGAGCGTGCTGGAGTGTAAAAGGGCTCAACCCCTCATCGGGACAGTTCCCCGTAGCTGTAACGGCGTCACCGGGAGGGTGACCGGGCGGGTGCGTGTGACCGGGCGGGTGTGACCGGCCGCGGGTGACTGTACGTGTCCCCCCCGCCCTTTCCGCCTCTGTGCCCCGGCGTCACTCGGCTCCGGAGGCTCCAGCTCCCGCCCGGCCCCGCGGGCAGTCACCTCCCGCCGCGGCCTCCTCCGGTGCGGGGGCCGCTCACCGCCCCCGCCGCGGCGCTCCGGGCCGGCGCCTGCCCATGTCCCGCGTTCACCCCACCGCGGCACCCGAGCCTCGCACGCCAACGCCATCGGCTGCCCGGTTCGGGGCGGCCCGGCGGGTACCCAGCGCTACCGGAGCCCGGCCGGACCCCCGAACCCCCCGCGCCCCTTTGTTGTGCGCCGGGATTATGAATGGCTCCAGGCGCGGCGCGAGGGCGCGCGGGGGGCGGGGCCGGGGGCGGGGCCGCGCGGCCGCGTGGGCGGGAGGAATCCGGCCGGACCGCCCCGCCCACCGGGCCACGTGGGGAAGGTGCGCCCGCCTCCCATTGGCCGGCGCCGCGGATGTCTGGGCGCTCGGCGCGCTCCCATTGGCCGCGGCCGCCGGAGGAGCCGGAGTGAATGAGGGCGAGGCCCCGCCCGCGGGACGTTGCTACATTGTAACTTCCCTCCCCCCCCCGGTGCTCCCACGGCAGCGCGAGCGGCGGCCGGTTCGGCGGGTCCGGCCCCAGAGAAGGGGGAGCGAGGCGGCCTCCCCGCCCCTCGCCGCGGCCTCGGGCCTCACCCCGCCCCCAGACACCCCGCACCGAGAGCACAGAGCGGCGGCGAGGAGAAAGAAAGGAGGCGGCAGGCAGGGGCAGGCAGCACCGCTTCCACCGCCCCCCCCTCCGTTCCCGCGGCAGCCAGCCACCGGAGCGGGGCGAGAACGGGAGATTTTGTATTTTTTATTTTTATATATATATATTTTATTTTCTCCGCCCGGGCCGCAGAAGGCACGGCCGGTGCAGCCCTGCTTGGGGACCCTACTCCTAGCCGCCCCCCGCCTCCTCCCGGCCCCCGCCCGAGGCCTCGCCGCGCAACCGGAGCTCCCGTGGGTCCCACCGGGCGTGTGGCGGAGCGGGCCGCGCTCCCTCCTTTGTCCGCTCCTGCCGCCCTCCCCCGCCGCGTCCCGCCGTCGCCCCCCGACACCGACCACCGCTGCCCCCGCAGGTCGGCGGATGGACCCGCAGCCCGGCGCCAGGAGCTGCAGCCGCGGGGCTCCCGCCTGCGAGGTGGGGCCACCCGAACCCCCCATGAACCTCTACATCCACACCACCACCGGCACCCGCTATGAGCTCTCGGTGCCCGCCGAGGAGACAGTGGAGGGGCTGAAGCGGCGGCTGTCCCAGCGCCTCAAGGTGCCCAAGGAGCGTCTGGCGCTGCTGCACAAAGAGAGGTACGGCACGGCTCAGTACGGGGGGGCTCGGCGCGGCTCGGGAGGCCCGGGGTCCCCAGCCCCCGACAGCGGGGCTGGGCGCGGGGGCGGCCCCCTCGCACCGGGCTCGGCACCGCACAAAGGCTCCCGCCCCCTCCCCCTTCCCGGCCCCATTCCTGTGCGGGGCGGGGGGGGGGGGGGGCAGCCCGGGGGGCCGCGGCGGGGGCGAGCGGGGGCCGGGCCGGAGGGAGGGAAGGAGGGAGGGGGTGCTCCGGGGCGGAGAGAGGGAGGGAGGGGGGCGCCGAGCCGGGCCGGGAGCGCGGCCGCCGCCCCCTCGCCCGGCCCTGCCGGGGCTCCTTTGTGGGCGGCGGGGCCCGGCCTTGCCCCGGCCCTTTGTTCTGGGCTCAGCCCCGGCGGCGGCGCGGCCCGGCCCCCCCTGAGCCCCCAGCGCCGGGGGCGGCGGGGGGGCCTTTGTCTGCCGGGGGCCCGAGCCGAGGGGCTGCGCACCCCCCGCGTGGAGCGGGGCCGGGCCAGGAGTAACTTGGAGAGTCTTTCCCGGATCAGAGAGGAAGGGGGGGGACACACGGGGACACCACATCCATCTGCCGGCACCCGAGGGGTTGAAGGGAGCACGTTCCCAGTGCTGCCTCCCCCACCTACACTGGTCCCAACTTCTCTCTGACCGCCCCCCCAGTGGCCAGGTTTCTGTGCCATGCACCCCGTGCTCCCACTCCCCCGCACCAAGCTCTTCTCTGGCCCCCATGAGCACTGCCCCACACCGTGAGCTCCCCTGGGGGGCAGCTGAGCAGTGGGGTGCCAGGGTTCCCTCCTGCCTGTGCAGGCTGGGAATTTCTTGAGGTAGGGGTGCTTGGGGGTGTTAGTCCCCTGGGAGCAGCCAGATATGCAGCTGGTGTCCCCGTCTCGTGTGTGCCCTCTGAGGGGGCTGCCCGACCTGCACTGACCCTGCTTTTGGCGTCTCCTCCCACAGCCGCCTCAGCTCTGGCAAACTGCAGGACCTGGGGGTCGTGGAAGGCAGCAAGCTGACACTGGTGCCCACCGTGGAGGCCGGCTTGATGGTGAGTGGCCTTTTCCTGCTGCTCTCTCCATCCCACCCACTCGTCCCTGTCTATTATTAAAGCCCCGGGCAAAGATGAGGATGAGGATGTGATGTGCTGGCAGCCCTGCGGCTCTGCTGCCCCAGCTTTGGCTGAGGAGGCAGTGCTGGGTTGGGCACGGCAGCAGGTTTAGTATTTCACTCCTTTCTCAGGGCTTGTGTAGAAATAGTGGAAGTGACATGTCATCCCTCCCTCCTGCTGCGGACGCCCCCTCCTTCGCTGCATTTGTAACGTTAATCCCCCCCCCTCCTCCTTTTTTTTCCAGTCCCAGGCGTCCAGGCCAGAACAGTCGGTGATGCAAGCTCTGGAAAGCTTAACTGAAACTCAGGTGAGGGGCTGGATGCCGGGGCAGGATGAAGACAAAGGCGGAGGGTGGGAGGGGAGAGGAAGGACAGCTGCGGCCTGGCTTTGCTTCCCCTCCCAAAAGCTTTGGCGTTGGTGCCTCGCTGAGGTTTCACCTTCAGCAGGGCTGGGAGCGCTGAGGGTGGTGCCCGGGGCGGGCACCGTCACCCTGTGCAGCGCCGGGCTCAGGGAGGTCCCACGCCGCAGCCTCGCAGCCCAAACAAGCCGGGAGCCGGGGAGGTGAAGTGACTCACTCAAGGTCACGCCGCAGGTCGGTGGCAGAGCTGGGCGGCTCAGAGCCCTGCCCGGGGGATATGGGGCTGCAGCCCCCCTCCCATCTGGCCACCCTGGGGTGCAGGGATAGGGCTGCCCATGTGCCCCACAGCTGTGATGGATGTTAAGGAGGCTGGCAGACGTGGTGGGGCTGCAGAGTCTGGCTTCCCCCCCAGCGCCCGAAGGGTTCTTCCCCCTTTCCTTGGAGCCGTCCTTGGCGGGTGCAGATTGGCCGTGCTGGGGTGTTCTGACCCTCTCCTTGTCCCTTGCTCGGTGGCCTTGTGCTGGGTGCCAAGGAATGGGTGCGGAAAGGGCCAAGTGGGCGGCGTTGGCGAGGCCGTGGTTGAATCGCTGTGGAGTTTTGGAGGGGTGGAAGTGGGCGGGCGGGGGGTCCTCAGTGCTGGGGGGGTTCTCAGCTGCGGGGAGGAAGCGTTCCCAGGGTGGGAGAGCCGTGGGTGAGCCGTGGGTGCGCACGCAGCCGCCGGCTCCTGCCGTGAAGGTGGAATTTACCCCCAGCCGTGCAGGCCCCGCTCCTTTGTTTTCCGTCTCTGTTACTGCTGTGAAACTCTTTCCTTCCTTTTTCTGGCCGATGCTGCAGCTTCGGTTTTTTTAAGGGTTGGGTTTTTGAGGGTTTTTGTAACCTGCCTTGCTGAATTCTGGGAAGGGGCTGAGCCCCTTGCGGTGCCAGGGCTCAGAGAAGGGGCTGGTGGGGCACTGCTGTGCCCCTCCCTGTGGCGATGTGGCAAGGGCCAGGCCCGCAGGGACTGACCCGCAGTGCCCTTGGTGACCTTGACTTTTGGGAGCTGGTTTAACCCTATGGGGGCTGGAGGAGTGAGCTTGGACTGGAGCCCCTGTGGATCCCCAGTGCCAGAGGCTGCTGGTGTCCCATGGAGGGGTTGCAAGGTGCTGCCCATCCCAGCTGCGATGCAGAGCTGTGGGAGGGGGCTGGTTCTGGCAGCCTGGCCTAGGGGGGTCACAATGCACGCCCTGGCTTCAGGGCTGCAGATATTTCTGATGAGGCTGCACAGCTCTGCTCTGGTGTGGGCAGCGAGGTGAGGTGGACTGGGGAGCCAGGAGCCGGTGGAGCTCAGGGTACCCCCCTGCACAGAGCTGTGCCTCCCCCAGACCAAGCACAGCGGGCGGAGGAGGGTGGGTGGGCTACGGTCTGGCACTGGCTGCGGGAAGCGGCTCCGCACCTCCCTGCCCACCGCAGGTTCCTCCGGTTGGTGATTCAGGAAGCCAGGGCTGAGCAGGAGGAACCGCCAGCACCTGGGGGGCGGCGGGGGGGCAGGAAACCACTCCTCCCATTCATGCTTTGCTGGGCTCTGCCTGCGTCACGCAGCCTCCGGAGCACGGGGAGAGCTGAGCCGCTTCCTCTGGGGGCGGCGGGGGGGCCGGGGCGCTGCCATCCCCTCCCCAGCCTTTGGGGAAGCGGCTGCCGGGCACGGGGGCTTCCTGGAAATGCTCCTGCACTTCCTTCCTCCCCACATGGCTGCCCCCGCTTTCCAGGGATGGCAGGCGTGCGATCCCACTGCCTCGGCTCTTCCTTCCCCCAGTCCCTCTGCCCAGGAGTGCTGAGGAGGGGGATGACACATCCTGCTCTTCCAGGGCTGCAGAAATGTGGCCGGGGGGCTCTGTCCCTCTGTCTGCCTTGGCACAGGCAAACCCCGGGCATTGATGCAGGTGGCTGGATGGGGGGGCCCAGCTGTGCCCAGCTGGAGACCCCGCAGGGGCTTCGGGGGGCATTTCCTGCTCCCCCTCCTCATCCTTGTCCTGGCCTTGCCTTTTTGGCCATCTGGATCTCCCAGGATGGTTTCCTGGTGCCTGTTTGGGGGTGCTGCTCTCCCCATCCGGGCCAGGGGCTCGTTGGGGGCAGCTCCTGCTCTCTGCTAGCCCAGAGTTGAGGGCCCGGGGGTGTCTGGGGCTGGGGGCCGGGGTGACGCGGGGCCAGGCGTCGGAGCGAGGCGGGAATGCGGCGTTCTCTGAGTCATCGGCGTTTCTGAGAAGCAGCTGGGAGACACTTGCCCCATCCCTGCGGGCCCTGAGCCCGGTACAGTGCAGCTGAGCCCCTCAGGCCTTGGCAGGGTCCCAGGGGACCCCTATGTGCGGGGACTTTAGGGGGCTCAGTGGCCCCATCCCCCTCGGCGAGGCTGTCCCGGCCCCCGCGGTGGAACCGGCTGGGAGGGACGGGGTCCTCCCGGCGTGGGCGGCCGAGCGGGCGGCTGGGTGGGACGTGTTTGCATTGGAGCGGGCTGGTTTCGCCGGGGGGGGGAGGTTGGCAGCGGCGTGGGGGCGGGTGCTGCGAGCCCCGGGGCTGGGGCGCCGCGGGGACCGGGCCGGCTCCGTGCCACGGCCCAGCCCCGGGGGTGCTGCGGGGGGCCGTGGGACCCCCGTGCCGGGGATGAACGGGGCGGGGTGGGGGGGGAGTTGGTTCTTGGTGCTGCTGGGAAGTGTCGGCAGCGCTGGCCTGGCCGGGTTGGGGTGCTCTAGTTTCTCCCAGCGCTGGAGAGGGGTCAGGCAGGGCAGGGGTGAGTCAGAGGGAGCGGGAGGCGGCCGCGGGGCCGGTTGACGTCAGGAGGCCCCGGGGAGGTGCGCGGGGCTCCCCCGGGCACACCTGGGTGCAGAGCCGGGCCTGGAGGAGGGTGGCAGGGGCTGGGATGAGGCTGTGAAAGAGCCTTCTCAGGAACCCACTGGGAGCAGGACCCAGCTGGATCCCCTTCCCGTGCTTTGGTGAATGGTGCCTGGACCTGGCAATGGGGTCTCTGTGTGAAATGCACCTCCTACAGTGCCTCAGAGAGCAGCAGGAGGGCTGGGGTTGCCCAGCAGCCGTGGGGGGCTCCATACAAGGGGCTGTAGGTGGCCAGAGCTGGGATGGTGCCAAGCAGTGTGGATGGGGCTGCCAGCCTGGCATGAGGCCATCCAGGCTGCTATGGGAAGGGAAGCTGAGGCAGGACGGGGGCTGGGGTGTCGCTTTCCCACAGCCAGGTGCTCTGTGCACACACACGCGTGTGCACACGTGTGCCCGTGTGCACGCCCGCCGTCCTCTCCCGCCCCCTTGCCCCGTAACCTCCGTGTCCAGAGCTGCAGCGTCTCCTTCCCGCCCACCCCTTCCTCTGCAGCCTCCGCCTGACACGCTCGGGGCTTTGCTGCTGGTATTTTTAAAGCTGCTTTTCCCACGGCTTCTCAGAACCGGCCTCCGCGGCAGCGGGGCGTGGGGGAGCGGGGCCGGGGCTGGGGGGGCCCGGGGGGGCCCTACTCTGCAGTGCTGGGGACAGGGGAGTGCTGGGCCCTCTGGGGACCCCTCGATGGCTGCACCCCAAAGGTGCCATTAGGTGTAGGGGGGGGTGATATCAGGAGTTGCACGTGATAGGATGGGAAAGCCGTGCCCTGGAATAGTGAGGGTGGATGTAGGGTGGAAAGGGGAGGGCATCATCCCCTGCCATCACCTGGCAGAGGTGAGAGGCACAGCCCCCCTGCAGCACATATGAGGGTGAGGGGGGGGCTCACGGCTGTCCCAGCCCCCCCTACAATGTGGGGCAGCGCTTGGGGGGCTCGCCTGTTCCCTGGCACAGCTGCTAAGTGATTTATGCGACCGAGGGGAGGCTGAGGGGTGTGAGCTGGGGGGTGGCAGGTGTTGGGCATTGGGGGCCCGCCACAGCTGCAGCCCGGGGAGGGTCAGGCCCTGGCTCTTGTCTCCATCTGCAGCTGCTCCATCACCTGCCGGAGCTGGAGCCTCCGGGCTGGGCAGGGCCTGGCCCCCACCCCCAGCTGCCTTGGAGTGGGGGGAGGAGGGCAAGTGGGCTGCACTGCCTGAGTCACCGTGGTGGGCACGCAGGGACCTGGCATGTCCTCACCTGCCCCCTCCTCTTCTCCCTGTGCCAGCAGGGGCACCCCCTGGAGCTGGGGAGGGAGAATGCCCCTCCCGCTGGCCAGAGCAGCAGCACTGGCCCTTGGCCAGGCGTGCGGCTCTGGGCAGTCCCAGCTGCGGCCCCTGCCCGTCCCTGCCCGCCGGGATCAGCGCTGGGGAGGGTGGCCAGACAGGCACGGCTACTCAGTGGTGGAGAATAAAGGGCAGGAAGGGCAGAAGGAAGAAAAATACCCCCCGGCACCGTCAGCTGATGGAGCTGGCACCAGGCTGGGGTCGCGTGGGGACGGCAGCTGGGCTCTTCTGCCAGCCTGGCATGGGTGAGGGCCTGGGAAGGGCTGTGGGAAGGGGTCACCCCTTCTCTGCCCCAGTGACCCATCCCTATGGCTGAGGGAAACCTGTAGGGGCAACCACCATCCCCTGCTCAGCGCCAGGGGGGCAAGCACAGCCCTGCTGCTTGTGCCATGGCTGATGAGGGTCCTTTCTCTCTCTCTCTCCCCAGGTCAATGACTTCTTGTCGGGCCGGTCCCCTCTGACCCTGGCCCTGCGTGTGGGTGACCACATGATGTTCGTGCAGCTGCAGCTGGCAGCTCAGCAGAGCACTGGACAGCTCCAGCACCGGCACCTCATCGCCAGCCGCGGCGAGGCGGGGGCCAGCGCCAGCCCCCACTGCCGGACACTGCACGGTGCCAGCGGCTCAGGCTTCACCCGCATCCCTGTGGTCCCCACGTGCCAGCAGAGCCCGGCCCCCAGCCCCACGCCCGCCACGCCGGCCCCCCCCATGTACTGTAACGCCCCTCACGCCGCTCCCGTCACCGCCGGCATGTTCCGGTCGCACGGGGCCAGCACGCAGACGGTGAACAGCAGCGTGGTCTCCTCCTGCTCAGAGGTGAGTCTGGGAGTGTCCTGGAGCCTTTGGGAAAGGGGGGGTGAAGCTGTGACTTTCCCAGCTCGGCTGTTGTTATGCCTGACCCTCCCTCGGTTTCCTCATTTGTGGAAATGGGTTGTCCCCAGTCTGGTCTCCAGAATGTCCCCAGGTCCCAGGGAGGGGCTCAAGGACAGGGTGTAACCTAGGCTCTTACCCTGCCTGTCCTCACACCCTGCCTGTCCCCATGGATGGGCAGGAGCTGCTGCTGTTGCTTCCCTTTCCCCCTCGCACAGCACAGCCCGGCAGGGAGGCTGTTGGGACCCCCAGGGTGGTTCCAGGAGAACTGCAATTGGTGCCTGCTGCCCCTGCTCCCTGTCTGGGCTCTTGTCTGGCTCTTTGCAAGGTGGCAGAAGGTCAGGAGCAGAGTTGTGTGCCCCACCAGCCCCCTCCCCCGAGGCTGATGCCGTGTTTCTCCCCTCCCAGGTGGACTGTGGTTCCCGCAGCAGCAGCTCCCCGGGCAGCAGTCCGGCCCCCTCGGCCCGATCCCGCAAGCCCGGGGCGGTCATCGAGAGCTTCGTCAACCACGCGCCTGGGGTCTTCTCAGGGACCTTCTCCGGTACGTGCTGCTCAGTTTCCAGGGGGCTCTGGGGGGGGGATGTTGGGGGCAATGGGGCTGTGGATCTGGGAGGGGCTGCTTGTCTCACACCCGCCTCTTTTCCCCCCTCTCCAGGCACTTTGCACCCCAACTGCCAGGACAGCAGCGGGCGGCCGCGGCGGGACATCGGCACCATCCTGCAGATCCTCAACGACCTCCTCAGCGCCACGAGACACTACCAGGGCATGCCCCAGTCCCTGACACAGCTCCGCTGTCAGACACAGTTCTCCTCCTCCTCCTCTTCCTCTTCCTCCTCCTCCTCGCCGCCTGCCTCTCCGGACCTCGCCACCAAAACTACCTCAGAGCCGCTGCCCGCGGCCGCCGCCCCCTCCCTGCACCCCGTCGTCCAGTGCCAAAGCCAGATCCGGATGTGCAAGCCCAGTGGTGAGTCCAGCTGCCCCTGAGTGGAGAGGGGTTGGAGTTTGAAGTTGGTTCCTCTTGGGGGTCCCTGGTCCATGGGATGAGCAGAGAGGGACTGAGAACTTGGATGATTGACAGGTGTCATTCAGGGGGGGGGTCGTGTGTTTGGGGATAATCAGCCCCCTTGGGGACTTAGGGAGGTCACCCCACGCACCCTGCATTGCCATCTCTGCCAAATCCTGTGGGGACAAAGTGTCCCTGTGTGGGTGGGGGTGCGGGGGAGTGGCAGGTGGCTGCAGTGTCCGTGTTGCCCTGGGAGCTCAGGGCCTCTCCCTGCTGTGTAGGCAGAGGTTTTGGGGTCACCCAGTCTCTGGCTCCCCCTTTCCAAACCCATCTCCCCACACTGGGGATGAAATGGACCTGGCTTGGGGACCTGGCCAAAGTATAGAAATGGCTCCCCTGGCATTTTTGGGTGCACAGCTGTGAGCCCCGGGGCCGGAAGGTGTCGCAGGCACCCACACTTGGACCCCCTGTGATTTGCTTAGAGGAAAGAAGTGAAACCACCAGTGCTTGCTCAGCCCCCTCAGGGCTTGCTCTTCCTTCTCTCCTAGGCAGGGGTGGTCCAGCTCCCCACAGGGGATGGCTCCCTGCCGGCTCCAGCCCCTGCTGGTGTGGCCAGGTCTTCCAGGACCATCCCCAGCTCTGCTCTGGGCCAGGACCCCTCCCTATCCATCCATGGGGATAGAGGGGGTGTTGTGGTGGGGACCCTGCACCCCTAAAAGGGGCTGTAGGCCACTGAGGATCAGCCTCTTGCTGTACTAGCCACCCTATTTTTAGGATATCAAAGGGACTGTGCCATGGGGGACTCCATGACCACTCAGGATGTGGGTCAGGCAACCCTCCCATAACCATTGTGCCCTTTTCCTTTTGGAGGAAATGCTATAGGCGTAGCCCATTGGGGGCTACCTGGTGGGCCGTGTCCCCCCAGCCATGGATCAGGGAACCCCACTTTGACCCATCCTCCATTACAGAGAACACTGTACCCGTTATAGGGATATCAACATAGCAGGGCTGGCATGTCGCCCCATGGCATTGCCCCCCGTGACCCCTTTTCCCCTTTCTCCCCCTCGCAGGGGACCGGCTGCGGCAGACAGAGAACCGGGCGACGCGCTGCAAGGTGGAGCGGCTGCAGCTGCTGCTGCAGCAGAAGCGGCTGCGGCGGAAGGCGCGGAGGGACGCCAGGGCTCCGTACCACTGGGTGCCCAACCGCAAGGCCGGGCGCACCAACAGCAACAGCAGCGTCTCCAGCGAGGGCAGCCTGGACCTGGACTTCGAGGACTCGGTCTGGAAGCCGGAGGTCAAGGCCGAGATGAAATCCGAGTTTGTCGTAGCATAGAGAGCCGGGGCCCCGGGGGACTGTGCCGGGGGGTCCCGCTCGCCGCCCCCGCCGTGGGGAGGCAGTGCTGGTGTCACGGGCAGGGGCTCCTCGAGATTTGCTGTCTCCTGTGACCAGACGCCTCTTGGGCCGACCTGCGTGGCAGGGGGAGAGCCCCCACCACTCTGCTCGGTTGGGTTTGGGGCGATGGGGGGGGAGCAGCAGGAGCCGCCCCCTCCCTGCAGCCTCCCCAGCTTGGGGGTCCTGGCACCTGGGGGGGGTCCTGGGGCGTTTTGAAGCTGCTGCTTTGCTGTGAAGAGGGGCACAGCCGGGTGGGCACCAGCCCCACCTTGTGCCACCCCCCCCGGTGCAGGCAGGAGGAGATGAAGTCTCTCTCGGAGGTGCTGGAGCCCCCCCGATTTGGGGGCCGTTTGTTTTCCTTCCCTTCTATATGTAGCATTGCTCGGCTGTGGGGCTGGGCCCCCCCGGGGGGACACGCGTGCCTGGGCCCCACCGCCGCAGCCTGGGGAGGGGGGACGGGGGTGGGGGGGCTTTGTTTTTTGGGGGGGGTGTTAATTTTGTTTGGGGGAGGGAGAAGCCAAGACGCCTTCCCTCCGCGGCCGAGCCCAACTTCCGAGTCGCTGGACTCCTTCCCACCCGCCGCTTGGGTGGTTGGATTTTTTTTCTTTTTTAACTTAAAAAAAAAAAAAAAAAAGGAAAAAAAAAAGAAAAAAAAACCTGAATAAATAACCCCAAACTCGGTCCCGGCTGCGGGGCCGGTATTTATAGACATTAATGACCCGACTGAGCCAATACTGACATAGTCTTCATAGGCCGTAGGATCCTTTTTCTTGTCCGACTTGGATTTTTTTCCGTCAGGATCTGTGCAAATAGAGCCCCCACGTGATGTGTTTTTTGTCTGTAAAAGTCTTTTTTTTTTTTTTTTGTGTGTGTTTTGGGGAAAGGGGGGGCGGGGGGGAGAGCAAGGCTTTTTCGGTCTTTAATATTTTATTTTTTATTTTTGAAATAAATTTGGGCAGTCTGGATGCAATCGTGTCTGGTGTCGGTGTGGGGAGACAGGGGATGCTTGGGCACCCCATCAGTGTCAGGGGCACATGGCACAGCAACAAGTGCCCCATCTACCTGTGCACACACCTGCTCAGCACTCCCGTGTGTGTACCAGAAGGAGGAGGGTGATGGAGCTGCCCCATCCTACCTAGTAGGGGAACAGCTCGGGGCTCTCCTTGAGGTGTTTCCAGCCCTCTCTGAGTGCCAGACCCTCAACTCGTGGGTGCTCATCTGACTGGGTGCTCCCGGTCTCATCCCACTGGCCACTTCCCGGAGGAGCTGGGCCGGTTGCACCAGCCGGGCTGGCCCTGAGTGCCAGCTCCCTGCCAGCTCCCTCCCTCCCTCCTGCGTCACGGCGGGGTGGCCGCGGGCCGGGGCGGGGGGGGGGGGGGTTGGTGGCTGTAAATGCGGCCGTGCCTCAGTTTCCCCACCTGTACTGGCCCTGGGGAAGGTGATGGAGTGGGGCTGGCCCTGGGGACGTGTGTCAGCACCATCCCACCCATGCAACTCTCTTCCTGCAGCTCCCACCATCCCTGGGAGGAAGCTGGAGGCCGGGGGGGCTCGGGGTGTCGGTGGCTGTGGGGGGACACTGTGGGCTGGGACAGCCCCGGAACTGTGTTGTGACACTGTCACCTCCAGGCACACCTGGGGTGGGGTGAATCCTGATGGGGTGTGGAGCTGTTATTTGGGGAAGGGGCAGGAGCGGCTGCCCACGTCCCCTCTGCCGTGTCCCCTCTGCCATGTCCTAACCTTGTCCCCACACCCCGGGGTCGGGGACAGAGAACAATGCAGAGCTCCACGGGGCACTCAACACCTCACACGCAGCACGGGAAATGAGTGGCTCTTCCCATGGGGAATACCCGGGGGGCCCAGTGGGGGGCTGGGGGGGCCTGGCCGGACCCTGAACTCCCCCCCCCCCCCCCCAGGAGCAGCCGAGCTCCGGAGGAAGCCGGGCGGGAGCGGAAGCAGCTCAGGTTCCTGCGGTGACTCGTGCGGCACCGGGCACCCCGCGCCCCGCTTTGACGTCATTTCGGGTAGAGCAGACCTCGGGCTCCCCCCTTGCAGCCCCCGGCCCCCCCCACACCCCCGGCCCGTGCCAAATTTGGCAACGGGAAGAGCCAGCGGCTGCGGCAGGAGCAACACGGCGGCCTTGTAAGGCAATCGCTGCCGGGGGGGACACGCACACGCGTGTGCACGCAGGGACGAGCGCCAGCAGCCGCGCACGGAGAGAACACGCAAACAGTCCCGCTGTGGGTGCTCCCCTAGAGACCTCCCACTCCATCGTTGGGGGGTCCCAACAGCTACTGCCTCCCCATGGGCTCGGCTCAGAGTTTGGGGGGTCCTGGGGGAGCAGTGGGTGCTGCAGGGTGTGAGCCGGGACAGGCCTGGCCCCGAAGCCATGGCACGGTTTCATGGCACAGGACGGACCAGGCACCCGCAGGAGGTGTCTGTGGCACGGCAGGAGACAAGCCAGGACACGGGGCGCCGCATCGAGCCACGCCACAGGGTGACATCACCGCGCCCAGGGCCCCCAGATGCTGCTGATAACGGGGGTGCTGGCGGTGGGCGAGGCTGGGCACAGCCCCTCTCACTGCCCAGCCCAGATCTGGGGTGGTTCACACCCCTGCACCCCCATCCTGGCTCCTCTCCCCACTGCCCTCAGCCCTGCCCGGCACCCAGCACTGCAGTCAGGCTGTGCTCATCCCAGTGCTCCCAGTATGGAGCAATCCACCGCACCAGCGTGGTGCCTGCCGTGGGGACAGCATGGGTGTCACCTGGCAGGTGTGTCCACGCACCCACGGCCTGTGGGTGGGGACAGCTGGACCGGGTGCCCCCCCCTTGTCCTTCTGCCCAGCCCTTGCCGCAGAGGGTGCGCCAGGAAACACCCACAGCTGCCGCGGCTCCCAGGGCTCCCGGCACACCCGTGGGCCCCGCGCACGCCCACGGCGCCGGCCACGCCGCGGCCCCGCGGTGCTGGGCACACCCCGGCGCAGGCATGCTTGGGGTTGCACGTCAGTCCTTGCACTCCCAGCCCTTGCACACCCACCCGCTGCACCCTGCACCCCACGAGCACACCCGGCCTCCCCGCAGCGCCTGCCCGCGCTCCCCAGCCTGCAGACACGCGTGTGAACCCCGTGTGTGCCCATGAACCCCACGGCCGAGCGAGGTGTCTGTCCTTTGTATGCAGACCCCGCGTCCCATGGGACCCCCACGGCTGCCCCCAGCTCCCTCATGGTGTGGGGTACATCATGAAGCCCCACAGCCCCCTGGAATCCCTGCGGCTGCACCCGGCGCTGGCTGCGGGCGAGAGACGGGGCTGGCGCGGCGGTGCCAGACGCCGGGTGGGCGACGCGCTGCCGCGTGTCCCTGGCACGAGTTGGGAACACGGCGTCTGCCGCAGCGGGGGTCCCGGGTGGGGGCGAGCCCAGGCCCCCGCGTGGGGCTGCAGGCGGTCCCCCCACCACCCGGCTGTGAGGCACCCGCCAAGGCTGGGGCACCCATGGGTGCACTCTGAGTGTCACTGTGGGTGCAGACGCCCCTGAAAGGGCTGAGCCCCCACGCCGGGCCCCGGTGCTGCTGTGGGGCCGGGCTGTGGGCAGGCAGTCCCGGTGTGGGGTGCAGAGGCGGCCGCGGGGGGGGGCCGGGAGCTGCCGGCGCTGGGATGGATCCTGGAATTAAAAACATTCCAGGAACTGACTTTGAACCAGATAAAATAACAAGCGCCGTGAGGAATGTCTCACCCCGCCCGCCGACCGCGGCCCCACGGCGCTCCCCACAGCTTCTCACTGCCCCACACGTGTCCACGGGCCCTTGCACACGCGTGTGCATGCGGAGCTCGCAGCTGATGTGCACATGTGTGCAGCACAGCCCCGCTGCGGGGGCAGCCCCGGCGTGCCCAGGCTGCTGGGGGGTCTCCAAACAAAAACCCTAAACACCCCGGCTGCTGCGAGGGGCTGCAGCACCCCTGGGCTGGGCTGTGCGGGTGTGCAGTGTGTGTGCAGTGCACGCAACACGCGTGGAACGCAGCCGGACACGCGCGGCTGTTGTGTGCACAGCAATCCCCTCGGCCCGGCCCCGACTCATCGTGGTGCAGAGGCTCCCCCCGTGTCCCCGCCAACCCCGGGGCCTCCCCGGCTCCCCCAGCCTGGCCGGCAGCCGCAGCCAGTGGAGCCCGGCGTGCATGGCCGGTGACATCACGGGGGCGGCGGGGCCGGGGGCGCGGCGCCAGCCCATCCCCCCCGACCCCCACCCGCCGGGACCGAGGTCGCAGAGGGGACGGAGCAGCAGCAGGAGTTGCTCTGGGAATCGGTACTGGTCACACGAGGCGTCCCAGCCTGGCTGCCTGCCCTTGGCAGCAACAAAGACCCCAAATCTCCCTTCTCCCCTCCTTTTGGGGAACCCCCTAAAAGCTCAGTTCTCAGCTAAGCTGTTGTGGGAGGGGGCACCGGCTCAGATCCCCCTCCCCCCGGCATTGGCATCCACAGAGGATGGCGTTTAAATGGCCCCGGTGACCCTGGCATGGTTGAGGGGTCACCCCTGTGTGACCCCGACCCCACAGCCTGTGCCGTGGGGGTCTCGACCCCACACCATGGCCCCGGGCAGTGTGGCCAGGGCAAACACGGGGCTAGTGGGGACACGGGGCCAGAGGGCAGCGCCGGTGCGTCACCGTGTTTACGAGGACCTCGAGGAGCTCTCGTGACGTCCACGCTGGCCCTGCCAGCCCAGGCCGTGCCAGGTGGCACAGTGCCACCACCGCCGCGCTACCCCCCGGTCACCGCTCAGATTTTCGGGGCTGGCATGGGGCCACTTGGCCCCTGGGCCCCAGTGGCACGGAGGGCACGGAGCGGGATGTCCCCCCCCCCCCGTCAAAATGCACCGTGCGAGCGGCAGATGGGGCGTGCGCGGGGCTATTTATAGCAGCGGGACCCACAGGTAGCGACGGTGCGTCAGCGCCGTGACGCAGCCCCGGCGACGCTCGGCCGCACGCCCCCGCAACCGGCTCCCATCCCCCTCCTCGAGCCCCCCGGCCTCCATCGCCCAGGAACGGGGTGCTGGGGAAGGTCCCCACGTGCGCTGGTCACAGCTGGAGGATGCTCAGCCCTTGGCTGCGTTGTGCGGGGGGAGGATGAGAAGGGCACGTGCCTGCACCGCCCCCAAATCCATATGTGCGTGCACATGTGTGTGCAGCTCTGTGCACACACGGTCCCTGGGAGTGGATGCTGTGTCTCTGCGTGTCCAAAGCTCTACGTGTGTCACCGCGTGTTCCCACACATGTCACCGCGTGTTCCCACACATGCCCACTCGCGCGTCCCCCAGGTGCACGGCGGCGGCGGCAGCGCTGCGTGGATCTGCACACTCATGTCGCTGCGTGTGCCCGTACCCGGCCACACGCGTGGTCTGCTCCGTGCACACGCTGCGTGTGTGGC
This sequence comes from Sturnus vulgaris, assembly GCF_052056855.1. Classification (NCBI taxonomy): domain Eukaryota; kingdom Metazoa; phylum Chordata; class Aves; order Passeriformes; family Sturnidae; genus Sturnus; species Sturnus vulgaris. The sequence continues at coordinate 2,412,695 of NC_142268.1, read as the reverse complement.
CGCGGCGTGTCTCTGCGTGTGCGCGTGGCCGCGGTGGCCGGGGGTGACTCAGACCCCAGGCAGCCCAGGAATGCCCCCTCCCCACCCCCTCCCCGCTCCTGGCTTGTGCTGGGAACGGGCTGTCCTGGGGGACGGTGACACCCAGGGCTGACCCAGACCCTGCTGGGAAGATGAGGCGGTGCCCCCCCCCCGCCTCCATCCTGCCCCCCCTCCCATCCTGCCTTCTGGGAACCGCTTACAGGGGCGGAGGTGAGAGGTCAGGGGGGACTGGGCAGGGCGGGAGCCCTGCGGTTCCCAGAGAGGGGGCCCAGAGGAGCCGAAGCTCCCCCAGGCACCCTCCGCGCTCTGCCCTGGGGACCCCAGAGCCCAGAAGGGCAGCCCGGGGCTGGGGTCCCCCTCGGTAGTCCCAGCAACAGCCCCCCCCCCCATGACCGGGATCAGTCCTGGGGGTGTCCAGGACAGGGGTGCATGAAGTGGGGTCCAGCTTTGGAGCCCCTCGGCAACCGGGGCGTCGAGGCCTGGGGCTGTCCTGGGCCGGGGCACAGTCAGGTCCTGCCCCGTTCCGCTCCGCCCGCAGAATCCGGGCCAGGTATTCTCCCCGGCCCACCGGACCCCTGCCCGCCGCGGCGGCAAACCCGGCCCGGATCCTCAGGCAGGGAGCGGGACGGCACCGGGCACCCGTCGAATGCCGGCCCCGGTTCCCGGCACAGCTCAGGTCGCAGCTCGGAGGGGCTCGGGGCAAGCGGGGACTTCCCGGGGATCGGCAGTCGCAGCCGGGAGGCGGGACTGGGCCCCAGGCTCCGCTCCGTGCTCCTTGATCCATCCCGGGCTTTCCGCACTCCCGGCGCCGCTCGTTCATTCATAGATCGCGCGCGCTCCCGGCCCATTCATCCCGGCGCGCGGGGAGCTCCGTTACCGTGGCAACCGCCCCCCCCCCGCTCCCAGCCGGATTGCTGGGGGAGCTGGGGACCGCCCCGGGGTCCGTGTGCTCTGTGTGTGTGTCCGTGTGTGAGGGGGGGTTCCTGGCGACAGGAGCCCGGGGGGCTGCGCCCGGGGGTCCCCTCGCTCGTACGGCTGCAGGCAGGGGGGTCTCCCGCCGGCTCAGCCCCGCCGAGGTTCGGGCAGCGGCTGCCACGTCGGCGGGGGCGGCCCCCCCTTCGCTCCCCCGGGCTGGGGCAGGAGCCCGGCCTCGGCGGTTTCCATCGTGGGCCGGGCTTGGCGTAGCATAACCTTGACCATCCCTCCCCACCCCCCAGCTCTCACCCCACCCCCGTCTCTGTGGTCGTGGCACTGAGCTCCGGCTCTGCAGAGTGCACTTTCCCCACTCCCCCAATGCGGTGGGGACCCCCTCTAGAGGGGCGGGGTGCAGCGTGTGCCAGCGGGGAGCTGTGGGTGCGAACTGCTAGGTGGCAAAGTGGGGGTGTCCCAGTGCTGCAGTGTCCCAGTGAGGGTGGGTGCAGGTCACATGTTTGCACCCACGGCTGTGTGTGTGTGTGTGTAGGGGGTTGTGCAGACCCTGCAGCCCTCCTTCCGTGCACCCCAGGTCCAGCTGTGTGGGGAGGACAGATGTGGTGTTGTGGGCACCTATTGCACAGAGCTCTGCGTGGGTGGTGGCAGAAAGCTCTGGCATGAAGCAAGGGCACAGCAGGGATCTGCAGCTGGGCAGTTTCCCCAAGGTCGTCGTCTTCCTCTCCAGCGCATCGAGAGTGAGGAGCCACATCCTCATGTGCAGGAGAAACTACTGCTGCAGCCCTACAGGTGAGCCCCAGCTGCACAGGTGGGCTCCAGATGTACAAACGTGACAGAGCAGTGCTGTAGGTCAGCGTGGGGCCGAGCATGGATTCTCGCACGGCTGCCTTGCACAGAGGTGTTCTCCCGAATCCGTGCATGTAGAAGACATGGGTATTCAAGACTCCGGGTGTGTGCCCACGTGTGTCGGGCACATCTGTGTGTGTGTTCGCACCGATCCCACGGACGGGGAGGGTGTGCGGGGCCCCCCTACACGCGGGGGTTGCCCTCACATGCAGCCGTGTGCGCGTCGCGGGCTCCGCACGCCGGACTCGGGCGCCTGGCGCTGCCGGGATGACTCACGGGCTCGCAGAGGAAGCCGTGACTCAGTGCTGGATTCCTGCCGCTCCCCACCCCTCGGCCGCTCCGGCCATCGCGGCCACGTGGAGCCCGCGGGACCTGCGGCCGGCCCGGCGGGACGCGGGTGCCGGTGCTGGTCCCCGTGGGGCTGCTCGGAGCCGCGCTGGGTGCACGAGTCCCTTGGCCACGGAGGGTCCCTGGGAACCGGTGCCTTCGGGCATGCAGGACGATGATGCCTCAGGCTTGGGGTGGCACCGCGCACGCCCCGACTGCCGCCCCGGCTGGGCGTGGGGTTCCGAACCGGGCACGTTTGCCGGGTGTCTCGGGCGGCTCCGGCTGTGCCACCCCCGGGCAGCGGTGCCAGGCGCTGCGCCGAGCTCCAGCCCGGGGGACTGCTCTCTGTGGAGGGCTAAGGCTGCTCCACCTGCCCTGGGTTTGCCGCTGATCTGGGCTGTGGCTGCAGCTCCACCTGCCCCTGGCTCTCAGCCAGCGCTGGCACCCGGCTCCGCAGCTGCTCTGGCTGTTAGCCCAGTGCTGGGCAAGGGTCTGGGGTGCCACAGTGTCACGCAGGCAGCACTGTGGACCTGGGCAGGGACAGGTGGCTGCAGAGGGAGATGATCAGTCGTGCCGTGTGATGCCCAGAGTGCTGTGCCAGGAGCCAGCAGTGCCAGGCAGTGCCTCAGGTGCACTGGGGGTCAGTGGCACTGTGCAATGCCCAGGTGCCACGCAGTACCCAAGGTGCGGTGCCACAGCACAGGCAGCCTCTGTGAGTCAGAGCAAGGTGCAGCAGCTGCCCCCTCCCCACCCGCCCGTTCCCAGGCCCTGCTCACCAGATTCACTTTCGCAATGACTGGTGCAGCCACCCTGGCTCTGCTGAGCTTGCCCTGACCCACTCTGCCCACGCTGCCTGTGGCCTTCTGCCCCCACGTCACTACCCGTGACCCGGCACGGTGCTGCTGCAGCTGCTGCCTCGGCCAAAGCCCTTTAACTGCCAGCTCTCACCCCAGGTCCTGCAGAGCATGCAGGTGTTTGCCTTCCTGAGCGAACCCCACATGTTCCTGAGGGGCTGCATGCCCCTCGGTGGGGCTGGGGGCTGATGGGTGGCCATGAGGGGGTCATGGCCAGCGGTGAGTCAGCACAGGCAGGTGTGGATGGGGACATGGGGACATGGGGACGCCTTGATCGGGGACACCATGATCGGGGAATGACTCATGCGTTAAACAAACAAACAGGCGAGTCCGTGTGAAGCTGCTCTGGCAGCTTCCTCCGCGCCCCAGCACCAGGGAGCTGCTGGTGCACCCCAGTCATTGATCTGCCACAGTGCTCACAGCCACGGGAACAGTCACAGAGCTGCTGTGTCACACACAGGGCACAGGGCACCCCTGTCCTGCAGTCACCAGGACACACCCCAGGGTCCTGAATGCAGGGAAGGGGCTGACGGGCACTGCTGATTCGGGGATCTCCGAACACCTGCCTTTGGCCTCGCTGCAGGAGCTGCAGTGGCCAGGGCCAGGCGGGCACCTGGCTCTGTCAGCTGGGGATTTCCAAGGTCCAAGCTCACCTGGGCTGGGGCTGTGCGGCCTCTCCCTGAGCCGGCAGGTGTAAAACCCAGCCGCAGGCAACTGCCTGGTTCATGGCACGGCTGGCCTGCCCGGGCACCCTGTGGCTCGGCCATGTGCCCACTGGGCTGGGAGTGAGCTCTGGGGTGGCAGCTGAGTGCCCAGGTCTGGCTTGTCCTGATCCTGCAGCCCCTGACCTGGAGGTGCCATCACTGAGCCAGTTCTATCTGTTCTCAGACCAAAAGTGCTTCCCCCAGGCCCTGCTGCAGCCAGGGCAGAGCCAGTGTGTGGCCGTGAGTGATGCTGTGCCCCAGCACAGGGTCCCTCATGTCCCCAGTCCTCGATGGGGCTGTGCCACCACCACCAGCACCGTGTGATCTGAGACCTTGTGCACACACGCACTCAGAACGTCAGGAATGTTTTGTGGTGAGGCTGGAAAACGGTCAGTCACTTACTGGATTTTTTTCCACCCCTTCTGCTGTGGGTTTGGCCGGGTGCCTGGGGCGGGCGCGGGGGGTGGGTGTGAGCAGGCATGTGATGAGCCGGGTGTGACGGGGCTGGTGAGAGCTGTGAAAGTGCTGAGCTGGTGTGAACCTGCCATGCCATCCCCATCTCCTCCTCTCCAGCCCTTCCTGGAAGAGCTGCAGGGAAGGTCCCTGCTGTGTGCAGGGTGTGGGCAGCTGTGTCCACCCCCATGGCATCCAGGTGCCTCATACAGGGAGGGAGAGCCTGTGAGGCCAAAGGCTGCAGGGCTGGGGGTCAGTGCAGGTGCCCTGGGTGCTCCTGCCTTGCTGAGGGGGGACAGGACGAGGACCCCACACTGGCTGAGGACATTGCTGCTCTGGGAATCCCTGAGCTGCTTCCTCTTCCCCGTGGGGCTGGCAAGAGCGTGTCCTGCCTGGAGCCACACGCTGAGTCAGGGACAGGACAGGAATAGAGTCGGGTGCCTGAGTCACAGCCCACGTGTGAAACCAGCAGCACTTACCCAGGAAAGGGGAACCCCACAGCCCTGACAACCCCTGGTACGTGTTGGCCACTTCCCTGGGATCAGAGTTCTCCCCTCCTGCATCGGCCCTGGCCTCTTTTGGAGCTGGGAGCTGCTGGCTCTGTCCCTTGCTGCTGTCAGCAGCCACAAGGACAGATCAGGCAGGAACGCAGGCAGGGAATGGCTGCCTCACCTCAGGACCCTCTCCCTGCGCCCACACGGGGCACAGACCCCCCCCCCCCGCCAGCCCCCAGGGCTTTGCCAAGGAGCTGGAAAACCTTGGGGAAGAGCCAGAGTACTCAGCCACCCTCGTTTGCAGCTCCCCTCACACCCGTGTGTGCACAGTGCACCCCCACACATGCGTGTGCATCACTCTGCGAGTGCGACAGCCCGTCCTGCACCCCAGCCCCCCCCAGCCATCCGTCTGTCCGTCTGTCCCCCGCCAGCTCCCACAGAACACCCCTCCCTCCCTCCCGCCTCCCCCAGAGCGTTTCCGCAGTGTCTCCATTGATAAATCTGGAGCGTTGCCACGGCGACGCTGCAATGGGGCGCAGCGGGTGCGGGGCTGCCGAGGGGCCCAGGCCCACGGGGCGGGGGTGAGGGGGCCCGGCTGGATCCATGCGTGACATTGTCCATATGTGACTTCCCAGGTGTGTGGGATTTCCCAGGTGTGTGTGTGTGCACACTTGTGAACGCGTGTCTGGGTGTGCACACATGCAAGAACTGATGTGTGCTCTGCATGTGCAGGGCTGTGGGAGCTCGGGGACCCCACTCCGGAGCAGCTCTCTGGGGCAGACAGGGCCCTTGGAACTGTCTGGTTCTTCCTGCAGCAGTGCCAGGAGGGAAACTGAGGCACTGGCAGCATTGGATTCACCCTGTCACAGACGGTCACTTAGGGACAGGGGCAGCTCGGGGACAGGGGGGCCTCACAGTGCCACCACCTCTGACCCTTCCTGCACAGTGCTGGGTCTGGTCAGCACTGTCACACCCTGGTTATGGTCACACACATGTGGGGCTCTGCAGGCGGGTGACCCCACACACATCCAGCAGCAGCTCCCGTGCTGGGATGGGGATGCAGGAACCTGGTGCTGGGATGGGGGTGCAGGTATCTGTGTGTGTGTTCCGTGCATGTGTGTCCACATGTGTGCATGGTCCCACGTGGGGCGCTGGGGGACCCAGCACTGTTTGGCGACTGCACCACACAGGCAGTGGGACCCCCCCTGTGGGGGCTGCAGGAGGTCTGGGGGGTGTGTGTGTGGGGGGGGTCTGCTGTACGAGGGGAGTGTGGGGTGGGGGCCAGAACTGGGCCATGCGCCAGGAAAGCCCTGGGACCACCCAGCACCTCCAGCACAGCCGGGTGGCTGCAAAGCCCGGTAGGAGCCCTGTGACCAGCTCTGTGTGAGGCTGGGGGGGCTCGGGCAGGCAGTGCCTGTCCCCAGGCAGCTCCTGCTGTGCCCTGCACCCTCTGCCAGGCCACCCACGGCCACTGCACTTGGGGGTCCACGTGGGAGCCCACGTCTGCCGCGGCCACACGTGTTCAACCCTGTGGACGTGGGCAGAGCCTGATGCTCCGCGGTGGGATTGTGGGGTGCTGAGGGGGTGCTGGGCGCCAGCATCAGCCGCGTTTGCAGCCAGAAACTGGGGTGGGGACGGACACGGGCAGGACCCCAGGGCACGGGGTGACACGGGGTGACACGGGGTTGCTAGTGAGCGCAGCGCTGCCGTGGCACACGCGTGGGCTGTGCGGGCACACGCGCGGTGCCGCGTGGGCAGGATCGGTGCGTGTAGCGTGGCTGCCCTCTGCTGCCACGGCCACGGCAGCGCTCAGCACCCCGGCACCCGTGGGACGCTGCCGGGGGGCCGCAGCAGGGACCCCCCGGGTGCTGAACAATGACAGCTCTCCCTGCCAGCCCCCGGCCCACACCAGAACCCCCCGGGCTGGGGCGAGGGACTGCCAGTGTGAGGCAGCAGGGGAGGGGGGCTCTGAGATGCTGTTAAAGATTAAATCCCCCTCCACCCTGCGCTCTCCCCAGCTGGGATGGGGTCATGCAGCAGCCAGGAGGGAATGGAGCATTTTCTGGGCTTTTAGAGCCATGGGGAAGGGGCTCAGCTGGGGGAGGGCTGGTGTCAGTTCTTGGTGGCTCCTGCTGCTCTCGGGGCGTGGGGCTGGCACGGATCCTGCAGCTCTCTCCCATCCTCCATCCCGCTGCGTTGGGAAGCAGGTCACGTCCAGCTCCCGGCACGGCAGCGATGCCGGGGGAGCTCAGCTTTCTGGGGCAGCTCCGGGCTGCTGGGAGCAGCCAGCTGCCGCTTCCAGAGCTTTTGGGGATTGTGGGAGGAGGATTTCCAGCGGTGCGGGGCTACGTGGCACTGCCATCCCGGGGATGTGGCAGTGGGGAGCTCAGCCCCGGGCTCTGGGGATCTTTGCTGCTCTGGCAGGAGCATTGCCAAGCTCCCCCCAAAAAGCTCCAGGAGTTGCTCCCCTGTCTCAGAGCAGCTGTGCTGGGTGGCACCAGCCTGCGCAGTGCCAGGATCCGGCCTTTCCCTGTGGAACGCCCGGCTCCCAGGGCAGGTGTGGTGCTGCTGGAGGCAGAGACGCTGCCTCTACCTGCCTCTATTCGGATCAGCGCGAGGGGGGAGAGCGGGGGAACTTTCCCGACTCGTTTCCCCACCTTAAGGGGAAAAAAAAAAGAGAAGGAGTCGCATGACTTGGAGCTTCCCGAGAGGCAGCGCGGGGAGAGAGAGTGACCCAGGGAGCCAAGAATCTGCTCCGCTGTCGTGTCTCATTCCTGCTCTGCGGCGCGGGGCTGAGAGAGGTTGGGTTACAGGAGGCGCGGAAAGGGGACGGTGCAGGATGAGCTCATGCGAGGGCGCGGGAACCTTCTGGGCAGGAAAAAACGTTGATGCTGCAGTTCAGGGATTTCTGCAATCGCGGCTGTTCCCGCAGATCCCGGCTCGCTCCGCCGGGCCGCCCCTCGTGCCGATGGCAATAAAATCACTCGGGGAGGGCTGTGGGCTCAAGGTGATTCACGTGTCCTTGCAGGGAAACAGCAGCACGCAGCGACCTGCTGAGGAGCAGAGGGAATGAGGGGGGGACACGGGGGTCTTGGGGGGACACCGGGGTGGAGCCCCGGGACCCCTGGACCAAAAGCCACCCTGCATGGGATTGTAGGGGGTGTGAGACCACCGGCCCCACTGCAAATCCTGGCAGCAAGCTGCAGTGTGGGGCAGCGCCTGAGGGTGTGTATGGAGGAGCCCAAGGGGTCTGGAAAAGCTCCAGTTTCCATCAACACCTGGGCTGGCCCCCCTCGGTGTGTACTTTACCCCTTGCTGGGGAGGGATACGATGTTCCCGATTCTTGGCAGCTTTTCCCCTGCAGACTGTGATAAACTCTTCCTGCGTCCTCAGCCCTCTGTCCCGCAAGGTCACCCGGTGTCAGGCGGTCAGAGGCTGCATGTCCTGCCCTTGGGTAGCATCTCCTGCCCTTAAGAACTCCATGCTGCAAATACTCTTAGATGATGATTAATGAGGGCTTATATAACTGAACTGAGTCCTTAATGCAGCCGCGAGGGTGACAGGAGGGAAGGTGGGAGCAAGAAACCGCACGTCGCTGCTGCTGCTTTTCCCACACCGGAGCAGCCGCGTTCCGTGCAGGGGGACCCTGGCAGATGTGGGGGAGAGCCCACCCATGGGAAAGCAGTTGGGGCAGCCCCCATCTGGATTTTCCAGGCAGTTTTGGACCCTGTGGGAGTGAGCAGCCGGTGCTGCTGCCCTGAACCATGTTGCCCATGGCATGGCCGGGCTCTCCAGTGTGGCACAGCTGGGAGGTGAAGGGTTTGTGCTGGAAAAGCATTCATGTGTGACAGTGGCTGGAATGTTGTGCTGGTGAGCTGGGAGTGCTGGAGGAAAAGGGCAAAAATCCCACAGTGACACCCTGGTGTGGCCTGTGAGGGGTGATGACACCACTGCTGTTGATGCTGGGTGCAGTTGTTTCTAAATTTCGCTGTGTTTGGGCAGGTAGGGACGGTCTGACACACAAGATTTGGTTTTCTATAATCTGGCTGGGAAGCGCCAGCCCTGATAAAGCTGCTGCTCAGCGCCAAGGCTGTTACATGGTTGCCGTGGAAACCACATGCTTATTTTCACCATCTTCCTCACCTCAGCCGGGGTGCACCGGCATTCCCAACCCCGAATCCCCCCTGACCTCAATCGGGGTGCACTGGCATTCCCAGCTCCGAATTTCCCCAAGCTCCAGGTGGGTGCACTGGTATCCCCAGTTCCGAATCCCCCCCTGACCTCAGCTCCTTTCCTAATACTCCAGTTTGGGTATCCCAGCGCTGCTGTGACCCCCCGCAACCCCCATCACCTCAGGGCGACTTGTGGCAGCCCTGACCTTGTGCACCTATTTGTTGTGGATCCGATCCCGTTGCTCCCTGTGGATCCAATCCTTCTGCTCTCTGTGGATCCAATTACCCTGCTCCCCGTGGATCCAATCCTTCTGCTCTCTGTGGATCTGTTCCCCCCACTCGCTACGGATCTGTTCCCTGCGGATCCTGTCCCCCCTGCTCCCCGTGGCTTTGTCCTACAACCCGGTAAATCCCGGTCACAGGGAAGCGCAGCGGCCTCGCTCCTCGCCATGGCAACGGCGGGATTGCGTCAGGGCTTTTCTTTCCAACTGCAAAGCTGGATGAGCAACTCCCTCGGGGACTGTAGTAAGGGAGAAGGGAATATTCTTCCCCCTGGGGCGCTTTGGGACTGCCAGTTCCCTAATGCAGCCCTAGGTTGGTGTTTTGCTCCTGGGTCCAAGGGTGTCGTGGGCCAGACACGGTGAGAACAGCGAGGGCTCCCATGCTAGGGACACCAAGGGGTCCTGTGTTGGGGACAGTGAGGGTTCTCATGCTGGGAAGACTCTGTGTGCCTTCCCTGTGGCACCTCCCTGCTCCTGGTATAAGCTGATCTTGCAGAAAAACCAGGAAGGAGCCAGAGGTTTGGTGATGGTTGGGATCGAGGCCCAGGGATGAGTCCTGCTTCAGTCCAGCCTTACATTCCCTCCTTTCCTGCAACCCCAGCGAAAACAAAGGCAGAGGGGGCGGCTCTTGCGCCGTGCAGGATGTGCTGGGGCGTGCAGAGCTCCTCCACCGCTGTGCCTGGGAGCAGGGAGGGTGGTCCCAGGGGCAGGAACGCAGTCCTAGAGCCTGGAGCGGGCGGGGGGGCTGCCTGGAGGGCTTTGTTCCCTCCCAGCCCCGGGTAAGGCACAGCCCCAGAGGACGAGACGTGACACCCACTGCCCCGTCCTCCCCCTTCGGGCACTCCCGGCCCCAGCCCTGCCCCACAGCGGCAGCACCGGAGGAGCTGCTCCGGGATTTTGGAACCTCATCAGAGCAGTGCCCGGGGCGGGGGCTGCCCTTGGCTCCCCAGCAGGTGCCGAGGCTGCCGAGCAGGTTTGGGCTCAGCTGCTGCACGGCTCTGGGCAATCCCCTGTGCCCTGGGTCGTGAGTGCAGGGGCTGGGAAAGGTCCCTGCAAACCCCCAGAGAAGCCCCTGGTGCTGCAGAAGGAGCTGCCTGAGCGTGGGATGTGCTGGAGGCAGGAGAGAGGTTCATGTTGATGTCGGAATGGCGTGGGGTGAAGGTAGGAGGGCAGTACAACTCCTCCTGTCACTGCTCCCCCAAGGCATTTCCATGTGGCACTGTCCCTGCTGTGCTGTTGGATGGGCGGAACTTGCAGGAAATCAGTCTTGCATTAACAGGATGTTTGGTTCTACAACCTCTGCCCTTGGAAGCTTTAAAGAGTAGGTGATAAAAACATCAGTCACGTGTGGGGGGATTGCTTGAATCAGCTCCAGGTGATCCCTGAGGTCCCTCCAGCCTCTGGTGATTCATGATTTCCCATGGCTGCACCTGTACACACACAGAGCTCTGCTTCAGAGCGGATATTTGCCCTCCCTGAGGAAGTGCTGGCACTTATTGGGTCACTACAGCCACAGCCCTGCTCACAGCCACATCCCGGTGACCAAAATTAGGGCTCAGCCAGGGAAAACATCCATGGTGCTCAGGTCAGGAACTCACACAGAAATGAAGTCTGCATCTCCTATGTGGTGTTGCCTGTTTGGGACCCCTGGCCAGGGTCCTTCTGCTCCAGGAGGTTTGCTCTAAGGACATGAATCCTGGGCTGTTTCAGTGCTTAATTAACTGCCCTAATGACTGGTGCAACCTGCCAGGTGAGCTGCCTGCCTGGCTGCTCCCAGCGTTGCTTCCAGCCAGAGCCCAGCCTGTGGGACATGCAGAGATGTTCCTCATCCCCTTGGGCTGGTGACGTGGGGCTGCTGCAGACCGTGTGTGCAGCCTGATCATGGGATATCCACGAGGATCACCAAATCCACAGCTGATGCCTGGGCACATGTCTGGTGCCCCGTGTCAGGAATGAACCCTTCTGGCAGCAGCAGCACTGAGGCTGGAGCACGCAGTGTCCATTTGGCACAGCTCTCACCTTGTGTCTCTGGTGACTCTCACTGTCAAAGCAAAGGCATCAACACACCCCAGGGAGACAGAAAACACACTTTAGGGACACATCCAAGCAGGGCTGTGCTCGCCATTCCCTCTCACAGGAGCTCCTCTGCTCCCAGCAGCACTTCATCCTGCTAAGATTCAAATTCCCCTGAAGCAGCAAAGGTTCTCGGTGTTATTTTCATGACACCTGACCTGCCTGGCTTTGTGTGGAGTTAAATCCCAATGAATCCTGGTGTTTGTCCCTCGAGGTTTGCAGCGGGGTTGGTGTGGGCTGTCCAGCATCCCAGACTGGAAAACGGCTCTGTGCATCAAGGTCACTTTATCTGCCCTCATCATGGACCAGAAACGCTCACGTTAATGGGTCTCTAATTTAATCAAAATGCTGTGCCTGTGATTGCAGGGCTGGGATCTTTTCCTCTCTTGAAGGGCAAAAATCAATTTGCAGTAATAGCAGACGCATCTCTTCGCTCCTCCAGGCCTAGGAAAGTGAGTAAATTTTTTAATGGTAGAAAAAGAATAATATTGGCTTGGTCTATCATCAATACTGGGTTTTTCTATGTGCTTTTGAGCACTTTGGTGGCAGCATTCTGTCCCTGTGGCCCTGTGAGCTCAGAAAAACCACAGATGTGGTGCCCCTGGGTTTTGTAATTACTGTATAACCTATGTACAAACTGTCCTTTTCCTGCAGATCCCAAAGGGATCAGCAACAAATCAGGGTGGAAAAGCCTGATTTCCACACCCTGGGAGGCAGGGAATGAGTGATCTCTGCTCCACAGAGCAATCACAGGCAGATTTCTTTGCATTCCCCATGGTTTGTTTTTCCTCTGTCTCAGCGCCTGGTTTGGAAATCGGTCACCAAAGAGCGGTGATTTCTATACTCCATTGGTTTTATTCTGTGCAGCCTGGCACTGACTGGGAATACTGTGAGGGAAGAAGGAAGGAGGGTGGCTGGTGGCTGCAAACTGCAATGTGAATGACAAGTTTTTGGAGACAGAACAAACGTGGCTGGGGACCGGGGCAGGGGACACACACACACACAGAGTGACCCCTGATGTGTCCAGTCCTGTCCTCGGACACAGGACACACACGGGGACACAACAGCCCCATCCTTGCCATGTTTCCTTCCCCTTTCCTCCCCACTGCTATTCCCTCCCGTGCATCTCCTCCAATCTATTTCTTCACGTGTCTCTCCTCCTCTCCAATGTTTCCAAACAATTTTCTACATGAGATTGTAGTTATCGTATGAAACACTGAAAATTTTTATTTTTATGCCTTTCAAAAGCTGTGTAGCCTCTCGATTAGACATGTATTTGGCTTTGCGGTTTCCTCATTCAATACGGAAGTTTTTACGAAGGCGTTCTCACCTATGTCCAACCTCAGGACGGGCTTTTAAAGATTTCAATCTTTAGGAAAACGGGTTGAGCAAAGACCTTTTATTTTTGAAGAAAACTTTGTTGCTTTGGATACTTCTCACCATCACCTCCCAAGTTCGCGTAGGACAACACTGCAAGGAAGCGGCTGAAAGGATCATTCCCCACGCGACGGGGAGAAGAGCGGCTACCCGAGGGCCACTTCGCGGGGGCAGGACGGGCTCCCTGAGCGGGGCGGTGACCGGATGGGCCGCAGCGGGAGGAGCCACCGGAGCCCGGCCGGGGGCAGCGCTCGGCGTCCAAAATGGCGGCGGCCCCTGAGGCGGCCCTTTGTCTGTGGCCGCCGCCGCAGTGCGAGAAGGGCGCGAAACTGGGCCAGCGTGGACACGCCCCTTTCGCCAGAGGGGCGTGGCGGTCACGCCCTCCCGCCAATCAGAGGCCTCCACTTCCTTCCCTCTCACAGGGGCGCTCCCGCCCGCCTCCGCGCGCGCAGCCAATGGGGGCCGCCCGCCGCGCCCCGCCCCCACGCGGGTGGAGGGGGCGGGGCCACGCTGCTGTTTTGTTTGCGCGCCCCTGCCGTCGGCCCCCGCTGTGTCTCATTAATATTAATGAATCCCGCCCAATCGGGAGGTGCAGCGGCGGCAGCGCTTTGGTGACGTGTCGCCCCGCCTTGCAGCGGGATTCATCTGCATATTCATGAGATAGGCGGGATGAAGCGCGGGCGTTTATAAGGCGCCGCCCCGCCAGGCTCGCCGTACATTTCGCTGAGGCTTTGAAGTGCTCTGTGGTCTTCGCGCCGTCCGGGCATCGGTGAGCGCAGTCGCGCGGGGCGGCCGCGACCGCACCGGGTCGGGTGGGCCGCGGCGAGCGGAGCCGTGTCCCAGGGACAGAGGGCCGGGTCCCGCGGGAGGCTAGGCCGCGGCTCCCGACCCGCCGATCCGTGCTCTCTGCAGGCACGCAGGATGCGGCGGAGCGGGCCCGACTGGGCCGTGTGGGGGAAGGAGGCGCGGTGGGGGGAAAGGCGCGCGCGGAAACAAAATGGCGACGAGCCTCGGCCGTGCAAAATGGCGGCGGGCGGGAGGGAGGGGGCGGCGGTGTGCGGGAAAGGCCGGTAGGGGGCGCGACGGGGCGCGCATGCGCGCTGGGCCCGGAGGGTCGGGGGCGGGACTGGGGGGTCCTACCGGGGCCCGGCCCGGCCCGATCCGGCCGCGGGTTCTGCCGGGGTTCGGCCGCGATGCTGCTCCCCTCCTGTTGGCCCTGAGCCTCGCGGAGCTCCAAGTGGGCCCTCGCTCCCGGAAACCCTGAGGGAGACCCCTCAGATGGCTGGAAGACTGCGTAAGGCGTGGGCTCAAGCGCATAAGGCGTCCGGGAGTGTGAGGTAGCATTGGTGGCGTTATAGATGGTGTTTGAAGGATTTACGTTTCAGACCTCGCGGGGATTATGTGGTTATTTTGAGTCGCTGACTCCGTTCTGTTGGTTTGGCAGGTCAGAATGGCATCAGATGAGGGAAAGCTGTTTGTCGGCGGGCTCAGTTTCGACACTAATGAACAGTCATTGGAGCAAGTCTTCTCTAAATACGGACAGATTTCTGAAGGTGAGATTACCGAGCCAAGATAGGATAGTTTCCCATAGTCTGTAAAATTGCCCTGGTGCTGATGGGTTTTTATTTCCTGCCTTTGCTTTTCACAGTCGTGGTGGTGAAAGACAGAGAGACTCAGAGATCCAGAGGTTTTGGCTTTGTTACTTTTGAAAATATCGATGATGCAAAAGACGCAATGATGGCCATGAATGGAAAGGTGAGGAGGCTCTGGAGTGGGTTCTTTATTTTCAGTAATGGAGGGAGAGAATCAGAGGTGTGCTGCTGTTCAGGCTGTGTGGAAGAACACATGAATGCCAGTGTCTTACCTGAATTGATACAGATGTAAAAAATCTGGCTATATTTATGCATAATTATAAATACGAATTTATACGCAAAAATACATGTAAATATTAGGAGTATAAATTGATAAAGCTTCCTTATGGAATCTAGATGACTGAAATAGTGGCTTTATCGGCATTCCTGTAAATACAGTTAATATATTAATGTATCAGTTTGCCTACTTGGCTTAATTGTGGTATGAAGTACATGTTTATTTTGTGAGGAGCAATAAGTCCAGGCACTGTTCAGTCAACTGCGAAGGCGTGCAAGTTTTCCTACATGTGCTTTGCTATTTAAATACTTCAATTTGGCTAACTGTTGCTGTGTTTTAGTCTGTAGATGGGCGTCAGATCAGAGTCGACCAGGCTGGGAAATCCTCCGAGAACAGATCCCGTGGTTACAGAGGGGGGTCCTCGGGGGGCCGGGGCTTCTTCCGTGGGGGCCGAGGCCGGGGCCGTGGCTTCTCCAGAGGTGAGTGCCTGGGGGGGGTCAGTCATAATATCTAGATTTAAGGGAGGGGGGGGCTCTGCCACTTTTCAGAATGGTTAAAAAACCCTTATTTCTGTGTCTTTCCAAGGAGGTGGAGACAGAGGCTACGGCGGCAGCAGATTTGATTCCAGAAGCGGAGGCTATAACGGCTCCAGAGACTACTATAATAGCAGGTAAGGGCTCTGCCAGCACCGGGGGTCGTGGGGAAGCTGTGGTGGAGCTCAAACCAGTGGAGAAGGAGTTGAGCAGCTGTAAAGCAGGTGCTGTTTGTCCCGCAGGAGTCAAGGTGGCTATGGAGACAGGAACTCAGGAGGATCCTACAGAGACAGCTACGACAGTTACGGTAAGTCCCGTTTCGACCGGGAGCACTGAGTCCGTGTGCTGTAGGAGCTCTGAACCTGCTGAGCCTGAGCCTGGAGCTGGGGCAGGCTCAGGCTGTGGACGTGGTGGTGCCGGGAGAGTCTAATTTAATGCATGTGCAGGAGTTGCTCGCATCTAAGGCAAAGCAAGTGTTAAAAAAAAAAAAAAAAAAAGGTGTTCCTGGAGCCCAAACTCTGGCTGCCCTAACGCACTGACCCGCGGGTGGGGGATCTCAGTAGCCAAGTAGCCGTAGCCTCGGATTAATGCAAAGGGAGTAAAATGCTGGAACTTGTCTTTGCTTCAGTGCCTTTACAATTGTGCCTGCTTCTTGTCCTCAGCTACACACAACGAGTAAAAATCCTTCCTGACTCAAGATCGTCCTTCCAATGGCTGTATTTATAAAGATTTTTGGAGCTTCGCTGAAATGGTTATTGTGTAGTACATCTACTTGTATTTTCACTTTTGTAGTATTATCAGTTCTGATCTTGTCATACACAGCCTGGCAGCTTCTGAGACAAGACTGTCTGATTAGACTGTCTTGGAGAAAGCTCTGCTTTCAAGTGGTTTTAATCTTTTTTGAAAGCACTTCAGATTTTATTTTAAACTCCATGAATGAGCCAAGGTGTTCGTTTCTGTTTTTTTTTTTTTTCTTTTTTTAAGATGGGGCCCCAATTCAGTTTCTTTTGAGCTAGAAAGGACCTTGTACCGATGTTCACTGGAAGCTGAACAAGCTGTGGACTTTTTTTCTTTTTTTTTTTTTTTTCCAAGTGCATTACCTTCGTCTTTTGTAACATTCCTTTAGTGTAGCAAGGTAGGAATGCAGCCTGGGTTCCGTTGGAAGGCAAACCACCTTGATATATCTAAAGAGAAACGTGCTTGTATGTTCAACCCGCATAACGGTATTTTTACTGTTGTAATGATGTAAATGACCCAGAACTAGACTTGCAAACTTACCATAAAGAGGTTCTTGAAAATGTTTATTTATATTGTCCTTTTTTACTGGAAGAAATATGCATATTCCATTGCTGTTGTATTTGAAGTGGTAAAGGATTCCTGTATACAGTTTTCTTTGGCTTTACGAAGCCTATTAAAAGACCGTCTGAAATGAACTCTGCTCCTGACATTTACATTTCATTGCACAACACAACCCTTGGAGACGAAGAACAGTCTTGGGAGCGAGAGGAGATTAGGGACAGTGGCAGAGCCAGCCGGACGATTGCCCGGGCGCTGGAATTTAAATCCTAAAATCTTATCTTGGCATCTGAATTGGCCGACAAATTTCACATAAAGCAGTCAAAACTTGTCTGTAGAGGCTGGAAGTACAAACCTGAGGGCGTGCTAGGAGTGAAGTGCAGTCAGAACGTTAGGAAGGATAATGGATGTTTCCTGCAAAGGTGCTGTAGCCTACACTGGGAAGCTGTAGAGAAGAGCCGAGTGCTGTAGTCCCTGGGCTGTTCCCTGCGTGCCGAGCGCGTGTGCAATGTAGGGGAATGCCGGGCTTAGCTTAGCTGTGTCATTGCTTACAAGTTCTAAGAATTCTTTGCTAGCAAATGGAAACTGCAGTGTCCTTGGAGAAAAGAAGTGTTGTGCCTCCAACAGAAACCTCTGAGACGAGAGCTGCTCTCTTGGCTAGTTCATATGTGGAAATAGTCCTGTAATTCGAGGTAACTCCTTTTGCTCATGTCCGCATCCTTCCTCTTGTTGAGAGCTCATTTGAAAGTCTAATGTACCTGTGAAATATTCCTTTTGACAATTTTGGTCAGCTGCTGGAAAAACGTTAACCCATGCCGTATGCAACCTTTGGCTTGTGGCACACCTTGAGTTCCACAGATCAGAGTTGGGCATGCAGCCGTGTCTTGCTGTAGGTACGGAAGCAAGATTGGAACGAACTCCCTGACTCGATATGTGTTCATCTATTGAGACTCTTCCTAGACTTCATTAAGTTGCTCACTTTAATTGTAGCTTTCTTTGCCATCCTACTTGTTGCCATTAACTTTTTCCCATGGCCCACACTTCCTAAGCAGCCATGTCCAAGTGTTAACTCTCTGCTTAGGGGATCCAAACCATGGGCTGGCTGAGCACGGGCAGCAGCCGGCCCGGAACAGTTTTCCCAGACTGTGCTTTGTGGTGTGATGGGTTCAGCGATGGCTTGTGAGACCCTCGTGCGCTGTGAGCTGTGTGGGGAGGTTGGGGGCGAGAGCAGCCTCTGCCCAGGGCTCCTGTTAATGCCTCTCTGCTTTAGCAGGCTGAAGGGACCCGGCACACGCCTCGGAGGGCCAGTGGATCCTGAGCGACCAGAGCTGCGTTCCAGGGATGCTGGAGCAAGCTTGCCAACCAGGTAACATCCCTTTTCTGAGCTTTCCTTCTTTTGCCGTGTCCCTTTTCTGTATCCCTGAGCTCTTAAGTGGTGCAGTAGCCCTCTTCCAGTCCTGTATCTTCATCCACCTTCCAATTCTCTAACCCTGTTCCATTCCTGTATCTTTATCCACCTTCCAATTCTCATGTCTCCTTTCCATTTCAGCACTGAGACACGTCAGAGAAGACAGAAGGACAGACACTGGAGTGGGGAGATGAAGAGCTCAGAGCAGTGGTGTTGCTCGTTTTTACATGAACCAAGTCAATCAAGCCAGAATAAAACACTGAAATGTGGAAAAAAAAAATCTCTGTGGTACTTCTTGTGGGAAACAGGTTATTTTTGGCAAAATTATTTGTCTGGTGCAGAGCACAGTTCAGAGCATGGAACAAAGCACTGCTGTGGTGCTTGGAGGTGGACACTCTGCTCCAAGCGGATTGATGTGTGATCCTCATGGAAATGAGGTCTTGTTGCTGGTTAAATCCCAAAAATGTAGCAGCTCATTGAGGAGGATTTGGCTTCAGAAAGGCTGACACTCTGAATGTGTGTCTGGCAGGAGATTGCAGGGTGAGAGCAGTGAGAGTTTTTGATGATCTCAGCTGCTCCTGCCCTTTTTTTTTTTTGTGTTAAAGAAGAGTTGATTGCTTCATCCTGCCCTTTCCTCCCCATTTTTCTAAAGGGATAAACTCAGAAGTTGGTGATGGGCTCGCTCAGGAGCCCTGAGGACTTGCTGCCCAAGAGCCATCAGTTCCCCATTTTCCACTGATAAGAGTCTCCAGACATTCCTGCCTGCAGGAGGGGATTATTGAGCTCACTTCACAAAACCTACTTTCCCTCCTTTAACCTTTTTCAAATTATCTAAGTGAGCAGCATTTAAAAAAAGCAATCAGCCATGACACACTTCTGGGGGTTGTATCGAGCAATTCACCAGTGAGAATTTTTGCATGTTAATGCAGGATATTAAATATAATGAAGGCTGAGGAGTGTGTGAAGTCTTTGCTGATAAAAATGCAGTCAGGTGAGGCTTAAATGAATTCAGGCTGAAAATACTTACAAATAATGCTTTGTAAGACCTCCCTAAATAGGATGCTTAGACACAGGCAGAAATAATGAACAGGTACAAAAATAGAGCCTGGTTAGAAGTGCTGTTATTTTTGGCATTGCTAATTATGGCAGTGAGTTAATGATGTCTTGCTGGGATGGGTGAGGGAATCGCTGGGTCCAGGGGCTGGATATGGAACCCAGTGGCGTAAGCGGGAAGGTGTTTGGGTGCCGTGGGTCTGATGTGAGCTCGAGTGACCCAGTTTTATCCAAAATGCCCTTTTTCAAAAAGTAAGCCCTGTGTGTCCAGGTAGCTTGAGCTGTTCCCTGAGGAAAAACGGGGAAGTGGAGCAGGGCTGAAGGGCGGTGACTGAGCCTTGGTCAGCCGGAGGTGTCTGCAGAGGAAAAAGGTGGGGGATAGAAATTCTTGAAATGCTCAGAATGCTCCTGTTTGCAGCTGTCTTCACCATGGGGTGGGAATGGCTGCCCTGAAGGGAAAAAGATAACCCTGAGGGGTAAACGGCAGCTCTGGGGGAGATGGTCCTGCTATGAGGGGCAAGTGGCGACACTGAAGGAGAAATTATGACCCTCAGGGGGAAATGGTGGCCTTGAGAGAGGAAAGACAACCCTGAGGGGGAAATGGCGGCTCTGGGGAAGGAATGAGACTCCTCAAACTCTGAGGGCAATGGCGGCCCTGAGGGAGGCAGGATGACCCTGAGCGGAAAATGGCGTCTGTGACGGACGGGCTGTTGCGGTGAGGGAGAAATGGCGGCCCCGCCGAGGTGACAACACCCCGCGAGGGGACAACAACAACCCCGAGGGCAAAATGTCGGAGCCCCGCGGCGGCTCCGTGAGCGGGTCACGGCCGGCCCGGAACGGCGCAGCCCCGGAACCCGCGAGCGGCTCCGCGGGGCCCGGGCGGTGCCTGCGCCGCACGCACCGTCCCGGCGCCTTCCTGCGGCCGCCGCTCCCGCTCCGCTGCCCCGGCCTGGCCCGGCCATGCCGCGCTTCCTCCTCCTCCTCCTCCTCTTCCTCCTCGTCCCGCACCTCGGCCGCGCCGCTATCCCCAGCCCGGGGAACAGCACGGAACCGCCGCGGGCGGCCAC
Source organism: Sturnus vulgaris (assembly GCF_052056855.1). NCBI lineage: Eukaryota > Metazoa > Chordata > Aves > Passeriformes > Sturnidae > Sturnus > Sturnus vulgaris. The sequence continues at coordinate 2,392,919 of NC_142268.1, read as the reverse complement.
ACGGAACGAGACGCAGTCGGAGTCGGAGCAGGGGTCCGGGCCGAGGCTGTCGCTGGGGTCGGGGCTGCCGGTGCTGAGGCGGGCGGTTTATGTGCTGAGCGCTCTGTCGGCGCTGGCCGCGCTCTACTTCGTGCTGCGGGCGTTCCGGTGAGTGCGGGCAGGGGACGGGCACCCGGCCGGGGCTGCATCCGTGTTCTGCTAGTCCTGCTCCTGGTCTTGTCCCCATCCTGGTGTCCCCTGACCCGGGGCTGTGTCCCTGCGGGTCCCAGTCCCTGTTCCCGTTGTCCCGGGCTGTGTCCCAACTTGTCCCGGTTCTAGTGGTCTCTGGCCCGGGGATCTACCCTGCTTGTCCCGGTTCCCTCTGGTCGGGGATGTCATCCTGATTGTCCTGGTCCTGGACTGGCTTGTGGCAGTGTCCCTGCTTGTCCCGGTTGTCTCGGTCCCTGTCCCTTATGGCCCGATCTTGGTCTGGATCCCCCTGAATCCGGTCACGGTGTCCCCTGTCCCTTGCCTGTCCCAATCCTGCTCCTAATCCCTGTGTTTGTGCTCATTTTCCCTGAATCCCCCTCCCTCCCTCCCTCCCTCCCTCTGCCAGCCGGGGCTCTGCTTCCATCCCTTTGGCAGCGAGTCCAAAACGTTGCTGTAAATCCCCAGCACTGTTAATTACCCGAGGTAATTAGCGCTAAACCATCTCCAGTCCCGCTGGGTGGGGACAGCAGCTCACTCACTGTGCTCTCCCTGTCCCTCAGCCCCAGGTCCGAGGGCACCAGAAACGAGCCCAAAACTCATTGCAGGTTGAAGAAACCCCAGAGGAAGAAGTACGGGCTGCTGTCGAGCCAGGATGACAACATCGAGCTGGGCTCCCTCGACAGTGACGAGGACACCGTGTTTGAAACCCGGAACCTGAGGCGGTGAGGGAACATTTTGTGTGTTTTTTGTATTGCTCTTTTCCTCACAAGGGGCTGAGGCTCCTTTCCCAAAGCCGTGGGAGCTCTGGCACAGCTCCTACAACCAGATCTGCATAAATTAAAACGCCTGTGTGTGGTCTCTGTGTTGGCACACAGATTTATCTCACTTTTCCTCGTTTTTTGGCCCGGGAAAGTCTCACTGACAGGGTTATTTGGACACTGCTGTGGGGTCACAGAGCTGTTGGGAGAGGCAGCCCTTGTGCCCAATCTGGGCCTCCCTGTGTTAGACAGGAAAACAAAAATTCCTGGGTTTTTTTTCCTTCACCTTAGGAGTTTCTTCCAATTCATATCACAGTTCAAACTCCCAGTCTTATCAGGACATGCATTCCTGTTTTCCCAGCAAAATTCCTGTTTTGTTTTTTTTTTTCATTTTGGGAATTATTTCCAAGTCTCATCACAATTCAAACTCCCTGTCTCACAGGGGTATCCATTCCTGCTTTCCCAGCGTTGTGTTTACATCCCACAAGTTCGATTTCTGGGGAGGTTGTTTGAAGCTGAGGAGGAGTGTCATCTCAAGGAATGTCACCTCAGCTCACCCTGATTTTGGATGTCTCCTTTTTTTTTCCAGATGACTTGTGACCAGCGGCCCGGAATGATGGAGGGTCCAATCCCAGTGGAATCTCCAGTGCTCAACTTTTTTATCTGCTTACAGTGACTGAATTAACAGTTCCAACCCTTCCATAGCTGGGGCAGGGGAGAGGGGACCAAACCTGTTTTCTTTACGTGCATTTTTGGGGACATTTCTGGGGAAAGATGGGAGCTGTTCACTGCATGGGGAAAGGCTGAGGTAAGGGAGGTGCTCCTGGATGACTTTTAGCACCTGAAATCTGAGCTTGAGAGCTGCCCCTGTGCCTCATATCCCTCTCTCCTTGCCCTGGAAGCATCAGATTCCTTTTCCAGGCTGATCCTTTTTCCTTCATGCAGTATCAGGTTACTTCTTTGGGAAGTGTCTCTGTAATCAGCTCCTGGGAGGAGCTGGGAGAGCTCTTGGTGTCTTTTACACAAACGGGGGTGGGAGGGTGATAGTTCAGACAGAACAGCTTTGGGGATGAGTTAAACGAGTTAAATTTTGCAGGATAATCCAGGTCATTCATGGGTATACAGACATGTTTACAAATGAAAGGGGCCACAACCCAAAGGAATATTTCTCCAAAAGAGCCACCAAAAGGGCTGGGAATGCCTGGACTCTGCCTGGCCACAGTTGCGAGTTCACCAGGGGCACGTGTGACATCTACCAAGCTCTGGATTTTGTGATACTGAGGAAGAGCCAGGTGTGAGCCAGGGAGTATCCTGGAGCAGCTGATGACTGGAAAAGGGGGACCCCAACCCCTCTTGACTGTGATTCAGGGCAGCCCTGGCTGAATTATCTCCTCGCAAGGACCCTAAAGTTTCATTCCCTTGGCTGGTACTCAGCCGGGTTCTTTCCTGCAGCCCTTTGTTATGTGGATTTTTGGGATCTGATTGTGTAGGACCAAAGGTGAATGTGTCAGGAGGTGTTTTTTGGGTGGATCTGCTGCTAAAACGGTGAAAACTGCTTGCCAATTGCTCCTGTCTGTGACCTTTCCTTGGAAACTGGCAGCACATCCTTAAATCCCACTTCCCCCCCCAAGCTGGTAGTGCCTTTGTTTGGAGAACTCGAGGGATTTGTCCTGCGGGCAGGGAGGGTCCCTGTGGCACCTTTAGGGTGAATATTTAGGATGTCTTTGGAATGTCTTTGGCTCCTTTCCTTTGGCTTGCAAATCCCCTGTGGATCAGGGGCAGGGATGTGCTGATCAGGGGGAGGCCGGGGGCTCCCGAGGCAGCTGAGGGAGTGCTGTGACCCTGTGCAAGCAGCCACGTTTGTTTGTTCAGGACAGGTGAGGTTTCCTGGAGAAATCCCGCCCCCATGGCAGCTCTGTCTCCCACGTGCACAAAGGATTTTAAAATACATAGATATAGATATATATATTTTTAATAACGTTGCCGTGTGCACACAGTGCTTGGACGTGTGCCCAGTTTTCCTATCCAGTTTGGATCGTTTCACACCTGTTTTGGGTGTTCCCTGCTTGTTGTAGCTGCTGCAGATGGGAGCAGGCAGAGGTTCCATGAGGGAGTTGCTGGGATGGCTCCTCTGGGGATGGTCTGATCACTGTGATCCATGATCGAGGATCTGTCTTGATCCTGCGGGGCTGCACGTGCTGATAATTCCCTGGCTCTTTTATTCTCTCTGGGAAGTTGTTCCTTGTGCTGTTGAAGCCAAATGAGCCCAACTGTTCCAATCCACTGCCATGTTCAGTGCTTGACCAACAGATTCCTCATCTTTCCTTTACCTGGAGTGATGAACCTGAGCATTCCTTAGGCTCCTCTTTTGTTGGACAAATGGGGTTTGCAATTCTCAAGTTTCCTCCCCTCGCAGGAGTGGAGCATTTGTTTAATATTAAATGATTTGGATAAGAGGGAACCTCAAGCAGTAGGTCCTGCCCTGAAAATAATTCTGCTGGGATTAATTTTGACTGGAACAGATGTTTGTGTTTGAGCAGGGAAAGGCGTGGAGCAGGTAATGAGGTGCCTGGGCTGTGCTGTGTAGGTACCAGGGAAGGAAATTGAGGTGCCAGCCTGGAATTTCTGCACCACTTCCGTGTTTTCAGAGTCCTGCTGGCCACCTTTAAAGGCTACAGGGTACTAAGGTGCTTGTGGGGCTGTTGCTTGTCCTGTCTTGGGCTGGAGACAGGTTGGAGCTGTAATCAAGGACCCTGTGAAGCTGTTTCCATTTCCATCTGCCCCTCGGCAGCAGTTGGCATCTGGGTTTGCCCTTTGCAGGCTGTGACATTCCATCCCTGCTCTGCTCTGAGTCCTTGGAGGCCTTTCCCAAGAGGAGAAAACCAAGTAACAGATCTGAGACTCCTTGGGGTGCTCAGCATGATCCCATTTCTTCAGGAAGAATCAGCTGGAGCTTTCACTTCCTGCAGTGTGAGCAGTGCCAGGACAGGGCAGGTGTTTTTGGGGTGGATCCTGCAAATAACAGCAGCTTTGAACACTTCACATGACATTTCCACAAAGGAGCAGTTTCAGATGTTCCTTCCATTACTCTTTCAGCTCCTCCACGTGTATTTGGTACCCTTGATTTAGGTAACTTTGCACGAGTTGGATCTTCCAGTAGCTTTCCAGTTTTAATTTTTCAGCCTAAACACGGGAATTCAAACAGACCTGCCTGTGCCTGGCCCTGGGCTGGCTGAGGCCTCACCAGCCACTGCTGCACTTTCCTTTCTCCTGGATGAATCAGGATGTTGGTGGAGGCTCCATGTGCCTGTTGGTCTGCAGGATTCCTGCTCATCCCAGCCAGAAGGAGCCAATGGACCTGTACCAGTCACCACCTGTGTGCATCATGACTGACAGCAACAGTCTGCTCTGAGTTAAGCCAAAGCCAGTTTTCCAAAGTTTACATAATCTCTGTGTTATCTTGGAGGCTTCCTGGGATGCTCTGCTGCTGATACCAGCCTGCCCAAACGGACTGGGCCATCTACAGGGTTAATGGGATCCATTGGAGCATGTTCAGATCAGCTCTGTGGGTTTTGTTCTGTGCTTGGGATGGGACCTGCAGCCCTGGAAGTGCTGGGAGAGGGGCCAGTGGTGGAAATCAATAAACAGCACTTGAGCACCTTGTTGTCTCAGCTCCCCAAGGAGCATCTCGTGTTTTACCCTCCAGGAACTGCTGATCTGTCTTTAAACAGCCACCAGCCCTGTATCCATCCATGTTTTCCTTGTCATTGCAGCATCCCCTCCCTTGTACCTGGAACCACTGGAATAAAACATTCCAGCCCACCCATCCCTCCCTGCTGTGTGCAGGGGCTGCTGTGGTGAGCTCTGGGATTTGTGGAGTCCTTTGGGTTTTCCCCCTGCCTTGCTCCCTCTCAGAGGACAGTGACACTGTGCTCCCAGGGCTGCTGCTCACCTTGTGTCTCATCTGGAAGTATCCAAGCCCAGGTTGGATTGAGCTTGGAGCAGCCTGGTCTATGGAAGGTGTCCCTGCCCATGGCAGGGGGTGGAATGAGGTGAACTTTAAGGTCCTTTTCAAACCAGTCCATGATTCTCCAGTCATCTCTGGGTTGGTTTCAGTTTTCTGAAGTCTCGTTTTTTCTCCCTGTTCTCACATTAATCCCTTTTCTTGTACAGAAGACCAAATAAGGTCCCTGTGAGGCCAGTTCTGGCCTCTCCACAGCAGCAGAACCAAATTTAATTTTGCTTATTTGGGAGTGAGGAAGGAGAGGTTGTTCCCCGGGTCACAGAGTCATGGAATCTCCTGAGCTGGAGGAGGCCCACAAGGACCATCCAGTCCTGCCCTTATTCCTGCACAGACCCCCCAACAATCCCCCCCTGAGCATCCCTGGTGTCCAAACGCTCCTGGAGCTCTGGCAGCCTTGGGGCCGGGACCATTCCCTGGGGAGCCTGGGCAGTGCCCAGCACCCTCGGGGGGAAGAACATTTCCTAATATCCAACCCTAAACCTCCCCAGGCACAGCTCCAGACGTTCCCTCAGCTCCTGCCCCTTGTCCCACCGAGCAGAGCTGCCCCTCGGGGGTCTCCTCTGAGTCTCCTCCAGGCTGAAATGGGAATGTCCCAGCTCCTCCCTGCAAGGAATCAGTTCCAGAACAAAACCAAGGGCGTTCCCGGACTCTCACATCTGCTTCTCATCCTCCTCATTTCGGCTGTGTGGCTCAGTGGCACTGAGAAAACAGGAGCCACGTTCCCCCTGTCCCCCTCTGCCACCCTGCCCGTGTCCCCATGCCCTGGCTGCTCGTGTCCTGGAGCAGCCGAGGAGGGGACAGGGTTTTGTTTGCTCCACGATTTACTCTCGTTGCTGTTGGGGTTTTGGGGGGCAGCGGGGTCGGGGCACACCAGGAGCTGGGGCACAGGGCATCCCTGTAGGTGGCACTCACAGACCAGACTTGCAGCTGCCGGGGCACTGCCGGCACCTGGGGAAGCTGCAAATAAATCCTGGTGCCTCGAAAGGCAAATCTGCTTCCTCCAGCAGCTGTCTGGGATGAGCTGGAAGTGCCCTTTGGGGGCTGTGGTTCTCTTGGTATCAGGGTGGGGGAGCAGCAGGTTTTGGGGTGGCTCCTGGGGGGGGGTCTCTCTCAGGTGAGTGTCTCTCTCAGGAGCAGAGGAGGGTCTTGCCTTGGCTCCACCTGAGGCAAGTTCCACCTGGCCCTGTCGAGACTTGTTTGGGAAAGATTTTTATGATTCTGGGCCTGACAAGGTTTTGGGATGCCCTGGTTTGATGGAGTGATGCTCCAGCATGGACATGAGTACCCAGCCCTGGCACAGCAGCACCCTGGGGGCACCCTGGCTTTTCTGGGCCAAATTAACTGTGGTGCTAATGAACTAACAGAGAGCATTCCTGTGCAGCAGCGTGGGCAGGACAGCATCACCCTGTCTGGTTAGATTAGAAATGAGGGAAAATTTCTTCCCCAAAAGGAAGGAATCCAGCCTGGCCCAGACTGCCCAGGGCACTGGTGGTGTCACCATCCCTGGAAGTGTTCACAAAACCCCTGGGTGTGGCATCTGGGGACACGATTTAATGGTGGCCTTGGCAGTGCTGGGGAAATGGTTGGACTTCATGATCTTGGGGATCGTTTCCAACCTCAAAATTTCCATGATTCTCTGCTTTCAAGCTCTATCTGTGTGCGGTGCTGGGAGCTGCCACAGGATGTGAACCAAATGCTTGTTCCTTTTCAGGCTCAGGGGGCTGTTACCCCAATTAGCACTAATTGCTGTGGCCCGTGGTGCTGGACCAGCTGCAGCTGTGCTGTTCTCCCCTCATCCCTGTTCCCTGCTCTGTGCCATCCCCTCTTCCCGAGCTCTCACTGGGGACAGGCTCCGGCTGGCGCTGGCTGGGATTCCAGTCACAAACACAAGCTGGCGGCATGGATCTGCTCGGAATTTATTTTAAACTCGAGGTAAAGTGCTCTTGATGCTTTGGATGCAAATTTCTTTCCCTGGAATGGGAGCTGCGGGGCCGGTGGAGTGCCAGGGAGCTCTTTTGATTCCAGAGCCTGTTTGCTGCTGCGGCTCCTCGCGCCGCGCTCCATGGAGTGCGAAATCACCTCTGCGGCACAGCCCGGGGAGGGAGCACTGCTGGCACACACAGCTCTCCTCTCACTCGCTGTCCCCTGGTTTTAATGAGGGTTTGTGTCTAAAGATGTGATTTTTTTAGTTGTTTTTTTTTTTTTTTTTTTTTTTTTTTTTTTTTTTTTGGTGTTTTTGCGTGTGGCAGTGGTCTGTGTATGATTTTGCTGGTTGCTGTATGGGAGAAGAGATGGTCCAAGTCCCTCCAGCCCCCCCAAGGAGGGAAAAGAGAAAAATATAGAATGGGTAAAGAATCCTCCATTCATGGATTTTGCAGTTCTTTGTCACTGGATTCCTCCAATACCAAATGAACCGTGGGGTTTTTTAGGTGGCATTAACTGAGGCCAGGTTGGATGGAGTTTGGAACAACCTGGGACAGTGGAAGGTGTCCCTGCCCATGGCATGAGGTGGAACTGGATGAACTTTAAGGCCCTTCCAACCCAAACTATCCTGGGATTATCCCCGTGGTCACAGATTGTCCCCATGGGCACGCCAGGCTCTTGGTCCCACTGGGGCCAAGCCCTGCATGGGTGAGGAGATGAGCATGGTCGGGGAAAGGTGTCACAAGTTTTGTTCCATTTATTGCTCATATACTCACTGGGTGGCTCTGGGTACTTTGGGGTGACTTTGGGTGCTTCTTGGAATTTCCCCTTAAATGTTTTCAGCTGCACTCACAGTTCTCCTGTGGCCGTGTCTCTCTGGGGCTCACTGTGGGCAGAGGCTGGGTGGTCTTCCTCACCTTCACTCCATGGACACTGGCATTCCAAAAGGTGTCTCTGGGTTGGTGTGGAATCGGGTGGCACATTGGGAAGGAAGCTGGGAATGTTTGAATACCTGCTGCAGAGTCTCTGATGTCTCTTCTGTTCCACTCAACAAAGCGTCTCTACACAACAAGCAGATTTTCCCGTATCAGAAATTACCTTTACTTAGTTGGCTTTTTGTCTAAATCCTCCTTCTGATCTTTATTTTTTCCCTTCTATCATGGAAAGGTGAATGGAAGTGGCACTTCAGCCACCAAAGCCTTTCCTTTAGAATTGCTGCTTGTTTTTTGTTTTAAAAATTTTCCAAGGGGGCTTTGCAGGGGAGGAGGAAGGAGCGTCCGCTTTTCAAGTGACTCTGGGGAATAAAAGTATAAAGGACAGGAATGATCAGAACTGTGCTGGCAACGGAACAATATTTTATTTTTGAGTACCAGAGCTAATTGGAGAAGGAATTCACACGACAATTTTTGCAATCTAAGGATGAGTAAACATGAAAGAGGCTCTGTGCTCCTGAACGTGTGATTGCAGTGGGGGGGGGGGCGGGGGGAAACAGCCCAAAAATTAAATTGGAGACAATGTCTTGGATGTTACAATCCCATGTTTGCTTCTCATGATGCTGGATCAAAGTCATGAGCTTTGTAGCTCATGTCCAGGGATACTTGTTGGGGGGATGGAACTTCTATGCACCCCTGGGCCTGGAATTGCCAGAAAAAGGGGAATTTAGGACTGATTTTGTGGAAGCACTTCCACAGGTTGTAGGATTGCTGTGGATCTGAGCAGATCCTGCTTTAGCAGGGCTTGGAGAGCCCCTGCCCATGGAGAGATGTTTGCAGACAATTACCAGCTGCTTTAATTAACATGGCATGTGAGGAACTATGGGGGTGATGGGTTAGAGCAGCTCCCCAGGGGGTGGAACAAGGATTGGGAGTTCCCATCCAGACCATGCTGGGATTTCGTGGTCACCCTATTCCCACTCATTGTGGGTGTGACGAGGTTCGTGATGTCACATCCAGTGCTGGGAAATGGAATTGAACTGGTGTGTGGGCAACCTCCTCATTCTTTCTCCCACTGAAAGCATCTCCCAGTGCCGGTGGTGATTCCCTCCTGCCATGCTGGAATCCCCAGGAGCTGCTCTTGGCAGCACCTGAGCATCCTCAAAATGCTTCCATTGCCACATAATCAGAGCCTGGAGATGGGGGCGTTGAGATTTGCAGGTTTGCAGACAGAAGAACCCATTCTAAGGTCATGCTTAGCCCATGCAGAGTACCAGGAGGTTTGTCCTGCTCCCTGAGAGGTGAAGGCAGAAGGTTTCTCTGGAGAGGCTCCAGCCCCTCCCTGGAGCATTCACTCCGCCCTGCTACTCTGCTGTTATGTTCCGGTGGTTAATTACTCCTGCTCTTTAAAAGAATAAAACCTCTTGTACTTAAAATAATCCGAATTATTTCATTGTTCAGCCCGAGCTGAGCCCAGCCACCCCCGCTCCTGCAGAACTGCTGGAGAGGCTGTTCCTGACAGGGAAAAACTGATGGGCATTAATGCCTTGAGCAGCAGCTGAGGGGGATTGAGGCTTTGGGGGGACCACGGTGCTGCTCTACCTGCAACCCCCAGGTGCCTCTCCGGGACATCCCAATGATCATCAAGTCCAATTCCAGCTGATGTATGGCAGGGCCTGTTGCAGCAGGACAAGGAGTGATGGTTTTTAAACGAAAAAGGCTGATTTAGATTGGGTAAAAGGAGGGAATTCTTCCCCGTGAGGTGGAGGGGCACAGGATGTCCAGAGCAGCTGCTCTGGCTGCCCCATCCCTGGAAATCTTCAAGGCCAGGCTGGATGGAGCTTGGAGCAACCTGGGACAGTGGGAGATGTCCCTGCCCATGGCAGAGGGTGGAACTGGATAATTTTTAAGATCCCTTCCCACCCAAACCGTTCCAGTGCTCCATGACATTGCTGAAACCCAGGCTGGTGTGGCTGTGCCTGCCGAGGACACCCTGGAGGAGCAGCTCCTGATGGGATGTTCTGGATGGCTGGGGGTGGCCTCATCTTACAAAGGGGCCCCTCAAAGCAGCGGAGCAGGATCGTGGCAGTGCTTCCATCTCCGTGTGAGCCGGAGGCACAGCAGGACCTCGGGCACGGCAGCTCAGACTCGCTCGTGCCGGGGTATATCGGTGTATTTTGATCCTTTTTCTTGCCAGTGTTATTTTAATCCGCTTTTCTCTCACATCAAACTCCTCTTTCTGCAGAACACAGAGAGGCATCGGGTTTGTGCCCTTTGTGATTGGTAGCAAAGGGCTGCGATAGAGCGTTTTTCCTTTAGAGCTGGAGGTTTTATCCCTGTGATAACTTTAGCTTCGCCACAGTCATTATTTGGGCTTCTCCACTGGCTCGGATGAGTGCAGGGAAAACGCTTCCCACATTTATTAGAGGAAGAGAGGGCTGGGTGTTCTTAGAAAGGTTCCCACTCCTGTCACCCAGGAATTACCTGGTGGCTCAGGTGGGTTTGGAAAGCAGCTGAATTCAAACCGAAATCACCTTCTGCCTCCATCTGAGGTGAGCTGTGCCTTTATCAGACTTCAGATCAAGGTGTTGGTTGGCACCACTTGCAGGCTGGATGATCGCCAGGAGCTGCCTGGTTTTCCTGGGAGCTGCACAGTCAGAGGGAGCCCTTTCCCTCCAAAGCCTGTGTTTCCCACATAGAAAATAACATGTAGGGAATGGGTTTTTTTTCAGATGAAGGAAGGATTAAGGCACAGCAAGAGCTGATTTGCCAAAGGGCACCTGGGGAAGTGGTGATGGATCAGAGATGGAAGTGGAATCCTTGGCTCAGCCCACGCCTGCCCCACCATCCTTTTCCTTCCCTGCTCCCTGGCTGCCCAGGTCTTATGGGATAACCAGGACTTGGATTTCCATCCTCTTAAAAGAGGCAATTTAAGGAGCTTTCCAGGGGAGCAGAGCTGCAGGTCACCTCCTCGCCGCTGAAGATGTTTTTCTCCCCCTTTCTCCATCCTCGTGCTCCTTCAGAGCCTCTTTGCTCTCCTCCTTTCCCAGCGCTCAGAGCCATTTTCCCAGCTTCAAAAGGTTTCCTAATTACCCTAATGAGGTCAGGAGAGACCAAACGCTTCTGTGACTTAAAGCAGGGGTGGGAAGGGCTTGGGAGGGGGGAAATATCCCGACTGGTGCCTGAACGAGGTGTCCTGGGAAGGCGGCGTCTCCCCCTCCACACATTTCCCCCACCTTCCCATCTCCAGCAGGAAAAAAAAAAAAACCTAAAAAAAAAAAAAAGGGAAATGTGGACAGAAGGTCTCAAATGTATCAAACAGCTTTTAAAAAGAAATTCCTTTTGCCTGTCAAAAGAACAAACAGATACACCAAAAACTGTCAGAATTAGTGTTGGAGTAATTGCAGCAGCTCTCCAAGGTTAATGCTCCATTAACGAGCAGCTCTCACGCAGCTAAAAGCCAGGACGAGACAGGTTGTCAAAGGCTTCCAGGAGATTAAAGCACTGCGTTCCCAGCCAAACTCTCCCGTGGATGTTGTTTGGGAGGGAGGGAAGGGGGGTGTTTGTGGGGTGGAAGCATCACCAGCCCTGGCGTTGGCGGAGAAGCACGACCCGGAGCTCAGGGATGATTTCCAGGCCTTGGTGAGGTCGCTGCCCCTGGAGCCTCACTCGGTTTTAAATACTGCAGGAATTTTTCAGCACCTTTAGGCAGAGGTTTAAATGTGTCCTGAGGACAGCCTCGGGTCTGTGGGGTCTGTTCTGGTTGCCAAGAGGAGTGGGGCCAGGGAGAGTGGGATGCTGAAGGCTCTGACACGTCAGGAATTAATCCTGCCTGGGTTTCAGCCAGCCCAGGCAATTCCTTGTAATCCCAGCATAATTTGGAATGGGACTGGGGCCTGATTTCATCTTCAAGCCAGTGCAAGACTCATTTAAATAGAACTGACCTTGCTTGTTCTTTTGTAGAAGGAAGGAGAACCATTCCAAACTTCCAGTGAGGAAGCATCACCTGGGGGCGTGTGATCCAGCAAACCTGGCAGCAGCTTTGGGATCACCTTCCCAGTGGGATCTGGGTGTTCAGAACCTTCCAGCACAGCAGTGACTGCTCGTGGTGGATGTGGCTCTGAGCTCAGGGTTTTGTAAAGCAGAGTTTTTCCAGGAGTGTCATGCCCTGGCAAAATGTGGGGTTTTGGGATTGTCCTGTGGAGGGTTGGGAGTTGGACATTCTGATCCTTGTGCATCCCTTCCAACTCAAGATATTCCATGATCCTGGGATTCTAGGGTGTGTTTTGAGTGGGAAGAGGCAATTACATTGCACAACCTTGGAAATGTGGTGGTGAGGGCCACCCTGAGCCATTTCCATCCCAACTTCCCCGTGTGTGAACAAATCCCCCCTCAAAATGTGCCAGTGGCCTCCTGCTGCTCCTTGTGATCCTATGTCCTGTGTCCAGGCTGTGGCTGGTCACACCTTCACCATGAGGTGTGTTGGAGATCCCTGCCAGGACCTGGACTTTGTTCCATGGCCACTCCATGGGATGTGGGAGCCATTCCCACACCCCAGTGCAGCAGCCTGGGCCAAGAAGGCTGGGCCCAGGAGAGAATGGGAAATGAGAGGAAAATAATCCAAGTGGTGAGGCTGAGCCTTGTGAAGGGGCAGGTGGAGAGCAGGGGGGTCCCACAGTGCCAGACCCATCTGAGGTGACACTTTGGAGATGTGGTTTGTCCCTTCAGACCCCTGGAAGCAGCTGCACCCCCATAATGTGGGACTGGGGATCTGAACCCGGGCTCCACAGTGGGATCTGCAGGATAATGGGCCAGTTTTGGGTAGTGAATGGCTGGGAGTTGACTCAAGGGAGGTGTGAGAGACCTTTGGAAGAAGCAGCCATGGGCAGGGGAGATGAACAATGCCATGATTAGGGAATTAAACCTTTCCTGTGCTTCTCTTTCCCTACCCCGATACAATTTGTAACCATCAGACCTGGGGTGCAGCAGGACCAGACAGGGTGAGTCGTCTGTACAAGAGCAAAACAAGCTCCTGCCCAGCCCCTGCCTCTTCATTAAGTCGATTTGCATTCCTAATCTCCATTTGCCGTTATTATTTTCCCCCTTGTGCCGAGTGCAGGAGATTTGCATAAAGTTCCTTTTTTCTTGTTTTTATTCACGCTCAAGGTCAGAGACTCGGTGAGACACTGACGAAAACAATCCCCTCCTCACCCTCCTTTAATTCTTTGCAGAAACATGTCCTGGGGATTTTAACATAACAATTGCTGGGGAAGGAAGGGGGGACCCCGCACAGAGCCCTTGGTGGGGGGAATCTGAAGGGAGCCCTCGGAGGGAGGAGACCCCAACAGAGCCCTGTGTGTGCTGGAAGCGAGCTGCCCAAAGGAGAAATGCAAATCCATGACAAGAAGGGAAGGAAAGGAGATGGATCTGGGAGCAGCACCAGTTGTGCCTCATCCTGCTGAAATGGGAGAACTGGTCCAGCTCTCTTGGAGCAGAGCCTGTGCCAAACCCTCTCCAAGCTGGGAGCACCAACCAGCACACCCAGGACCTGTGTCCTGGCCAGGGGAGCTGCTTGGTTCCTCCTGCTCTGTGTGTTCACAAGGAATGGTGCTTCCCTGGGGCATTCTTCAGCTTGTCCCATTTCTGGAATCCTTGGAGTTTGGGGATGCCCCATTTGGGGATGCTTGGGACACTCTGGGCCCTTGCAGTAGTGGGAGTGGGAGCTCTGGAATTGATTTCTGAGCTCGGGAAGGGACAGGGTTCTCTCAGAGGAAGCTCCAAATCCTCTCATTCCTGCTGTGATCCTGCACTATGTGAAGCCAACCCTCTGTTCCTCATGGTTCCCATAGGGAGCAGAGCTGGCTGACGGGGCTCAGGCATCACTCCCACCTCCAGACCTTGGGACAAGGACAGCAGCCCCTCCCGAGGAGTCCAGTTTCCCTGTGTCTGGTTAAAGGAAGAGGGAAAACTCTCAGCCAGGTGCTGAGGGGCTTGTGTGGAGCAGCCTTTTCCCCTCCATGGAGCAGTCAGGTTTCTGATTTCCAGATTTTTCCTGATTTTTCCAGATCTGGTGCTGCATTCAGAGCCTGGGATGGGGCACAGGGGACACCTGAGCTCTGTGTGTGCCAAATGGGTTCTGAACCCCTTAAAAGGGGGAAAATCCCTTTTTAGCCTTGGGGTGTTTGCAGGTTTCTGGTGGATTTGGGAAAGAGGGAGTGAGGAATTGGTTCCTTTTCACATGCTCGAGTTTTGATGTTTTTAACGTGTCCAAATCGTGAATCCCAGGGTCTGGGCATGTCTGAGGCATCCTAGGGGGCTGGGGAGTGACTGAATGGTGGCAGATGGTGGCTTGTGGGGGTGGTGGCCCAGCTGCTCCCGAGTGACCTGGATGGGAATGGGGAGGGATTGACTTTAGGAGCAGTGGAATGTTGGATGGCCAGGCTGATGACGGGGCTGGCAAGAGCCGGGAGATGAGATTTGTCTGGTGCTGTGAGCACAGAAATATGTCTTATTTCCCAGAACTGGGAGGTACTTTTTTTTTTTTTTTCCCGAGGATGCTCCAGGGCTCTCAGCTCCCGTGATGTGAGTGTTTTCATGCCCCTTTAATGCTTCACTAAACAGTTTGAGCTGCCGCCTCTTAATGCCCCAGCAAAGCACGGAATGCTCCGGAGCGGAAAGAGCAGCGAGGAAGGAGCGTGATGGAAAAGAGAAGAAAAGAGGCTGTGAGGAGACACAAAACCAGGGAAAAGTCACCTTTTGCCTTTCACATTTCTGATCCTTGCTGGTGTGAAGGCAGCCGGATGCTGAGGGTCCCCCCAGCTTCTGCTGCTGCTCCTCCAGGGAAGAGCTGGGCTTTGCTGGCCCTCTCCCTGCCCTTCCTGGGCTCTGTCCTGCACCAGTAGGCACATGGGGGGGCATGAAGGTGATCCTGGGCTACTGGAGGAGACACTGAGGGGCAGATATTTGGAGCCTGTCAGGATTCTCCTGACTCTGGCTCCCCTGGTGAGCACAGCAGGACTGATATCCATCGGACTGGTGCCCTGCAGCCCACGCTGGTGATCCCAGCCCGCTGTCCTCACCTCACCAAGGACAGGGGGAGAAATTTAAAAAAAAATCGAGATTTAACCCACCCAGGAGAAGTTTAGCCTCCTCCCGCCTTGCTCCGAGGGGAGCCGCCGGCTCTCCTGCTCTTAATTCAAGTCATTGCATTCCCTGCACTCCGTGTCCCCTCCCCGGCACCGCTTGCCCTGCGGTTTGATCCCTAAGTACCAAAGGTACCGCCTCGGGCTGCGACATCGGCATCCTCGGTCGCCATAGGAACGGGAGCTGGGGGTCCCCCGCGCCCGCTCCCCCGGGGCCCAGCTCCGGGGGCTGAGCTCCAGCGAGCCTCTGAAGCTGGGCTGCTCCAGGCCGGGGGGAGCGGGCTGTGCCAGCCTGGGAGGGAGCGGCAGCGGCCGCCGAGCCCCGGAGCACAAAGACAGAGGTTATTGGTGTCAAAGAACTCGGCAGCTCCGGAGGCTGAGCCGCGGCTCCAGCTGCTCTTAGCAGAGGGGAGTGAAAAGCGGGAGGAGGGAATGGGAGAGCTGGGAACCAGAGCCAATTATTGCCAGGGGGGTGGGAGGAAGAGGTGGAAGGTGATGGAGATGTCAGTGGTGGGAAGAGCAGGGGGGAGGATGAGGCTCAGGGCTCGGTTCATCACTGATCATGCAATCATTGAATATCCTGGGGGGAAGGGATTGACGAGGATCATGGAGCCAAGGTCCTGGGGATGGGCTGTAGGACCTGTTGCAATGGGACAGGGGTGATGGTTTTAATCTAAAATAGAGTGGATTTAGATCAGGTATAAGGAAGAAATATGTCCCTGTGAAGGTGGGGAGGCCCAGAGCAGGTGTGGCTGCCCCACCCCTGGAAGTATCCAAGGCCAGGCTGGACGGGGCTTGGAGCAAACTGGGATAGTGGAAGGAGTTCCTGTCCATGGCAGGGGGGTGAGAGTGGGTAATTTTTAAGGTCCATCCATCCCAAACCACCCTGGGATTTCATGACTCATAGAAACATTTAGGTTGGCAAAGACCCTTAGGACACCGCTGCTGTCCCCGATTTTGGGGAATTCAAGCAGCCCTGGGGGTTTGAGCGTTGGCTGTGGGTAAGCTATGGGCAAAGGCAGCTCTTCCCTGAGGGGACACAGCCCCGGGGCCGCTGCCGGTGGTCCCTACTCCCCTCCCTCGGTGAGTGACGTGTGGAGCCGCCCGACTCCCCCGAACCACCTCCGCTTCCTAATTGCTGACAGTTATTTACTGTAAAGACAGGAGCACACGCACCACCGCCTCTGACAACTCGTGTCAAAGCCCCGCCAGAAACTATCGCTTTACAGCTTTATTTATTGCCCCTTTTTTTTTTTCCCAAACAGATCTATTCCCTCTCCCCTCCGGGCGCCGCGCTCCTGCCGGCGGCCGTGCTGCGCCGTGGGGCTCCTGCCCAGACCCATCCCAGGACCCCCCCCCTTTCCCGGTCCATGCCTGGCTGGGCGCTGATGGACGGGTGCAAACGGAGGCTGGCGGAGCCCCCCGCACGCTGCCGTGTTTATTTGCTGTCTCTCAGCCCCTCCATGTTCAAACATAATTGGTTCTGCTCGGCGCAGTAAACACTGATGTGTCGCATCAGCGAGCCGGAAGGGCACCTACACGCAATTAAAATAATTGGGCGCGTACCTGGCTCTGATCCCCCCCCCTCCCCGCTCCCTGACGCTGTTCTTCCTTCATCTCCTCCTCTCTATCCTTTGTTCAATTCTGTCAGCCCATCCCACCCCTCTCGGTGCCCATTCTCTGCCCCGTGGAGTGGGAGGTGTCCCATGGAGAGTGGCATCCGGCACTGCTGGCCTTGGCACAAGTGCAGGATGAGTTCTCCGATGAGGGAGATGATATTCCAGGCCAGACCCATGAAATATAATGAAGGCCCGAGGGACTGTACCAGCTCCTCAGTTAAAAATGATGCTGTTATATTTAGACAAGGTAACTGGAGGCCCCTCTGGACAGCGCTGAGTACAATTTTTTGTTTAATGATTCCATAATCTGATATAATATCGGGCCTGTAAGACATAATGAAGACCTGGGGGAGTTTACATCTTCGCAGCTTTAAAGGGTCCCTGCTCGGGGACGCGGCCAGGTGGAGGTTTGAACTTTGATGCAGTCAAACGTGTTTTTCTCTGGGTTTGTTTGACATGATTGAGGGAATCCGGCAGCCACAGGGAGAGGGAATGGAGCAAGTGCAGCCGTGCTCACACCAACCCTGCAGCCGGTGCTTGTGCCGAGGGGGGGGCACCGGGAGGGTTTGGGGGGCCCAGCAGGGCTGGCTGGGATCTGCACGGAGGTGGTCACGGTGGTGGGGGCTTCAGGAGATTGTGGTGGTCTCTGGGAAGTTGTGGTGGTCTTTGGGAGGTTGTGGTGGTTTTTAGGGGCAGTGATGCCTCCAGAGTGGAGCAGCCAAGCCCCACTAGGGGCAGGGCCGAGTGAGGGTGCTCCCACCCCAACTCAAACTCTACTTTTGCCAACCCCTGCAATGGAGTTTTTGGTGCTTTAAGCTGTTTTGGCCCAGCCTGGGGATTCCTGCTCCTGCAGCAGTTCACAGTGGGTCCTCCTGGGAGCAGCACTGGCAGTGTCAGAAGTGCCAGGCTGGGTATAGTGAGGATCCCTCTGGCTTCTCCCACCTCTCCCAGGGTGAAGCCCAGCTCAGTCCCACTCCCTGTGCCATGATCCAGAGCTGAGAGTGGCATCAGGGCTGCTGGCACCAAAATTGGGAGAACGAGGGTGGCAGAGCCTGTGCCATGCTTTGCTGAGCAGGTGATCACAGGGTGAAGGTCAGGATTAGGGTGAGGGTCCTTTGGTGGTGGGCACAAAATTGAGTGACTTTTTTCCCAAAACACAAAGCAAAACATCTCCAGGATCAGCGTCACCACTAAATCTCCTGGCCGTGTCCATCTGGGAGCAGATCCTCCATGGATCCTCACCTGGAGGAGCCGGTGCTGATACCTGCATTGTGCCTGCCGAGTGCCGCCAGTGCCGGGCTGGATGCACCGGGATCGTTCTTGTCTGGGTATCCGTGCCGGGAGATAACCTAATCCCATTTAGCCTTGGAGAGAGCCGGCAGATCCCTCCCCTGGGAGCCAACACACGGCGGGGGGTGGTCTGTAATGAATTCCCATCATTCCAGCACAAAGGGAGCTTACAGGAGCGCTCGCCGCAGAAAATATGAGGGTCGCTGCCCTATCATCCCTCCGAGACATCCGTCGTAGTTCAGTGATTCCCGGCTGCTGACAGGCAGCGGCTCTGGGAGGCAGAGCCGGGCCTCGCCTTCCCGGCTCTTTCCTACCTGGAAAATGCCTTTTTCTGCCGAACGAAGGGATTGAACGCCCTGCCTGGGGCAGTGCTCGCCCGTCACCCACCCGAGCAGGTGTGTGGCCCTGTGGGACATCACCCCACGGTGCCCATTCTCCTTCACCCCGTTTTGTTATTGATCTGTATTCCAGCGGCTCCTCGGGGATCCCGGTGGGAAAACCCTGCCCCAAGTCCTGTGGGAGCTGAGAGGTGCCTCAGCCACTGGGTGGAAGCTGGGGGCCGATGCTGTGGTGGTCGCTGGGGGATTGTGCCTGCAGACCCCAGGGTCAGATTTGGGGGTGCTTGAAGAGCCACTCGGGGGTGCCAGTGACAGGGACGCTCCAGGGAACTGTTCCCCCTGCCAGGGCCTGTTCCAGCTCCTTGCTCTCCCTTCCTTCTCACCTTTATTTATTTAATTTATTGGGTTTTTTCCCCCCTCGTGGAAACCACACGGTGGAACCTGCCCTCTTCAAGCCGGGTTTTCCTGCGGCTCCGTGGCTCGGCCGGGATGCCTCACCTCGGGAGCTGCCAATCCGTCTCTGTCAAGCTGTCAGCCCGGAGCGCGGGCTGGAGCCGCTGCAATTCAAAGTGGATTAACTCCTCGGGCTGCCCTCCCTCCCCCCGCCCCTCCCCATTCCACTTGGGTGGGTTTTGGCCGAACAGAAAACGCTTTTCCCCTGCGCTTTCCATATTCAAAAGCTCCCGGAGCGCAGCCGGATGGCAGCGGGGGCCGCGGGGCCGGGGGCTTCAGGCCGGCGTGCGGGGCCAGTGGCCGTGGGAGAGGGACACTGTGGCCGTGAGGAAGGGACACCGTGGCCGTGGCACTGAGCTGTGTCCCTTTAGCGCCGTTTATGGGGTTCTGGGAATAGTCTGTGCAGGGATGGGGGCCCCCCGGAAAAGTGAGAGGCTGCAGACCCTCCCCAAAACTCCCAGCTGTTAGGCTGCTTGTCCCCAGAGGGCTGTGGGGCTGAGGGGCTGCAAGTTTGGGGGGGTTGGGGGCTGCTGGGCTGTGGGGTACAGGATTGGGGGGGCTGTAGGACTGGGGGGGCTGGAGGCTGCTGGGCTATGGGGTACAGAGGTCCAGGGCTGGAGGCTGCAAGACTGGGGGGATGCCAGATTGGGAGGGCTGGGGGCTGGGGGGCTGGCGGCTATGGGACTAGGGGGGCTACAATATTGGGGGGACTGCGGACTGCGGGGTTGGGGGCTACGGGACTAGGGAGGTGCCGGATTGAGGGGGCCGGGTAGGCTGTGGAGCTGTGATCTGTGGGGGTCTTTGTTTTCTCGATTGATCGATTCCCCCAATCCAAGCAGGGGCCGGGGCTGTGTCGCATTAGCGGCGACCCGAGTGCACGGTGACAACCCCGGGGGCCGCGAGGGGCACCGGCACTAGAGGGGGGTATTGCCTAAGCAATGCGGTGCCGCCGCTCCGCCGCCGCCGCCTCAGCTTTGGGGTGAAACCGCAGGATTTTGGCCCTTGGCGGTTTTCCGGCTGGTTTTCCAGGTGTCGGCTGCGCTGGTACCCCGGGTGCCATCCTGCACCGTTCCCTCCCCCTTCGCGAGGAGGCTGTGGGTTAATTCATGGCTGGAAATTGCTTTGCGGACTCTGCTGCGAGCTGGCGCTCCGGTGCCACCGTCCCCGATGGCCGAGGGACGGCGGTCACCAAATGCCACCGAGTCGAGGCGAGCCGCGCTCTCTCGTGGCATCACGGCTCCGGCGTGGGAAGGATTTATCCACAGCTGGGTTTTGGGGCTGGGTGTTTTAACGAGCATCGGATGAGGCGGCAGAACGCGCCCGGTGCTGCTGGGGGAAGGTGTGAACGGCCCCGGGCGAGGCGTGTCCGTGCCCAGGCTGCGGGAGGGGTTTGGGTGTTCCTGGGCTCCGGGTTCCCACCCTGAGCCGCAGGCTGTGGCTCTCTCCCACCCCGCTGCCGGGGAGACACTGCCCAGAACCCCGGGAGGCCACACAGGAGCTCCGGGTGCACCCACATTTGGGGTGGGATTGTGGGGTTTTGCAGTTTTGCGCTTGGTGTGCTGAGTAAACTGGGAGCTCAGGGAACCTGGGAGACTCCAGGGAGGAAAACCGGAGCTGTGCCACGGTCTGGCCACATTGATGGGTGACCCCAGTGCTGCCCCTCAGCCCCGCCAGCCTGGGGATCCTGAGGGTGTGGGGTCGGTGCCTTTGGATGGGATCGGAGCCCACGGGTGGGGTCAGAGCCCATGGGTGCGGTCAGAGGCCAGGTAAGGGGGATGGTGACACAATGTCAAGGATCCCTTGGCTGCGGGCATCACCACCACCCTCTTGCCTCCGTGCCGGACATCTGGATCCTGCTGCCAGACGGGATTTTCATACTGATCCCTTCCAGTTTGGGAAGCTCCAAGGGACCCACTCGGGCCCCTTTTTTTCCTGTTGCAGCTCCATTGTCAGTAGCCTGGCTCTGCTCTGCACCAGCACTTCCCGACCCTTTCCCTGCGACTCCTCACCTTTTTACTGGGAAGGGTTCTTCTGTCGGTAGCAAATATTTTCCATAATTTCCTGGCCGATCCAATTAATGCAGAGGAAGGCGGGTGTGAATTATCCCTCCCTGCATCCAGCCTTGCCCCCTGCATGGAGCTGGGGGCTGGAAATTGCAGGATTTGCAGTAATTAAGGCAAATAGTTGGTTTTGTTTGGTTAGAAAAACAACCCGGTTCTGTTTGGAGAAGCCAGAAAAATCCTGGAAAAGGTTTTCCTTCCCGTTACCAGGAGTGGGGAAGGAGAAATCATTCCATGCAAAGCAGGGCTGGGCCCCCCCTCGCCTGGGGCAGGGACGTGTTGGGACTGATCCTGGATGGGAGGGAACAAACCAGAGCGGCTGTGGGGCTGCTCCTGCCTGATCCCAACGGATCACCCCATTTCACAGGGGATTTCATCTGGGATTCCCCACAGCTCCGGTAGAACTGAGATAGAACTGCTGGGATGCAGTGGGTTGAACTAGGCTGAGCTGGGATGCACTGGGCTGAACTGGGCTGAGCTGGGATGCACTGAGCCGACCTGGGGTATACTGGGTTGAACTGGGATGCCTTGGGCTGAGCTGGGATGAACTGGGAATCTCCAGCCCGTGAGTGCCCACTGGTGACCCGGCACCACAACCCATGGCCGACCCCTTGGCCAGCACGGTGCCCTTTGGATCATCCCCAATCCCCAATCCACAAACACTGCTGGCATCGCTCTGTGAGATGGCAGCTCCGGATTTTGCCGAGCCCCTGGAGCTGCCCCTGCAATGTGGCTCTGCCAGGGCTCCCACCACTGTCCCCGAGGCAGGAGGAGCCGTGGCCGGGCCTCCTGGAGAGCCTGGAAAGGCTTTTAGTGGCTTGGCTGGAGAAATGGAAACAAATGAAGTTGACAGACAAGTGTCCGGGTTTATGGCAGCGTCCGCTGACAGGAGGGAGATTGGCTGTCGGGGGCTTGATGGAGACGGATCCTGATGGGAGCGGGATGAGGAGATGGATAACCTTGATGGAGCTGCGGCGCGGGAGGATGCTCTGGCGGCATTATTCCAAAATAATTTGGTTTTTATTTGTTTTCCTTCGGAGTAGGGGGGAGAAATGCAGAGCCCCACAGTCCGTGGAGTTTTTCCTAAACAGATTTGCTAAATAAATAATGAGGAGGATCCATATTTTATTTATATCCCACCTCTCCGTGTGGCGCTGGTGGTGTTTTACACCGGGCCGCTCCCTCCGTTTTAGCACAGACAAACTCCAAAGAGCTCGTGAGATGGAGATGGATTTACAGGGATATTTGGATGCTGAGCAGAAGGACGGGCAGCGGGATGTGCTGGAACTGCTCCTCCTGATGGACTTAATGGGCACCTTGGTGCTTTGTGAATCCAACTGGAAGTGTCTTTGCATCTGGAGGCACCTGAGGAATTCTGGTGGGAGCCAGCTCTGGCTCTGAGGGGCTGCAGGGGGGACCTAAACACCCGGGAGGACACTCCAGGACACCCAGGGGGATGTTCCATGATCCCTGGGGAGGAGGGCCTGGAATCCAGCTGTGTTCACTCATCCTTCAGAAGCAGTTTTTAAACTTGGGGAGACTTAGGGGGATCTGGGAGCAGAGCAGGTCGTGTCCAGTGGGGACCTGGACAGCCCAAGAGGAGCATCCGTGCTCAGGGATGTGACTCCAGGGCCGTGGAGTGTCCTGGCTTGGGGATGTGGCTCTGGCACTGTGGGTGTCCTTGTTCAAGGATGTGGCTGGGTGGTGCACATGTGACCAAAAATTTCCCTGTTCTCTCCAAAGTCTGTCCTCCCCAGAGCTGGACACGACCCCACAGCAGCTCCAGCTCTGTGTTATTCCCATCACAGTTTTCCAAGATTTCGACAAAGCAGAGCGATCCCTTAACACGAATTATTGTTTAATTTATCTTTATGTCAGAGGTGAAAAAATGTCCCTGCAGAGGGGGGGACTCTCCCCGTCACCATCTTGTCTGTCTTTCCTTGGCACCTGAGGGTCACAGGACGTGTCCCTGTCCCCATCCCCATCCCCTCCAGTGCGAGCCCCTGACAGCCCCTTCCTCACATTTCCCCCCATCGCCCCCCGGGCACCCCAAACCCCCCCATCAACCCATCCCTTCCTCAAATGGACCCTCGAACCCCCCTCCTGCTTCCAAAGCCCACCTCCCGCCAGTGCGACCCCCTTCCAAAATCCCAATCCCCTGCCAGCGAACCGCTCCCTTTCCAAAGCCATTGTGACCCCTCCCCTTCCAGAGACCCCCTCGCCGGTGTGACCCCCCCCCCTTTCCAAAACCCTCCCAGCAATCCCCCCTCCTTTCCAAAGCCCACCCGCTGCGACCCCCGCCCCTTCCAAACACCCCCCCCCAATGCCGATCCCCTTCCCCCGGTACCGGTTCGTGACCCCCCCCCCCCCCATCTTTGACCCCCCCCCCCCGCAGGGGCGTGGCCGCGGGGGCGCGCGGGAGCCCCGCCCTGGGACCGCGCCGGGCGCGCGCGCGGCCGCCGGTGGCAACAATGTGTCAGAGGCGGGGCGGGGGCGGGGCCGGCGCGCGGCGGGGGCGGGGCCGGTACCGGGGGCGGTCCCGGGCGGGGGTCGCGGGCGGGGGGCGCGGGCGGCGAGCGCAGCATGGCGCGGCGGCACTGAGCTAGCGGCGGCCTCCCGGCCCGGCCTTTGTCTCTCCGGTGTCCCCGGGGCGGAGCAGCCCGCGGCGGGGCCCGGGGCTGAGCCCGCAGGTGCGGCGGCAGCACCGGGGGCTCGGCACCGGGCGGCGGCGGCGGCGCCGCGGGGCTCGGAGGAACTTGGCCGAAGTTGGGCGCGGGGGGGCGGGCGGGCGGGCGCGGAAGGTGGTGGTGGGGGGGGGAAGGTTCCCGGTACCGGGGCGATCCCGGGGCGCCGCGGGAACCGGGTCGGTCCCCGCCGCCCGAGCGCGGGATGCGGCTGCCCCGGCGCCGCCGCACCGCGGCCGCCCCCGAGTCCCCCCGCCGCTGACGGCGCCCGGGGCCGCGGGCGATGGTGAGGGCTGGGCGCCCGCCCGCCGCCGCCGCCGCCCGCCGCCCGCCCGCCGTCCCCGGCCGGCCCCAGGGCCCCGCCGCCCCGTGAAGCGGCCGGAGCCGCGCCCGCCGCCCGCCGGGACGATGGTGCGCTGCGGTGCGGCCGCGCTGCTCGCCGCGCTCCTCGGCGTCTGCGTCTGGACCGACGAGACCGGGAAAGTTATCTCGGACCGGTTCGCCGTCTACTGGAACCGGAGCAATCCCAGGTGAGGCGAGGGGCGGCGGGGGCGGCCTCGGCGCCCGAGTTCCATTCGGTGTTTCCCCCCCGCGCACACACCCGCTGAGCGCCCGCTGCCGCCCGGTGACAGCGGCCGCCGCCGCCCGTGGCGGGTCGGGTCCCCCTCGAACCCCCGGTGGGCTCCGGTGAACGGGCTGGGTGGCCCCGGGGAGGGGGGGGTGGTCCCCGGGGCTCCCTCCCCCGAAAGTTCCCGCGGGGCCCCTGGCGGACGGTCCCCGGGGGCTGCGGCAGCGCCAGGAGCATCGCCGGGAGCGGGGCGCGTTCCCGGGGGCGGCCGGGGGGGAGGGGGCGGCGGGGGCTGCGGCTCGGCCCCTCCGCGCCCAACTTCGGGGAAGTTCAAGTTCCTCCCCCCGCCGCCTCGTCTTCCCCCCCGGACCCTCTCCCGGGATGCGAAAAAAACCCCGAAATCCGCTCAAAGCGGCGGGTGCGGCTGCGGGGGGGGGGGGGGCGGAAAGAACGATTTGGGGTGGAAATGGCAAAACGGGCCCGAGGGAGGGACGGGAGGTGCGGAGCTGGGGATGGCCGGCCCTGCTGCTCCCGGGTCATTCCCATCCTGGAAGTGCAATCCCCACAGCTGGCTTCGTTTCCTGATTCCAGTCGGAATTTCGATTTTTTTCTGTATGTTTTTTTCCCCCACCAAGTGTTTTTTTCTTTGGGGGCAAGAGTTTTCGTTTCTGTCGTATTTCTTTGTTCATGATTTTGAGGAACCAAAAACTGTTGGTGAGTTGGAAGCGGGAGGAATTCTGCTCTGGGAATGCTCAGGTGGTTGGGACCCTCGAGACCCCCCACCCTCCCTGTTGGGGACACCCTTTGGGTGTCTAAAGGGTCCCGTTTGTGGGGATTCCTGTAAAAAACAAAAAACCAGCCATCAAACCCTCATTTCCCCCCAAATTCCTCAAAGTTCTCCCAAGCCTGGCAGTGTCTGAGCAGTGAGGGGTGAGCTCGGTGGGTGCAGCCCCTGCGGCCCCCAGCTTTGGGCTGTCCCGTTTTCTGGGTCAAACTGGGGGTTCTTTGTCCCCCTCGGCGACAAAGTGGCCTCGTGGGGCACAGCGTGGCCTGGTCCTCGTCCCCAGGGCTACCAGCGATGCGAGGTGGCTCCTCCAGCTCCGGGTGGCTCATCCCCTGCTGCCACCCGTGAGGGGACCCTGGGTGCCACCTTCTCTCCCTCGATGACACCGGCGCAGTTGGGGAAAGTTCCTGGCGGTGTTTTGGTTCTGGGACGTGCACGGAGCCGTGGACCCTCAGCAGTCCCTGGTGTCCATCCAACCTCCACACGTCCCTTTTTTGGGGACCCACCCGCGCCCCTCTCGCCGCCCCAAAATTGGGGCGAGCCCGATCCTTTGTGCCTTGGTGGCGGTGCCTTGGCGGTGGTGCCTGCGCCGTGGGCCGCCCGCGGTGCATATGGATTTTATTATCTCCCTCACATTTTTGTGGGGGATTGTAAGAGCCAGGGAATTATTTTTTTTTCTTCTAATTTTTTTTTGTTTTTTTTTTGCCCATTGCGAAGTTTTTTGGTTTCGGCTCCTGGTGCTCCTCCTAATCTCCCACACTTTGGACTCTTCTCTTTTGTTCCCCCAAATACCAAACATGGGTGAGGGATTCCCCCCCGGTCCAAATCCGGCATCCCAGAGATGAGGGTGGTTGGGGCGGTGGCTGGGATTTGGTACCCAAAGGTTCCGATGGCTGGGATTTGGTGCCCAAAGGTTCTGACGTTTGGGATTTGGCACCCAAGGGCTCCTGGGGATGGGATTTGGCACCCAAGGGTTCCGATAGTGGTGCCAACAACCAAAAGTATCCCCTTGGCCGTTGGGGACGGGCGTCCCGGGACCCAGCACTGGTGATGGCGTCGGCTCCATCCCCTTCGCCCCCTCGTAGAAGCCGCCGAGAATTTCTCCTCGAAAAATCCACGGTGGATCGTTATTCCACATTTATTTATATATTTATACATTTCTAAATCTGCTGTTGGCAGGGAAAATATTTTCGAGGGTGGGGAGCGGGGGGGGGGGAATAAAAAATGGAGCAGAGGGAAGCTTGAGGGGCTGGGAGGGAAGAGCAGACAATGGCTGGTGGGTTCAGCAGGCACGTCCGCAGCGCCTGGCTCCGGGATGTGACCCAAATTTCCCCAATGTGGGAGCGCCCCGTGTCGCCAGCGCTCCCCGCCTGCGCCTTCGGCTCTCGGAATTCGAGGCAATTTATTAGGGGTTGCAAAGATTGAAATTGCCATTGAGTTTCCTGCTTATTCCCTTTTTGAACCCAGCGGTGGGTTTATTTTTTTCTCTGGAGTTACTACAAGACCGTCTCATTCTTAAAAATGAAGAAAAAACGTATTTATGTGTTTTCTGGTTCCTCGTTTTCGTTCTTTTCCCCCCCTCAACCAACACCTCATTTATTAAGGGGGAAATAAAAAGGGGCATTAAAAAAAAAGGGGAAAGACCCAAGGTTAAAATGTCCTGTTTGAACCCACAGACCTTCTCTGCCGCTAAATATTTTTTCTCAGGTTTATACAGCAATCTATATTTTATAAAAGACAGGAATAAATCTCATGGTCGATATGATTTACCCAGATTAGAATAATTCTATATTTCATAATTGGGGCTAAATTAAAAATAAGTGGTACCTCGGGATGCTGCAATTTCCATGTTCTGGGGAGAGATTTAACCACTCACTGTGGATTTACAAGGTTTATTTTTATTTTTAAATGGTTTTGTGAGGATGCGCTGGGAAAACGTTTGGCTGGATGGAACTCCTGGGTTATCCAGGAAAAAAAAACGGAGGATGGTGAAGGTAGAATGATATAAAAACGGGCAGTTTTGGTACCGTGTGGGTTTTTGCTCCGTGGCACAGGCGCTGCCCATGGTCGCTCTCCGGGTGTGGATCCTTTGGCCGGGCCGGTGGCGTGTGGATCCATTGGTTGTGTCCAGCGTGATGTGCCCATGGATGGGATCTCGGGGCTCCTCCCTGCTCTGGCACTGCGGGCTGGGGTTCCCCACAACACCCAGGGCTCTTCCCGCCGTCACTCCGTGTTTTCCAACTGGTGGTGCGGGATCCACTCGCCCATAGGATCCCAGGGTGGATTTGCCTTGGGAGCCAACCAGGTCAGTTCGGGTGTGCTGGAGTGTCCAGCATCACCAGAGGGTTGGGGTGTCCAGTTTTGGCCCCCATTGCCCCCCACACCACAGCGGGTTTAGGGTGGATGTCTCGGCACGCGGCACCGTGCGACAAAAAATCAGGGATCTGGGAAAACCTCTGTGCTATGGGGAAAGGCTCTGTGGGAAGGAGTGACCTGTCCTCAGAAGGTCCCCAGTCCTGTGATCCTGACCCATGGCCTCGTGGCCGTGCTGGAAACCCCTGGGAGGCCAAGGAAGGACGGAGGGTTTGGGATTTGTTGCCGTTCCTGCCGACAGCCGGGTGACAGGCAGGGAATCGTCATTCCCGAATGCTGCTCGGTGTTCCTGCAGCAATCCCGCGGTCACTGCCGTGTGCCTGGATCCACAGTGGGAATGTGCAGAGTGCCGGGGGTTCTCCTCCCTCCCTGGGACCAGGCAGGATCGTGTCCCTGGCCTGGTTTAACGCCGAGGTCATGGCGCTGCCTCTGAATGCTTCTTTTGCTGATTCCTGTATTATTTTTCGGTGTGGTTTGTGAGCACAGCTCGGATTTCTGTTCTGCTCCTCTGCACTCCCCAATCCCGGGATCGGGAACCGGAGAAATGGTTTCTGGCAGGGGGATTTACAGAGCCAGGTGATGCTCGGGGCCGGCGGTGATGGCAGAGCAGGACTTTGGGGGGTCCTCTGGGGGGAAAGGTGCCTCTGCCACAGGGGTGGTGGGGTTGGGGTGAATGGGGCACATCTTGGAAGGGACTTAGATCGTGTTCCCAATTCTATTGGATTTTGTGCCCTTTTTCCTGCATTCCCATCTCCTGGAGCTGCAGCTCTGGCGCCTGTTGGTCGCTGGTGCTTTGTCCGAGAGCCTGGAGTGTGGTGGCTGTGGCCAGGAGAGCTGTGACCGTGACTGTGACCCACTGAGCACCCAAGCCAAGGCCAATTTGCCCACCTGTGTGTCATGAGGGGCTGTGGCCAGGCTCCTGGTGGCTCCGTGTGCCACCTCTCCATGAAGGGAGTGAAGACGATGCCACATCTGTTTTTTCCAGGGGAATGCAGAGGGGTGGCTGAGCAAGAGAGCTCAGCTTGGGGGATCCCACCCATGTCTCCATGTTGGAGTGGGGCTGGATCCCAAAATCTCTGTGTCCTGGCTCTGGCTGGGATTTCTGGGGTCACCCCCATTGCTACGTGTCCCCAGTTCTCTTTGTCCCCACTCCCTTCTCCCATGGACATCATACTGGGGAACAACCTCTGAAAGAAACATGCCCTGTTTCCCCCCTCGGAGCGATTTAATGTGAATTTTAACCCCGGCACTTGGGTTGTTCCTGTGTCACCATCAGGCCGAGTCGCCTCTCGGGGTGCCGGAGCAGTGCTGGGTGTTTGGGTGTGCCAGCGCTCTGCCTCGTCCTGTGCAATTCCTGCTCTTTTAGTTTTCCTCCTTCTGTTCTCCCTTTGTGCCGAGATCACTCCCAGCCCTTCCCACCCCTCTTTTCCAGCCCGTTAAGCCGTGTTAGCAATTCCTCACCAGCCCAGCGCTGCGGCGAGTGGTTAATGGAGAGCAGACACCACCGGGCCGGCGTCGCTGACAGGATTCTCTCTCCGTGCCCGTCTCCGTCTCCGCCTGTCCCTTTCCAGGGACCGCAATTACATTCCCTGCTGGTTGCACATTTGGTATCCAAATGCCGGCCATGCGCCGCATCCTAATGCGAGGATGGGCTGGGGGCATGCAGAGCTGCCAGAGGGTCAGACAGTCCCCAGGACCCCCCCCGGATCCTGGGGTGTCCTGCTAGGGTGGGCACTGAGAACAGTCCAGGGGGTGAGAGATGCCCTCAGTAGCTTGGAAAGCTTTGGAAGTGTTGCTGTGTAAAGATACGTATATTTATATACTTATAGATTTATATATATTTATATACAAATATATTTATATATGTTATATGAATTATATATTTATTTACATATGTGGGTTATTCACACACACCCCCGCCCCACATAAATACACTTTACACACACAAATAATCCAATGCCAAAATCCGCCCTGTCTGGCAATGCTGTGCCACCCGTGTGTGACATTCCCCTGGAATTCCTACCTGGGGGCTGCAGGATGTACCTGGCTGTGGGTTTACCTGGCTCCAGGCTGTCCATCTGTCCAGCTGTGTCCATCCCAGTGCCACATCAGGAGCCGGCTGGATCCGTACCTGTCTGTGCCTGACAAGGTTCAGCTGCTGGGTTGGCTGGAAAATTGCAGCAATTGTTCCTTAAATAGCTCCTCGTTCCTGATGGTGACAATTTCGGTTCTTTTGTGTTAGATATTAATCATGATTTCTGAGGCTCCGTTTTGATCCGAGCTGGTTTTCCCCACTCGGGGCAGAGATCCTGCCCCGCTTCGTTGGATTTAATGGGATTTATGGGAGGCGAGCAGCTCGGAGTGCTGTTACCTGCAGCCTCTAAGAGCTGTTTAAATTCCTTTTCCCCCTTTGTCATGACCTGATGCTCATCTTAATGTCTGGCCACTTCCTCTGCTTGGAG
This sequence comes from Sturnus vulgaris, assembly GCF_052056855.1. NCBI lineage: Eukaryota > Metazoa > Chordata > Aves > Passeriformes > Sturnidae > Sturnus > Sturnus vulgaris. The sequence goes on along the minus strand of NC_142268.1, from coordinate 2,363,320 downwards.
ATCCATCCCAAAACCAGGCCCTGTTTGGCTTCTGCAAGTGCAGGAGGAAGCACCATGCTTCAAGGGTCCAGGCTGGGTCATGGCTTGGAATCCCTGACTCTGGAGCTCTTTCCCAGCCCAAGTGATTCCGTGATTCTCCAGAGCTGGAGAAGTGTTGGGCTGAGCCGGTGGCCACTTTGGCCTTTACCAGATGAATTTCAGAGGCATTTTTGAAGCTTCTCCCAAAGCCAGGGCTGTGTTTAGGGTTGTCTGTGGGTCGAGACTCTTTGCCATCACCCCAACCCTTCTGGATTTGGGGACCCCATGGCTGTTCCCACCGGGAGCTGTGCCCATGAGGTTGTTTGGGTGTGGGATGCACCAGGGCTGGTTTGATCCCGGCAGGAAAAGCGGGAAGGGACGAGGCTGAGAGCAGGGCAGTGGGATGGAGCCCGTCCAGCAGTGCCCAGCCGTGTCCCTGCTCCGTCCTGCCTTGTTCCCGGGTGGTCACAGTGTTGTTATTTATTTATTTCTCCTCCCTCGTTCCCCCTTGGCTTGTTGCTGCCGCTGTGCCTGGGCTGCTAAAGAGCTTCCCATTGTTCCGGAGCTAATTACCTCCTAATGAGGCTCCCGGCTCAAAAGCCGAGCGGAGCGGGGGCTGTTGGGGGGATGTGAGGGGGCTGTGCTGCGAGGGGATGAGGGCAGGGCTGGGGTCACCACCGAGGTCACCACCGGGGTCACTCGATGGCTTCAGCTGTGCTGCCCGACGGTGGGAATTGGGGTTGGTGGTGGGGAGATCCACGGCCATGAGGCTGCCAGCCTGGAGCTTCATCCTAAAAGGCGGTTGGGAAGTGGTTTTGTCAAAATTTTCTTGTTGAGCCCCAAATCTGTGGATAAATCAAAACCCTGTGGATTTTGGCCAGTGCTGGTGCTCGGAGGCCGGGAGCATTCCCAGCATTTCCCTTGGTGTGACGCCTCCCTGCCAGCCCTGTCTAGGTCAGGTGTCACCTTTAGGGCACATCCTTCATTTTGGTTCAAACCAGGGGTCCTCAAAGCTTATCCTGTCCATGTGCTGGACAAATCCTGCTCCACTCGTCCGCTTCCCTCTTGACCTTATCCCGTCCTGACCTTATCCCATCCCTTGGCAAGAGGCTGGGATGAGTCCTGATCCTGATGGGATTCGCCACTTTGTCTGGAGGGAGTGTCCAGGAGTGTCTTTGTCCCCTCTGGGATGTGGAGCAGAACTTTGGGCTCAACATCCTGGGTCGTGCTGTGCCCCTGGAATATTCCCCGCGTTCCTCGGGGTTGTGGTGGCTCCCGTGGCTCCTCCATGTGCCGCAGATGTGATGGGGGACAAGAGGATCCTTCTCCAAAGGGATTGGGAAAGCCCCCACCACCTCCACCCTGCTCCAGTTGAAGCTGGGCTTTGTGTCCCCGCATGGGTTAGGGGGTCCTGAACTTCAGAGCGGGATGAGCAATAACACTCAAATCAACAGCAGTGGGGGAAAATATTCCAAAGGAGGAAAATTGACTCTCTGGAATAATAATGAAGGTAGGGGAATGAGTTTGCCTTCCCTGTGCCCTTGATGAGGGGTGCCCAAGGCAGTGAGGGGTCCAGAGTGAGCCCTTCCAAGGGGATGGAGGTGCTGGCAGTTTTGGGATCGCCCCATCTGGCCCAGCTTGCCCATGGATCCATCTCCAGCTGCGGCACAAAGCCCGGGATCGATGGCGCTCGGCTCTGGTGAAGCCAATCAGCGCCGGGGCAGCGAGATCTGTGCTCCCATTCTGAGCCCTGCTCGGATCCATTCGACATTTTCCTTTGGGTCATTAATGAAGGGAGAGGGATGCAGAAACAGAGATTTAGATTTTTTTTTTTTTAATTCCTCCCCTTTTAAATTTTTCCCCTCTTCCCGTGTTTGCTTCCCAAGGCGCAGCGGAGCAGCGAGCGATGCCGCTGCTGGGAGAGGAACGACCACGGGGCTGAGCCATGTCCTGGTGGGGCTGTGCTGTGGTGGGATCCTGTGGGATACACCTGTGCTGTGATGGTATCCTTTGGGATGCACCTGTGCCGTGGTGAGATCCCATGGGATAAACTTGTGACATGATGGGATCCTGTGGGATACATCCCTACGCTCCCTCAGCTCATCACTTCTTCCTGACCTCCCAGTTTTCCGCTTTCCTTGATGTTTCCAACTGCTCCAGCCTTGTTTTGTGGGATTTTTCCGTTTTCCCTTCAGCTGTGACCTCCAGGCACAGGCGGGTGTCTGTGCAAACGCTGGAGCTGCCTGTGCCTGGTCGGTCCCACCAAAAATCATCCCAGTGCTGGACCCGGAGCCGCCGCTCCCTGTGGATGCCGGTACTGGTATCCCCACCGTGGTATCCCCACTGTGGTATCCCCACCATGGTATCCCCACCATGTTATATTCCCACCATGGTAATCCCACCACCAGTATTCCCACCACGCTGCCGAAGCGTTCCCAGATCTGCAGAGTTTTACACCAATGCCTTTTTTTGTTCGACTCCAGGAATGGACTTTTTATTTCATCTCCTTCCCCACCAGCCCCAAAATCCGCCAGGAATCCAACTCTGGATTTCAGATCTTTTGTTCCAAACCCAAACCTCGCTCGGCTCCGATTCCCAGCGCCGCCGGCTTTGGGAAAAAAGGGGAATTAATGGCAACAAGGGTTTTTAATAACTGGGAATGTGGAAGCCCCATTCCATCCCCAGCTTCCTCCTCCTGCCACGTCCCAATCGCCTCCTCCATTTATTTCCTTGGTGTTCGGCCGAATTTCCCTGGAAATATTTTGCTGTTTCTCCCAGTGCAACCAAGTTTTGTCGGATTTTTCTTTTTCTCCCTGCAGAAGAGGAGGAATTATCCGTCTCGGTTTATTTTTCCTTGAACATTACACGGGAGCAAAACTCACCCATGTGCTGGGAAAGAGATAAAGTGTTTAGACAGCAAATACAAATATTCCAGAGCACTCAGCCCGGCTACAGCTATTCCTGCCAGGATTCCGGATTCCGTGCCATGTCTTCCAGGGGGGTTTTATTTAGACTGTCTTCTTTTTTTTTTTATTATTTATCAAAAACCCTATTTATATTTGCAGTAAAATAAAATCGGCCTGACCCTGTAGAGAACTCGAAAAATCCCAATTCTTTCCTTTTCCAATCCTGTTTCCACTGAGGAAAAAAAGCCCCTGGACCTCGTGCCCTGCACAAAATCCAACCGCGACGGGATTATTTCGGCGGCTGAGCTTCTCTGCAGGCGCTGGGACGGCGCTGGTTTCGTGTGTTCCCCCCCAAAATCGGGATTCAGGGAAGCTCCTGCAGAGCTGGGGATGGAGCTGGGGTCCCCGGGGTCTTCCCATGGGATTTTAGGAGCACAGGCTCCCTTGTGCCGCTGGATCTGGCTGCGCACGGAGCACTCAAAAAGGGGTTTATTATTTTGATTTTATTTTAATACTCAATGATGGATGGGCTCCCGCTGCTCCTCGGGAACATCCCAGTCTCCCGTCAATGTTCCAGCCCCGCTGGGGACCCCGTGGGTGTCATTGTCACCCCGGTGCCGGGCGCTGGTGCCGTCAGGAGCTGAGGAAGCTCTTTCTCAGCCAGCTCGATAATCCCAATTATTATCTGGATTCTCGATCAGGGTTGCTTATTAAACTTGGCACCGCTGGCTTTGCCGTTCCGGCCGCCTGCCTCGGCAGAGGGATTTATCTCCTGCCGACGCGGGAAGGAAATTGAGTGGAAAAACGCGGGGCAGAGCCCCCCGGGACGGCGGGGGGGGCCGGGGGTACCCGGTTTCCGAAGGGTCAGGAGATGCTGGCACAGCCCCAGCAGTGCCAGGTTGGGTTGGTGGAGCTGCCCGGGCCGTGTCCGTGTGTCCGTGTGTCCGTTTCCATCCCTCCATCCCCACCCTGTGCTCGGAGCCGCTCTGTTCTGGGATGGGCGTTTTTATTCTGAGGTTATTTTGGAATGGTCGGTGCTTTTATACAATACAACAGCCGTTATTTTCCATTTTCTCTGAAATCTAAAGGACCTTTTGTCAGCCCCTGTCTCCTTTCACCTCAGGAATATCAGCTTTTTGCAAATCCACGCCTTTCCGCTGGAATTCCCAGCTTCCCATCCCACAAACCTTCCTGGTTTCCTCACCGACCCCTTCTTCTCACATTGTGCCCACAAATTGTGTTTTATTTTTATCTGACACTGCGCTGGAGCTGCCCAAGCTAGGGCCGATGTGCCAACCCTTCCAAAGGGGCTTTTCCCAAATTTTACCCAATTCTCAGCACTGATCGAGCAGGGCATCCAGGGGAGCAGGGTGGGAGGTGGGAGAGATGCTGCTGGGAAAAGATGCTCTCCCGGAGGGTTTTCCTCCCTCCTGGTGTTTGGATGTTTCAATTTTCCCGTTGCTCTGTTCCGCTTTTTCCTGCCTTTCCACCATTTTTCTGCATTTAAAAAAACCTGTACAAACCCTGTAACTGGAATTCCTTCTCTTTGTGTCTCCGGCCACTCTCTCGCCCCTGAATGAACTCCTGGGATCCCCATTTTAGGGTGGGGGCTCTCCCCCATCCCCTCCCCATGCTGCTGTTGGGGGGATTTGGCTGAGGATAGGCTCCAAAATCTTTTATTTGGGAAATTACTGTTATCCTGAACCCTGCAAGGTTCTTCCCTTGTGCTCCGGGGCTTGGTGTCCATCTTGGGAACACTCCAGGCTCTCCCCTTGGATTTTTCGAGATCCTCCATGCCGGGTGGTTGGGAGAACCTGCTGCCCTCTGGCTCTGGCTGGGGGACTTGGGATGGAGCCATGGCCCTGCCAGGCTGTTTCTGTGACTGTCGCAGTGATTGTCCCATTGTTATGGAACCGCTGGCACTGGCACACGGGATACAGCACCGGCACACGGGAATTCTGGCACCCGCCCCGGCTGCAAATTCTGGTCAAAATGGTGCTCCTGTGTGTTTTCCAACAGAAAATCCAAGCCTGTCTGGAATAGAAATGGCTTCTGGCTCCAGGCTCTGTCCACATCTCTGCTGGATCACCACAGGGTCGCGGGATTGGTTTGGCCGGAGCCGCGCGGGTGCCGTGTCCTGTGGAGCACCAGGATCGTGTGCCCTGCCACAGCCCTGGCATAGCTCCTGAGCCTTTGAGGTGGGATTTAAGGCTAAATTGGAAGAGTTGGGAGCAGGTTTGGGAGCAGGGATTGCCTTTGCAGGATGTGTGCTCTGAAGGCAGCGTCCAGCCCGACCAGTGCCAGCCTTCCTAACGCTCATTGCCATGGGTGACCTTCAGCTCAGACCAGCTCCCGGCTTTCCCTGCCTGTTCTTCCTGCCTGTGATGGTTCCTGGGGTCCGTGGACCTCATTTCCAGCCACCCAAGTGCTGCTTCTCTCAGCTCATCCCGCTGCCATCTGCAGTTTTCCATTGTTCCTTGGCTCTTCCCGACATAGGGATGCGGAGCGCCGGCAGTGAGGGAATGTCCAGGGCCGGTGTCGCAGCCAAGATCTGGACTCCAGGACAATCTGGACTCCATTTCAAAGCTGATTAATGATAATCATTAATCATAACATTGTCTTTTATGATAGAAAGCTTTGGATCAGGAGCAGGGACTCTCATCCTGCGAGCTGGGGGTGATCCTGGATCCGGCTTCCAGCTCATTACCCGGAGACAAATGGCTTCTCCCTCCCCCAGCCTCAGTTTCTCCGTGGCTAAGGTGAGGATTGCTGCCAGGGGCTAAATTAGGGAATTAATGTTGGTGGAGTGATTGAGAGATGGAGAAGGACATGGCTCTCACAGTGCCATGTCCTGCTGCTCAGCGTGTCCGCTCTCTCCGGGGCTGGATGTGGGAATTCCAGCTGGGAGCAGCGATTGGAGCGTCTGCAGTGAAGTCCCTCGTTTGTATCCACAGAGCCCAGGGCTCTGTGGGGAGGGACTGGAGCTCCCCAGCTCCTTCCAGGCTGGTTTGGGATCTGTGTGGGGACAGGGTGGCTCAGATCCGTGGCTGATTCTGGCGTGCATCCCACATCCAGGTGGTTTGGCAGCGCCAGAGTCCATTTCATTCCGGCCTCTTCCCGGTGTGTCCCTCGCTGCCCCAAAATCCTGGTGTTACTGAGACCCTGTTCCCATGGGAGGGGAATCCAGCTGCGTAGATTTTTTGTGACTTTTTAATATTTTTCCTTAAACGTTGTAATATTTATTCCACCTTATAAATCACTTCCTTGCTAGAGGGAGGATTTATGGTGCAGGTGGGAGGAATGCGGCTCCCGGGACCGACCTGCTGGAATGGTTTTGTGGTGATGGTCACAGCAGCAATTTCGGCCAGGGGAGAGGGTTCCAGCTGGGAATCCTGCCTGGGGATGTGATGGGAGCAGGGTTGAACCCATTTGGGATGGCCTTAGGTTGGCATCTCTCTGGTGCTGCTCGGGCTTTTCTCCGTGCTGGAAAGTGGCACCAGCATGTTGGACCCCAAACCGTTGTCTGCTGAGGAACAACTGAAAAAGGGGCTCCAACGCCTTTTCTAAGTCCCCCAAAGATTTGTTTAAATCCTAGGAAGGGTTTGCTTTCCCACTGCAGCCATCAGTGTCACGCTGAGGCCATGGGAATGTCACTGGGAACGGGGGGACGCCGATAGGAGCTGCTGGTGACGGTGACCCCGGGGAGAGGGGGCCGGGGGCTGTTTGGGTGCGTGGTGAGGGTGGGGATGCTCAGCCTTGGGGAGACCCAGCCGGGGCTCTCCCTGCTCCCTGAGGGCCAGGTTGGCTTGGGGGGGGGGGTGGGGGGGGGATTTTCCCTGCGGCACCGCTGCCCGCAGCAGCACAAACGAACCAAGTAATTGGCAACATGGAAATATTTTGTGCTCATTAAGCAGTGGGAAGCGGCGGGTGAGGAAGCGGCGGGTGAGGAATCCGGGTTCTCCGGCGGTGTCCTCGGGATCTGTGTTCTCCTGTGGCACTCCCGGTGACCCAGGGCAGGGAGCACGGAGTGGGAGCACCCTGCGATGGGGAGATGATAGTGGGAAAGAAGTGAAGGGGCCAGATCCCCACACTGCCCAGCCGGGAGCTCCATGTGCTGGGGCCAAGGATAAACCAGGGGAGCAGGGAGATCCTGGCTGCCGTATAGGGACTCCCCATTTCTCCCAATTCCCATCAACCCCATGGATTAAAACTTGAAACATCAGATCTCAGCAGCTGCCTTGGAGCTCCCCAGCCCTGGTGCTGCCGAATCCCAGGAGTGACACCAAGGGGAGCCCCGGGGAGGCCCCGCATTCCCTCTACTCCCAGAAATGGAAGCAGGGGGCGATTCCTGAGGATCCTGGAGGGGTCCCCCCACCATCCTCAGCCCTGATCATGTGCTGGCTGTGCCGGGGCCCCGGCGCCGTCCCCGGCATGACGCGGGGAGCCCAGCGGTGCTGCAGGCGGGGGAAGCTTTATGGCTGTAGTTAAAGTGACTTTATGATATTGTATCTGAACAATTGCCGGCTATTATCCGGATCGATGCCGCGGGATTGAGACGCCGGTTGATAACCCAGGCAGGGCTCTAATCGCTTTTAAACCATGCAGGGTTGGTGGGGTTTTCCATAAAACCCCTCGGTGGTTTCTGTTTTAACTCCCTGCCTCTGGATCTGGTGGGTTTTTCCTCGGGACATCCCTTTGTGGATGCGGGTTTGTCCCTCTCCACCCTGCCCTGGGTGGGGATCAGGATTCTGGGGCCTGGCTCGGGGCGCTGGAATCCAGCATTCCTGGGCTGCAGGGTGCCCGGCACTGCTGGTCCTGCCCTGCTGAGGAGCGAGGGGCAGATTTTGGGATCCTGGATTTTGGGATCCTGTTCCCACCTTTGCCTGGCTCACAGCGACCTTGGGTGAATCACGTCACCTCTGCACGCTTCGTTTTCTGCAGCTGTGAAAAGAGGACAATGATACCTTTCCCACCTCGCAGAGGGGTTGGGAGGCTTAATTAGTTAATGTTCGTAAAGTGCTTTGAGGATTAATTAATATTGTGACTCTAATTTTTTCCGATGGTGAAACGCCACTTAAATATCTCCATGATGGTTCCTTCCTCCCTGACCCTATAAAGCAAATCCACCTGGGAATGTCACTGGTCTCTGCAGGAGCCAAGTGGCCCTGTCCCTGCCAGGTGTCACCTCCCCAGTACTGAACTGGGAGGCACTGGTGCAGGGTCACTGGTGTGGGGGTGTCCCAGAGTGTGGGGTGCAGCTCTGCATCCTGGCTCCACCTAGGCCTGATCCTCCTTGGCCAGGCTTTCCCTGCTGGGAGCCATTCCAGTGTTGGGATTACACCACTGTCACCTCCCTGTGACACTGCCCATCCCTGCCCAGGCTGCTTGGCCACCTGTGGCAACCTCGACCTGCTCAGAGGCTTCCATGGGAAACCACCCCCTCAAATCCCACATCCTGTATCTGATCCCATTTGGCATTCTGGGGGCTGCTGGGCTGGGAGGGGGGTGCAGGGCCTGGCTGGGGGAGTGCCCAGTCCCTGGTGGGGTGGGGACACTGTGCTGGGCATGATCCAAAGCTCTGGGCAGCTCTTGGCAGCACAACCCCGGCTCTCCGGGTGGCAGGAAGCCTTTGGGATCCCATCTGGCTGGGACAGGAGGGCAGTTCCAGTGTCCCCATTCCCGTGTGACTGGGACAGGAGGGCAGTTCCAGTGTCCCCATTCCCGTGTGGCTGGGACAGGAGGGCAGTTCCAGTGTCCCCATTCCCGTGTGACTGGGACAGGAGGGCAGTTCCAGTGTCCCCATTCCCCTGTGCCAGTAGTGGGGTCACTGATGGGCAGCTGTGGTTTCCTCCAAGGTGATTTCTCAGCAGTGGCTGTGCTCTGCTGTGCTCTGCTGCTCTGTGTGAGCACAGAGGGGACAGGGACAGTCCCCACGATGGCAGCGCCATCCCCCAGCCCCTTGGGGTGTGAAACCCGGGATTAGCTCAACTCCAGTGCTGGGTCAGCACCAGTGGGAAGATTCCTGCTGGGAGCAGCCAAGGGAAGAGCTGAGTGTGTGTCCCAGCTCTGGGTGACCCGAGAGATCCTGGCCTCTGGCTCTGGCACAAACCAGGGGTGTTTGGCCCTGTTGGAGATGTGGGAATTCCAAGAGGGGCTGAAGGGAGCAGGCGGGGGGATGGTCCCAGGTGGGATGGGCTGGTGGGACATGATGGAACCTGGGGCTGGATAATCAGGGACAACAGGAGAATTCCCAGTTGTGGAGCACTGGAGGGAACTGGGACCCGCCATGGAGAGAGGAAGAGGGAGGGTCTGGAGGGAGCCACGATCCTTTTCCCTGGAGCTGCTGGGTGGAGCTGGAGGAGAAGGAGCATCTGGACTGGGAGAGGATGAGCTGGGAGTGTCCAGCCGTGGTTGATGGCTCCTGGCCCTGTCCCTGGTCAATGGCTTCTGTCCCTGGTTGTCACCAAGCTCTGCTGGTGGGAGGAGAGGCACCTGCAGTGGCTCAGTCCACGGGGTTTGGGACAGGACACACCAACGTCAGCGTCTCCATGCCTGGACCCTGCTCCGTGCCGTTAATGACATCCCGGCAATTAAACTGGAACTAATGCAACGATAAAAATAACCTGCTGTCCTTCCTCAGTGCTGCATCCCACAAGCTCAGAGCTGTTTAAAACCCATTTAATGCCAGATCCTGGGCGTGGGGTGCCCGGGGTGGCACCGGGATCTGTGTGTGGCCATGACCCATTCCTGGCCTTCTGCAAGGTGTGAACACCCCCAGTTCCCTCCAGTGCAGAGACTGGTTTACCAACTGTCACGTTTTAAATAATCTAAATTACATGAATATTTTATTTTTCTTCTTTCTAGAGTTGTGGAATTCCCAGGGGTTGGTTTTCAGGCTTTTCTCCGTAATGGAGGAGCAGGAACGCATTCTTTTAATGGTAATTGAGCTTCTTGCATCATTGCAGGACTCGGGAGCTGGATGGGCTTTAAATAACGGCAGAGGGGGAGAATTTGGGTTCTGGTTCCTCAAATGAGTTTTTGAGGTTTTTTAGGTGGTTTTTCTCACTCTTGTGACAGGGCCACAAGAAAGCTGCGTCCCCATCCACTGCCCTGGGAGCCCTCCCCAAAGCAGGAGATGGCCTGAGGTGGTGACAGGGACCTGCGGGTGTGGTGTCCTCTCGGGAATGGTGCTGGGGGTGACCTGTGTCATGTACCCCATTGTTGGAGCTGCCTGCCAGCCCTTCCCCAGATATCGGAGCTGGGTCTTCCCATGCTGAGGTTTGGGGTTTTTTATGGCTTTGTTGCCTTCTGACTGGCATGGTGAGTGCCCAGTCCAGAGCACACCCAGGAGGGGTTGCTGTCCCTCCTTGGCTGTGCACGAGAGTGGGTGGTTTTGGAAGGGAATGAGCAGGATGAGGATGAGGATGAGGATGAGGATGAGGATGAGGATGAGGATGAGGATGAGCAGGGGGTGGAGCATGGCTGTGCCAGCCCCAGCGTCCTGTCACTGTGAGTACCCAAATGCCAAGTGCAGGAGCACCACGGCAGAGCTGGCATTGCCACCCCTGTCCCCTCCCGAGCTGCCTGGTCCCTCTGCTGCCTGTGCCATGCCAGGGTGGATCCCAGCCCCACTGGCACCACTCCCTGCTGGCCAGGGCTGGTCCCCACCAAGGCCTTGTGGGGCGGTGGGAGGGGCTGCCGAGCGCTTTTGGGATGGGGGGAGGCGGTTTCCGGCTGCTGGGGGAAACATCTGGATCCAATTCCTGCTCCACGTGCAGCCGGCCGGGCTGGACCCGTTCCTGCAGCACGGCGTGAAAGGAGCAGCTTTGCTGCAGAGGGACCCAGCAGATCCCTGTCCTGGGCTTGGGAACCCCATGCCAAGGCCCCATCCCTGTGGGAGCCCGGCACAGCATCCCCATCCCGGTGGGAACTCCACCACTGCAGCCCCATCCCGACAGGAGCCCCATCGCTGCACCCTGATCCCACTGGGAGCTCCACCACTGCATTCCCATCCCAGTGGGAGCCTGGCCACTGCATCCCCATCCCAGTGGAAGCCTGGCCACTGCATCCCCATCCCAGTGGAAGCCTGGCCACTGCATCCCCATCCCAGTGGAAGCCTGGCCACTGCATCCCCATCCCAACAGGAGCTTCGCCACCGCACCCTGATCCCACTGGGAGCCGCAGCACTGCATCCTCATCCCAGTGGGAACCTCAGCACTGCACCCTGGTCCCAGTAGGAGCCCCAGCACAGCATCCCCATCCCCGTGGGACCCCTGCCATCCTGCCCTGGATCTCCCCCTGTCCCGGTGCCATCTCTCGGGGCTCCTGGTGCCCGTCCCCAGCGTGCTGCCGCCCCGGGCGGGGGCGGGGGGAGCCGCTGCCCGCCGTGCCTTTTGTCAGCCTCAGAGAAGTTGACCTTGAAGCGCGCTGGCAGAGCCCTGCAGCTTAATCGTGTTAGAGGTGTCTGACTGCGGCTCGCGCGGCTCTACCTGAGCGGCATCAGCAAGGGGGACGCGGCGGGCTCGCCGCCCCGGCTCAATAATTGATGCGTTTTTCTCAGCTCCCCCTTCCGTGAAAGGAAACCCAAGTGCTGGGAGGATGGCAGGGCCGGGAGGATGGCAGTATTGGGGTAGGGCATGGAGGATTGGGATAGGAGGATGACAGGAATAGGGGGATGGCAGTGCTGGGAGGATGGCAGGAATAGCAGGATGGCAGGACCAGGAGGATGGCAAGATTTGGGAGGATGGCAGTGCTGGGAGGATGGCAAGATTTGGGAGGATGCAGTATTGGGATGGAGGATGAAGGATTGGGATAGGTGGATGACAAGAATAGGGGCATAGCAGCGCTGGAAAGATGGGCAAGGTTTGGGAGGATGGCAGGGCTGGGAGGATGGTGGGATTGGGAAGATGGCAGGAATAGCAGGATGGCAGTATTGGAAGGATGGCAGGACCAGGAGGATGGCAGGGCCGGCATGGTGGCGGTGACAGTGACACAGGGTAGGAATGGGCATGGCGAGGGCTGTGCGTGTTCCATGTGGATTTTCTATGTGGATGCTCCCAGATGCCATCCTGGTCACCTCACTGTGGATGGGGATGTGCTGAGGATATTCTGTGTTCATTTGAGTGCCTTCCTGCTCTGCCCACCTTCCTCCCCAGGCACCACATTTCCACCCACTTTTTTGGGGAATCTGCAGAAAGCCTCCAACCCTGCATTCCCATGGAAGCACCGAGCAACCTCACTCCGAGCACCTCCTGCCCCAGAGCCTGGCACAGCGCCCTTAGTGCCCCCACCACAGCCCCCTGGGTCTCCTCTGCTCCCACCTGGATCCCTGTCACCCTCAGTGACCCTGGATGTTGGGGACGCTGGCCCCGGGTGTCCCTCAGCTCAGCCCCTTCACGCTGGGCAGAGTTGTTTTGCCTCCATGCAACCCTTCCTCCCTGCCTCCCCCCTTTTCCCCCCTTTCCCCTCTTAGCCAAGCGCACAGGGAAGGGGAGAGATTTTAACCTTCTGCCTGGAACCAATTAAAAAGGTCTTTCCACAGAGACGAAAGTGCTCGTGCACCTTTGTGTGCTGCGAGCGGGGGGAAGAAAGCAGAGGCGGCCTTTGAAGGGGGGATGAGGTCCCTCCGCTGGGACCCCTCCGGGCTTTCAAAGCCTGCGTTATTTCTTTATTTTTAAATAGCCAAATTAAAGTGCCTCCCGCTTCCTCCCCTCCCCGTTTGCGCGGCAGCACGTGGCCCCCGCCAGCTGCGAGGGGGGATGTGGGCACGGCTGGTCCCGTTCAGGGTGTTCTGGGCACCAGGAGGGGTCAGGGCATAGCCAAAAACCCAGCTGGGACCGCTCTGGGATGGGGCAGAGCTCCCTCCTTCGTGCTGGGACTGCAGAGGCGCTGGCAGGGTGGTGTTGAGGGGGTTCTGGCTGAGCCAGGGGGGGCACACTGGACCCCCAGCCAGGGCAGCTCAGCCCCCCCACTCACCCAGAGCAGCTCCTCACTCACCTGGGGCAGCCCCCCACTCACCGCAGCACAGCCCCATCACCAGGGCAGCCCCCCCATTACCAGAACAGCCCTCTGCTGATCTCAGGACAGCCCCCCAGTCACCCAGGACAGCCCCCCACTCACCCATGGCAACCCCCCAGTCACCCATGGCAACCCCTCACTCACCCAGGGCAGCCCCTCAGTCACTCAGGGCTGCCCCCCAGTCACTCGGGGCAGCCCCCCACTCACTCCAGCACAGCTCCTGCTCACCCCAGTGCAGCCTTCTGGCCAGGGCAGCCCCCCTCTCACCCAGCAGAGCCCCCCCCTCACCAACCCAAATCCCCCTCGCCCCCCACCCGCCGCCCCTTGAACTCAACCAGCCGAACGCATGAGTGGGTTTCTTCAAAGGGCCCCCCCAAAGCCCTGTGCCCCCCCCTCCCCGCCGCCCCCTGCCCAGCCCCGTAAGCCCCCGCTGAAAAGGCCGCAGAACAAAGCACAGGAAGGGATTCCGGTGGTTTCCGCACGGACCTGAATGTGGAGTCGCTCAATGGAAGAGGAGCCACGACGCGCCGGCGCTTTTCATCCCCGCATCCCGCTCCGGCCGCGGGGGCCGCGAACCCAGCGCTGCCCCCCGCTCCTTTCTCCTTTATTTTAATTTTATTTATTTATTTATTTATTTATTTTTTATATAGTAGTCTCAGATTTATTTTTCCACAGTGTAATTCTGAAAGACAGCGGGGATGAATTATTCATTCCCCCTCTCCGCCTTTGCATACAATCCCTGCCGGGGAGGGGGCCGTGGCGAATGCGTTTGTGTGCAGGGCTGGGCCGAGGGGAATGGAGATCCGTGGTTAAGGTTTAGGTGGGGGCATTGGGTGATTTTTGGGGCTGGAGCACGTGGGATGAGGCCAGGAAGTTTCCAGTGGGGAGTTTTTCCTTTCCCAAAGCTGCCGCGGAGCGGAGGGTCCCAGAGTGTGGGGGCTGGTGGGTGACCCAAATTTCTGGGTGTTTTGTGTGTCTGGGGGGCTCCAGGGTGGGCACTGTGGGGGCTTCACCCCCTCACCCACCCATGATTCTGGGTGAAAAAAGGGGAAAAAGTTCTCTTTTTTTCCCCTAAATTTCTCCTAAATTAAATGCTCCTTTAGCTCCACCTGGGATGTGAAGCCAGGCTGAGAAGGAGGAGGGATTTTTCAAAGAGCAGGATGGCTTCGGAGACCTGTGGCTGGTGCTGCCTTCATCCCTCTCCTGCCACTCCCTTCATCCCTGTCTTGTCACCCTCTTCACCCCTGTCTTGCACCCCCATCATCCCAGAAGAATTTTCCCCTTGTGTCCCCCCAGATCCCAACTCTGTGCCCTTCCCTGGGCACACAGGGGCACCACTGACCCCTGGCATGGCCCTGCCCACACCTTGGAGTTGGCTGCCAAAACCTGACATGGGGGAAAAAGGGGGTGAAGGGAGGGGAGGGGGGATAAGGAGGTGAATCTGTGCGAGGGGAGGCAGCACCTCGGGCAGGGCTTTAATCTGATTAGTCTTGGAGTGAATGGACGAAGTGAAAAGGCTTAAACCCCAGTGAAAGGAGAGGGGAGGAGGGGGGCACTGAGAAGTGAAGACCCCGGCCGGTTGCACCAAATTAGGTCAAATCTGGCCGGTGGGACACAAGGGGAAGGAATAAGGGGGGGGAAGAGTCAGGCGAGGAAATCAGTGTGGATCTGCTGGCACTGTGACCTCACCGCGACCGCTGGTGCCTCTGTTTGCCCCCTCCCTTCCCGGGGGACCGGGACCCTCCAGCCTGGCCCTGTGGCGGAGGTGCCAGGGAGGAGCCCCCCTGGCTGCTGGCTGTGCCCCGTGCCACCTGGAATGGCCACAAGGAGCCCGTTGGGTGCAGGGCGAGCTCCTGGAGCCCCGGGGCTGAAGCAAAGGGCTGCCGGGGGTGCTCCCCGCAGTCCCCTCGGCGGGGGTGGCCTCCCTCCCCTCCATCCCCTCTCCACCCGATCGATCCTTGCCCCGATCGATGGGCGCTTCCCTGCGGGCGAGGGGCGGTGCTGCCCGGCCGGGCAGGAGAAATGGCTTTTCGCTGAGCCTGGAGCGGGATCCAGCATCGATCTCTGGTGCCTCGTCAGAGATCAATTAGGCCGGTCATTAAGCCGTGCCCAGAGCGCAGCGGGAGCTTGGGCTGGGAAGGGAGCAGGGAAATGCCAGGCTGGCAGAAGAGTGCCCAGCCTGCCCATCCACACACCCTTCCCTGCCTCAGTTTCTCGGATCAGAGCTGGGCTAGAGGCTGTTCCAGCATGACTGAGAGCCTGGTGATTGTCCCGGGGCTGCTGAGCTGTTCCTGGCGCATCCTCCTGATGGGAATGTTTGTTTATCAATCCCTTCAGAGCCTCGGCATGGCCAGAGCTATCCAAGGAGCAGGAAAGGGCCGGGCAGGAGCGTGGCTGTCCCGGGGGGTGATAAGTGACAGGGTGTTCACGAACCCCGGGGTGTCTGTCCGTCCCACCCGGGCGTGTGTCCGTCCCAGCTTAGGGACAGCAGCGCGTGGGAGGCCCCGTGGGAGCAGGACAGTGACCAGGTCATTGTCCTGCTGGGAGGCCACGTGGAGTGGCTGAGACCACCCAGGCACTGCTGAAGGGACTGGACGGGACTCCCTGGACAGGAGAGCACAGGCAGGGATCCCCGGGGCAGGCCTGGCTGGGAGAGAGCCACAGGCACTCCCTGATGGGAAAGCAGGAATGGTGCCTGGAGGGCAGCAGGACCCACATCACCTCTTGGGTGGGAGTTTTTAAGGCTGGGAAGGAGCTGCTGGTTCTTGGCATCTGTGCAGGGACATGTTGTGAGCAACCTCTGCGTCCCCCTGAGCTGGCATCCTCCCAGCCTGGCATCTTCCTCACCTGACATCTTCCTCACCTGCCTTCCCCCTGACTCAGCATCCCCCATCCCCAACTTCCCCCAGCCTCATCCTGTGCCCATTTCCTCCCTTGGCTCAGGGTTTGTGCCTATCCAGGTGTGCTCCTGGCAGCAGAGGATGGCAAGAACAGCCATCATGGCACAGCCACCCTCTGTGCCACTGCCCTGTCATCCTCCCGTCAGCCAAAACCCAGCTGGAGAGCTGAGCTGAGCAAAGCAAACCCTTGGGTTTGGGGAGGGTGACCTGGAGCAGGTACCGCCTGCAGCAGCCACCTCTGCTGCGAGCTGCAGCTTCTAAGAAACAGAAAATAAGGAGAGTTTCAAAAAGAAAGAAAAAAAAAAAGGAAAAGTTCCCCGATTACATCTGGTGAAGTGACAAATCTGCCAGGCAGGTGATTATTCTGGGTACGGACGTGCCGAACACAGATGCCGATAGGATTAAAGGGGAAGGGGGGGAAGCTCACCCTGTTAAACCAACACCTGATAAAAGAATAAACCAACCCCAGGAATAAATTCCCAGCGCTGCCAAGGTCGTGCAACACCGGGCCCGCTGCTACTGCTATGGGGAAGGGACGATGTCCGAGCTCTGGGGTGACCCCTCTGGTTCTGGACCCCCCCGTGCCCGGGCACCCCGGCACTGCCGCAGCCCCCGCTCCCGGGAGCGCCCGTACCCGGCATGCCCTCGGCTGCCTGGTTGCTTTCCAGGCACGTCCCGGGCATCCCCTTGGGATGGCGCAGAAAATTAACAGCAGTTCAGATCTGAGGAACTTTATGACACGTGTATGATAGGACTGAACCAGGGCGTAATTGAATGACGGATGAGCTTCCAAGAGCCACATTTCCAGGGAGTAATGAAAAATAGAAGTGCTATTGACTAAAGGAGCTTTCGGCGGCCGGGCGGCACGGCGCGGGATGAGCCGCTGCCGGCGGGGGGAATGCATCAATACGGCGAGTAATAGCTCAGTTATTATAACTCTGGAAATGTCATTCAGGCCTAACCAGAGAACACTGGCTATTAACTAGCCTTAAACAGAACGCGCCGGGCGGGAGCCAGAGCCGCCAGTGCCCGATAATTATTTTACTTCTTTTCATGGCTCTGTCGCCTTTCCCACCACCGGGAGCTCGGCCTGAGTGCCCGCAGCCCCGGGGGTCCCTGTTCCTGCCTGTGGCACTGAGCCAGGCCCTGCTCCTTGGGAGCTGTTCCAGGGCAAGGCCCCATCACACCTCAGTTTGTCTCTGTCCCTCGCAGGGATTGCTGGCGTTGCTCTTGTCACCTGCAGCTGCAAGCTCAGGGCTGCAGGCTTTGTGCACAAAGCTCTCCGTGTCCCTTCCTGCATCACTTCTCATGCACATCACTCCCTGCATCCCTTCCTGCATCACTCCCCATGCACATCCCGTCCTACATCCCTTCCTGCATCACTCCCCATGCACATCCCATCCTGCATCACTCCCCATGCACATCCCTCCCTGCATCCCTTCCTGCATCCCTCCCCGTGCACATCCCTTCCTGCATCTCTTCCCTCATCCCTCCCCATGCACATCCCTTCCTGCATCTCTTCCCTCATTCCTTCCCATGCACATCCCTCCCTGCATCCTTCCCTGCAACCCTTCCTGCATCCCTCCCCATGCACATCCCTTCCTGCATCCCTTCCTGCACTTCTTCCCTCATTTGACCCCCACTATTCTTCCCCTCGTCCCTCCCCACATCCCACCAGCGCCTCTGCCGAGACATCCAGCCGGCAGCGATGGGATCTGGGCTGGCAGAGGCCGGTGCCCTGCGGAGCCCCGAGGTGTAATGAAAGCCCAGGGGAGAGTATCGAGTGATCCTAAATGGATTTTCTCCATTAGCTCAGCCCCAATCAGCCTGTTATCCGCTCCTGGAGCGCTCCGGGGCTGCCGCCACTGGCACTTAGAGAGCTGCCAGCACTGCCAGCACAGCACCCACCTGCCGGCACCGCCCGAGGGGCACCCATCCTGCCAGCCCAGCACCATCCCCCTGCTTTTGGGGCGCCCTTTTTGGGGGGGGCAGCGTGCCTATGAGAAGCATGGTGAGATGCAGGGAGGTCCCACAGCCCAGCCTTATCCCTGGGTACCCCAACATCCCACCCTGCCGTGGGGGAGGTGGTGGGGAGGGGACACGGCAGGGTGAGGGAGGGCAGGCTCCTTCCCACACGCAGCCGCTCCCTGCTTGGCAAGTCGGAGTTCATCATTAGCCAGGAAATAATTAATTGTTGGGCAGACAAAAGGCATCGCTCGGCCCCCCCGGAGACCCCGTCAAAGGGAGCTGTCAGGGGCGGGCGTGATAAATTACGGCTCGGCAGCTCCGCACTGCCGGGACGGGGGGACAGAGGCGTCCTTTGGCCGGGGGTCACCGCGGGTCTGGAACCCACCCGGTGTCCCTTGGGAATGCCAGGGTGGCACTGAACAGAGGCAGGGGGCTGCGGGGGTGACAGGCAGGTTCCTGCCCCGTTCCTGCTGTGCTCGTCCTTCTGAGCCGTGTCCCCGTGCCCGCCTGGCCCCGCCGTGATGTCCCGCTGGGCAGTGGCGGCCGATTTCCACCTCGTCGGCGTTTTCCCGGTGATTGCGGGGCCGGCACTCCCGCCGATCAAATTACCGCCGCCTCTCGTCCCAAATTCCCTGCCAGTCCAAGTGTTCCAAGGTTAAAGAGTCATTGGTGCTGCCGCCCCCCATCCCGCCACTGCCCGGAATTCAGCCGCCAGCCAAAAATAGAGTGAAATAATGCAGCAATCTGTGTTTATCCACGTTAATTTGTGTGTCTTTGGTCTCTTGGGATGGGCAATGTGCTCCCTGTTTGTTGCTCCTGCTGCTGGACCTGCGTCGTGCAGGAAGATCCAGCCCTGGGGCAGGGAAACTGAGGCACGGAAGCAGTGGATACCACGCAGAACTGTGTCATGTCCCGGTTGTGGCTCTGGGATGAGACCAATGGAATGGCTCTGGGGAGCTCCAGGACAGCGACTGGTTTGGCTCAGAGACCGGAGTGTGACACTGATCTGTCTCCTCAGTGTCCTTTCCTGCTGCCACTCCACCCCTCACAGCACCAGGGACACCCAAAATCTCCCTCCAGCCCGGTGACAGTGGTACTGGCAGGGTGGGCACCCCAGGAAAGGATCTCCCTCACGCCTAGGACAGCGGGGAGGTGACAACAGATGGGACAAGAAATGACCCCACATCCTGCACCAGGATGCCAGGCCCAGCCACAACGACGTCGGGGCTCAGCCGTGCTAATGAGGTCAGCCCTTGGGGGGGGGGGGGGGGGGCTGTTTACCCCATCCCCCGCTGGAGACCCCCAAAGGGCGCCTTGATCCGGCTGTCCCAGCGCGGAGCCGGCGCGGGCGGCGGGGGGCCCGGCTGTCACCGGCTGATAACCCCCAGCAGCTCCGTCCCGTGCCCGTTATCAGCGCCCGCCCGCCTGGCCAGACGCGGTAATTAGGGCGCTCAGCGTGAGCCACGGATGAGCACGCGTGGTCCCGTGCACGGCTGGCACGTGCCCGGCGGCTGGCTGCCAGAGACGAGCGGCACCCGACGGCAGCGGGGACGTGAGCGGGGCTGGTGTGCACAGGGCTGAGTGAGCACGGGGACACGGGCGCCAGCCTGGTGTTTGTGGGGTCACAAGTGCCAGCCTGGTGCCTGTGGGGACACGAGTGCCAGCCTGGTATCAATGGGGGCACCCATTGACCCACCTGACCCATGCCAGGCTGGTGTTTGTGGGGTCATGTGTGCCAGGCTGGTGCCTGTAGGGTCACAAGTGCCAGCCTGGTGTCAATGTAGACACCCATTGACCCACCTGACCCATGCCAGCCTGATGTCTGTGGGGTCTTGTGTGCCAGCCTGAGGTCTCTGGGGACACAAGTGCCAGCCTGGTGTCTGTGGGGACACAAGTGCCAGCCTGGTATCAATGGGGGCACCCATTGACCCACCTGACCCACGCCAGGCTGGTGTTTGTGGCCAGCCTGATGTCCGTGAGGTCATGTGTGCCAGACTGGTATCTTTGGGGTCATACATGCCAGGCTGGTGTCTGTGGGGTCATGTGTGCCAGCCTGATGTCTGTGGGGGTACCCATTGACCCACCTGACCCATGCCAGGCTGGTGTCTGTGTGGCCATGTATGCCAGACTGGTGTCTTTGGGGTCATACATGCCAGCCTAATGTCTATAGGGTCACGTGCTCCAGCCTGGTCTGTGGGGTCACATGTGCCAGGTTGATGTCCGTGGGGTCATGTGTGCCAGCCTGATGTTTGTGGGGACACAAGTGCCAGCCTGGTGTCAATGGAGACACCCATTGACCCACCTGACCCACGCCAGGCTGGTGTTTGTGGGGTCGTGTGTGCCAGGCTGGTGCCTGTGGGGTTACATGTTCCAGGTTGATGGCCGTGGGGACATGTGTGGCACGCAGTGATTTGGGAATGAATCACCTCCCTCCGGAGCCCTGTCACCGTCTCTGTCAGCCGCCACTGTGACCCCTCCTGCCACCTGGCTCTGCCCCTTCTGATCCCTCTTGGGCCCTCACTCCTCCCACAGGGCCTGATCTGGGTGTCCAGCGAGCCCCTGTGCTGGCACTGCCATGCCCATCCCATCACGGCCACCCTGTTGTGGCCACCCCTGTGTGCCCATTGCTCTGTGCCACCCTGCTGTGCCCATCCCACCGTGCCCACCTCGCTGTGCCCCCGGCTCCCGGAGCAGCCGTGGCTCTGCTGGCACTAACACGATTACCGTGACACTTCCCAGCCCTCGTCTCTCTGGCAGTTGAGTTTCTGCTCTGATTCGATTTGTGCGGATCCGGCTGCGGGTCCGGCTGGCTGCCGCCATCCCCGGAGCTTCTGGCACTCCCAGGGAGGGGCATCCATGGCTGGAGACCCCCCGGTGCCATCCCACCACAATGGGCACCGCGTCACCGAGGGCTGGCAGCGAGGGATGTCACATCCGCGGTGTCACATTCATGATCTGAGTGGTGCCTCTGTAGCTGGGAGCTGCTCCGTGGGGATGGCAGAGCTGTGCTGGGGTGTGAGGGTGGTGCCAGCTCCCAAAAATGTGTGGGGAGGGATGTGGGGCAGCAGGCCCCGCTCTGGATGGGGTCCCAAGGGGAGGAGATGGGGATGATGGAGTCTGGGGTGCCACAGAGGGGCACCAGGGTGGGGTCTCAGGGTGGCCTGGCACGGTGCAGTGAGGGGCCTGGGGGTCACTCACCCACAGCCCAGCCCAGGGCTCACGGTGCCTCCTCAGTCCCCATCCCAGGGACTCGTGGCCAGCGCCGTTTGGTGGCCACAGGTCCGGCCAGAGCAGCCAGGGCTGGGCTGCAGGAGAAGGAGCTGGAGCAGGACCTCTGTGCTGCCCCACTTTATTATTGAATTTAACCTACAGTCTTCCTTACATGCCACAGTGCCCGTAACTAGTGCAGAGGCTGCTTTTATGTGCAAATGAGGCTTTTTTTTTTTTAATCTTTGACAGAGAATGTGCTGTGTTTACATAACAGAGGGCCCTGGTACTCTGGAGAGGGCCACTGACAGTGCTGGCAGGAGATGTTAAGAAAGATCTAACATTTCTGATCTCTGTTTAGCCAGAGGCGCTGCGAGGCGGCGGGAGCAGCAGGGGAGGGTGGCTCTGGGGTGCCCGGGAGAGCAGCTCGGCTGTGCCTGCCCAGGACTCCAGGGCCAGGAACCTGGGGCAGAAAGGATGGAGCAGCTGCAGGAATAGAGTGACACCAGAGGGTCACGATCTGGGTGTCCCCAGAGCCCTCTCCAGGGTGTCCAACCTCATGGCTTAGGACAAGGCTGCCCTTCCCCTTCCTCAGGTGCTCCCTGAGGTTTGTGAGCATCCCAAAACCTTGGGATGACCAAAAAGCGGTGGTGAACCCAAAGCTGGTGGTGAACCGGCAGCCGGGAGCTGTAGGGATGAGCTGTCCCAGCTTCCCTCCGTCATCCACTGCCACCAGCAAAGGGAAAAACTCCTCCTGCCAGGTTAAGTGGAAAAATGACCAATATCCCGCGGCCTGCCAGGTTCAAGCGCATTAATTCCAGGGAGTCGGTTAATGGCAGTATTGATTAGTCTCAGCGCTGGGCTAACGAGCATCCATGCTAATGAGGGGTGAGTGGTGGGAATTGCAGCAGCTGGAGCGTTTCCAGGGAGCTTTGGTTGTGGGGTGAGGGTAGAGCTCCCCGGAAAGAGGCTCCACCTGCCTGGGGAGTGGGTTCATCCCCCTGGATAGGCTGTGGCACGTGGAAAAATGAATATTTGCATGTCAAAACCACGGTTTCTGACTGACACCTGTGTTTTTTTCTGGACAAGAGGGTGATGTCATGAGTCTGAGGGAAAAACCTGTCTGATCCATGCTTGGCATCATGGCAGGATCCATCCACCCGGCCTTGTCTGTGTCGTGCTGGGTCGTGTGGAACTCCCAGCTCCCAGTGCATCCATGGGGTCGTGGCTGTGGTTTGGGTTTATCCCAAACTCCAGGGCCTGCTCAGGGAGGTGTTTGGGAAGGAATTTCCCAATCCCAACCCCGTGCAGTGGGGCTGAGGGCGAAGCTGCCCTGGCTCTTCCTTGGAAAGCTGCTCAGTTTTTGAACTCTTTGCTTTTTTCTCTCTTTTTTTTTTCACTGCAAACACTTGAAAGGCCTCATTCCTCCCCTGCTGTCCTCAGCAGCTCCCCCAGCCCTGTCTCACTGCAGTCCCCATGTGGGGATGGGGGGATGACACCCCAAGTTTGGTTTGCATTTCCTTTGTGCAGATTGGCAAAAAGTGAGATGGGGAGAGAGAATGAACTTGGAGTTTGGAGAACCAAGAGCTGATTTTGCTTTGGGGTGCCCAGGAGTATCCTTGGAATGGCCCTACAATGGGGTGCCAGCCCTGGAATGGGGCGCAGGGATGCCGTGGGGTGCAGGAAATGGGGTGGGGTGCAAGCCCTGGAATGGGGTGCCAGCTTCACAATGGGATACCAGCCTTGCTGTGGGGTGCCATCCCTGGAATAGGATGCAGTGGGGTGCAGGAGATGGAATGAGGTGCCAACCCCACAATGGAACACCTGTCCAATATTGGGGTATCAGCCCCACAAAGGGGTGCCAGGGGTGCAATGGGGTGCCAGCCCCACAATGTGATGTCAGCCCTACAATGGAGTACTGGGGCTGTATTGAGATACCAGCCCCACAAAGGGGTGCCAGGGGTGCAGTGGGTGCCAGCCCCACAATGGGATACCTGTCAAATATTGGGATACCAGCCCCACAATGGGGTGCCAGCCCCACGAAGGGGTACAGGGGCTATATTGAGGTACCACAAAGGGGTGCCAGGGGTGCAGTGGGGTACTAGCCCACAATGGGGTGCCAGCCCCACAATGGGGTGCCAGCCACATCCCAGTACCAGCTGTGGGTGAGGATCAGTTCCCATTATTCCATGAGCATCCCCGCAGCCGGAGGAGGCCGAGCTGCTTCCGCAGCGTTTTCGGCAGGGCTTTGGTGGGAATCCTCTCCCAGGGACCACGTGCCCAGGCCCCGCCAGGCTGGCGCTTGCATTTAAACAAATTTTATTTTCTTCTGTGCATTAAAGCCTCCCCACAGCCTGCGGGATCGGACTCGGCTCCGCTTCCGGATCCGCAATCAGGCTGAAATAACAGCTCCGGGGGTCCCCATTTATCTCCGCGCCTCTCTCCTCCTGCATCCCATCTCATCCCGCTCTGTCACCCCATCCTGTAATATCTCAGCATCTCCCTAAAGCGAAAGATGACAATAAAGTGTAAATGGGGAGTGTTGGCTCTGGAGCATAATGATGGCAATTTAGATGCCAGCCGTCATTTCCCCGCCGTTGCCCCAGGTAACAGGAGCCGCTGAATCCTGTGGGAACGCGGCCGAGGCGGGACGAGGTTACCTCGGAGGCTGATGGCTGTCCTGGGATTTTCTGTCATTTACCTTAAAAGGAGGGAAAGGGAAATATCCGTCAATGAAGGTGTGAGCTCCGGCAGCGCCGGGCTGAGCTAGGCTGGGGGAGCTGCTCCCCTGCTCCAGCTGGGGCAGTGCTGGTCCCTGAGCAGCTCCAGGGATGCCAGGGCAGGGGAAGTGGCCCCTGGTTCTGCATGGAATTTGTTTTCATTACCCACAGTGCCTGCCCCAGTCCTCATCCCCATCCCTGTGCCCATCTCCAGCCCTATCGCTGTCCTTGTCTCTGTCCCTATCCCATCCCCACTCCATCCCTGTCTCTATCACTGTCCCCAGTCCCATCCCTATCCCAGTTTTTATCTCCATCCCCATCTCCATCCCTGTCCCTGCTATATCCCCTGCCACCCCTGTCCCCACCCCTCTGTCCCCATTCCCATCCCTGTACCCATCCCTTTCCTTATCTCTGTCCCCATCCCTGTCTATGTCCACATTCTTATCTCCATCCCTGTCCTTGTGTCTATCCCCATCCCCACCCCTGTCCCAATCCCCGTCCCCACCCCTGTCCCATCCCTGTCCCATCCCTGTCCCCACCCCTGAGCTCTCCGGCGCTCTCGGCCGATGTTAAGCCCAGACCCAGCTGCCCTCGCCATTCCCGATCCCGGTGATTGAGCTCCTGAATATGGAGCCGGGCTCGGAGGTTCGGAGCTGAGATAAATATCGGCATTAAAGCTGTCAGGGCCGGCGCCGCGGCGCTCCCACGGTGTCACCGACGGGGTCACCGATGGTGGCACCGCTGGAACAGGACACTCCCGCAGGCCGTGGCTCCCAGTGACATCCCTGGGGGGTTTCATCCCATCCCACTGCTCTCCAAAGAGGGAATTGTTCCCCAGAGCACCAGGAGGACCAACGGCCCCGGCCCTGCCCATGGTTTGGTTGGCATTTCCCAGGAGCGTGGTGGCAGCTGGGACCAGCGTGTTCCCGAGATTCCCTGGCTGGAAAGCTCCGGGAAAGGAGAAAGGAAAGAAAAAGGGGAAGAGAGAAAACTAGAAAGGAAAGGGAAACTGAAAGAGAAGGGAAGGGAGGGGAAAGAGAAAGGGAAAGGAAAGAACATAAACACGACAGGCATCCCTAAAGCCCCTCCAGTGCCTGGCTGGGCCCTGGAGAGCCCCTGTGCCCCCCGCCCCGTGCCCACCTCCCCGTGCCCCCCACCCCTCCCCGTGCCCGTCCCGCCCCCCACGCTCCTGGTCGCCCCCTCTTTATTTTTTTAATCAGCGGCGTCGCTTTCTGGCGCCGAAGCATTTCCCAGCCCCGCACTCAGGAAACCTCATTAACACAGATCAAAAGGAGCTTTTAATGATTTATAAAGGTGCAGCAGTTTGGAGAAATTAAATAATTTAGGTGCTGTGTGTACGGCGGGGTCCCTCCGGACCGCATTACCGGCGCTCCGTGAGCCACGACGCCGTCCCCGCTCTGTCCCACCGCGTCTGGGGACAACGCCGGAGCCTCCGGGGACTGGGACTCGTCACTGCCACCATCCCGGGGTTTGGGGTCGATGGGGACGGGGCGTCCCCTGAATGTCATCTCATCCCTGCCAGCGCCAGGGCTTGGCCATGGTGGGATGCTGGGATCCTCCGGCACCGCCTGAAGGGAGTTTGGGAGGTGTCGGTGCAGGGGACGCTCGCTCTCCAGCATGGAAAATATTTGGAAACACGGTTAAAATCAGCTGGTGGGGTGGTGGAATGGGGCAGTGGGATGGGATGTGGGGTGGCCGAACCTGCTGGACCGAAACTGGGTGGGCACAGGTGTCGAGGTGCATCCGGCTCCGGCTCCATCCCCTCCCAGCTCCGTCCGTGGCTTTTACCTCTTGAGCAGGGAACAGGGACCAACCTGCGGGACACTGGGACCGGCACACGGCCCAAATTCCCCCCGATGGCCGCGTCCGGCTCCTGCCCAGCGCTGCTCGTTGTCATCCCGCGGGTGACGCTGGGCTCGGGCTCGGCAGCGATTCCGGCTGCCCAAGGAGAAGGAGAAACAGATGGAAAAGCGGCTTAAACGTTCCCGGCGTGAAGTCCATTGCCGGCCACGGACATGCCAGGAACCAGCCGAGCAACAGGATTAATGCAGAAAGGAGCCGCTGGAAGGGGTCGGTGGGCGCCTACACCCCGGGGGCCCTTCCCTCCCACCCCCCCCGGCTCCGAGAGCCGCTTTGTCCCCATTTCCTGAGGGGGGGGACACCTTGCAGGGCTGTGGGAGCTGTGGGGGGGTGACATTGGCTGCTCCACAGCTGAATTTCCATCGGGTTGTGTTTAATAGCCCCAAAGAGGGCGGGAGGGCTGGGAGGGGGGGGGCTGGCTTTGGGGGGGCGGGTGGGGGGAGCTGCTGTGTTTTATTTTGCTCTGTAATAGGCTTATTACTCCTGATCACGCTGTGACTATTTGAATGAAGGAGATTTCGGGAGATGAAAGCGGAAGGGAGATTTTAAGTCTCTCAGCGCCTGGCCCCGCAAGGACGGGTGCCCTTGGAGAGGGGGGGACCCCATACCTGGCCCCCCTGCTCCAGTCCCCCCCTCACCTCTCTGCCCCCATGAGCCCTGCCTGGCCCCCAGTGGTTCCAAACCTCCTAATTTCCAGCCTCAATTTATTCATGGCCGGTTTATACCCATTTGTTTATGTGCCAACACCGTTCCTCAGCTTAAATAGCTCTTTTCCATCCATAATATCCCCCCCCTCCCCGTATTCCAGCGGGCGCAATCATATCTCTTTTCAAGCTGTTCAGGAAAGAAAAATCTGAATTATTTAACCCTTGGGACACTGGCTGGTCTCGCAGGGTGTAGAGAGACAAATCTGCTTTGTTCCTGTGCTGGGTCGCTGCCCGAATTTGGGAATTTTGGGAGGTTGCTGCTGCAGCTCAGAGGGGAAACTGAGGCACTGGCTGTGTTTGGGGGACCAGGACCAGGGTTTGGGTGTGGGATTTGCTCTCCTGCCAGTACCAGGGGTCTCCATCTGCAGGTGCCTCTCCTCTCAGAAGGGATTTCCCCTCCACAGTGAATATCCAAGAGGTAAAAATTTGGGAAGCCAATGTGTTTCCAGCGTGGTGTGGGGACACAGGGGTTGGATAATGCCAGAGGGGCTTCACCAGCTCCGAGATTTCAATTCTGGACAATTTCCCTCTGATGGATTCTTGCTCCTGTTGTGGAAAGGTGTCACAGTGCTGGGAAGTTGTTGATTAACTCCCAAACCTGGTGGAGCCAGGCTGGGTGGGTGACATGTCCTGTGCTGGGGCCCCACAGTGCTGGAGAGTGGGAGTGTGGAGCTCCAGATCTGGAGTGTCCATGGAGGGTGTGCTGCCAGGCCGTGGGTTGTCCTGGGGTACATCCCTGGTGGTGGCATTGTCCCCATCCCATGGCATCATCCTCATCCCATGGCATCATCCCCAACCCATCCCATCATCCCCATCCCAACCCATCCCATCATCCCCATCCCATCCCATCATCCCCATCCCATGACATCATTCCCATCCCGTGGCACTGGCTCTGGTGCTGGGATCATCCCCATCTGTGGTGTTATCCTGGATGCTGAGATCATCCCAATCCCATGACATCCCTGTCCCATGGCACCATCCCAATCCCATGACATCATCCCAATCCCGTGGCATCATCCCTGTCCCATGGCATCATCCCAATCCCATGACATCATCCCAATCCCATGACATCATCCCAATCCCGTGGCATCATCCCTGTCCCATTACATCATTCCCATCCCGTGGCATCATCCCTGTCCCATGGCATCATCCCAATCCCATGACATCATCCCTGTCCCATGGCACCATCCCAATCCCATGACGTCATCCCCATCCCATGGCACCATCCTCATCCCATGGCATCATCCCTGTCCCATGACATCATCCCCATCCCATGGCATCAGACTGGGATGCAGTGTGGGAGCCCAGGACCCCGTGCAGAGTGGGGTGCACCATTGGGGGTCCCCACAAACCCCCTCACCCAAAGGAGGGTTCCCTCTTCCCCACAACTCCCCCACACCCGTCTCCGTCTGGGCCATTAATCAGCTTTAATCAGCTTTAATTCAGCAATTTGTCAGGCAGGTGAAGACCCTCGAAGTGATTTTTCCCCAAAATATAATTATTATTACTATTATTATTCCCCTGATATGTGGGCCCCCCCCCCCGCCATTGCTTGGGCTTTAGTAACGATCATTAAAATAAATAATTTTTTTTTAAATAAAAGGCAGCGAGAAGAAGGTTTTTTTGTTGGTTTTTTCTTTAAATATTTTTTATTGTTCTCCGTGCGTTTGAAAATTGTTTCCCAGTAAATTCCAGCCCTTTGTATTAATTTTACATTTTCCAATGTTACCTTGCCAGGGGCAGGGTTGGCACAACTGGCTCGGGAAAGGAGAGGGAAGGAGAGGGAGAAACCCTGCTCCTTAATTAGCGCGTTCCCTGTGTGATCAGAGAGCTTATGAGGCAGGTAATGAGCTGGGGGGGGGGGCTGCAGGACCCCCTCCCTCCCCACACCTCCTCCTTTCTTCCCCCCCTCTTCCCTTTTTGGGGGTCACATCTCCCGCTGCAGGGATGGGGATGCATTTTTGGGGTGTTCCTGGATGAGCTGAAGCCGTCTCAGCAGCTGCCAAAACCTCGGGGGGTTTTGGGAGCCCTGAGATGCTGCTTTGGGATGTTCAGGGGGTTTGTGGTCACTGTCCAAAGCCCACCAAGGCTGTGCTGACCCCTCCAGCCAAACCCTGGAGCTGTGGGGTGAGCCCTGTGATGAGGTTTTGGGGTGAACTTTAAATTAATTCGGAAAAAAACCTCACTCAGCGAGGAGGGGAAGCCAAGCTGCGAATTTGGCCTTGAGCTCCACCAACTGTGGTGCTGGAATTTTGGGGAGGGGGTCACAGGGCCCGACCCAAGGAGCTGGAGGGGGGGTGTCTGGCATGTGCCACGGAGTTCTCCAGTGCTGCTAATCCCTTAATCTCTCTGATAAACCGTGCCAGGAACACCACTGACACCGGGATTGCGGCGCCGCCGGGAATCAGCATTTCTGTGTGGTTTTCTGCCAAATGGTGCCGGTTCGCTGGCATGAAACAAAGAGAATCTGAGTTAATCTGGAGGTTAATGGGGTTGGATCAGGGCTTGGATCACAGAGAAGTGAGGCCCACAGAGAAATTGTGGCTGCTCCATCCCTGGGAGTGTCCAAGGCCAGGCTGGGCAGGGTTTGGAGCAGCCTGGGACAGTGGAAGGTGTCCGTGTGTGGACACACACATTGACAGAGCTGGGGAATTCCAGCTTGGGAATTCTTTTCAGGCCTGGATTTCTCCTGACTCTCAGCTCCATTCCCAGGCTGACAAGCTGACTGCAGCTTCAGTTAGGGAGGAGTCTCCCAGGGTGACAACATGGTGACAAACAGAGTGGAATTCATCACCAACATTAACCCCTGGTGTCTTTCCCGTGGGACACATCCTGAGGTGCTGTCCCAAGGATGTTTTTCCCAATTGTCCAATGAGCTCCTGTCCTGTCCTGGCTGCACTAACACACTTTAAATCCGGGCTGTCTGTACAATAAATTGGCCTTTTTTCCCCAAAGAGCTCCGTGTGTGTTGCTGTCCTTTCTCTCTCTTTGCAGCACAGTGACCACATCCGTGCCCATGGCAGGGGGGGCTGGATGGGCTTTAAGATCCTTCCCACCCAAACCATGCTGGGATTCCATGGTGCTGTGGTCACTCAGCTCTGATAGTCCAGGATCAGCTGGGTCTATCACTCTCCTCAGCTCATTCCTTTTACAGTCCCAAAACTTTGGCAGAGTTCCAGCCCAGAACAGAACACCCACGAGGTGTTTAAGGTCCCTCCCAACCCCAAACCTCTGCGTGGGTTCCACGGGGGCGTCCCCAAACCATCTCGAACTCCATTTATAACCCCCCTGACCCACTCCCTCCGCAGGTTCCACCGCGGGGACTACACGGTGGAGGTGAGCATCAACGACTACCTGGACATCTACTGCCCGCACTACGAGGAGCCTCTGCCGGAGCGCATGGAGAGGTACATCCTCTACATGGTCAACTACGAGGGCCACGCCTCCTGCGACCACCGGCAGCGCGGCTTCAAACGCTGGGAGTGCAATCGCCCCGACTCCCCCAACGGGCCCCTCAAATTCTCCGAGAAGTTCCAGCTCTTCACCCCCTTCTCGCTGGGTTTCGAGTTCAGACCCGGCCACGAGTATTACTACATCTGTGAGTGTGGGTGGGGAGGGGTTTGGGGTGTCCCGGGGGTGTCCTGCTGCCGTGGTTTGCCAAAGTGTTGCAGAATCCTCCACTAAAATTGCAGAGTGTCCAGCTCAGGGTAAACATCCCATAGAAACTGGGGCTGAGTCACAGCTCTAGGTGTGAGAGTGACCAGGACTGACCAGAGGCACTGGTCTGATCCCAGTGGGAATGGCACTGGGAATGGCCCCAGCCCTGGACACTGCTCCCATGATCTCCTGTGTATTCCTCAAAAATATTCCTCAAAAATATTCCTCAAAAATATTCCTCAAAAATATTCCCGTGGTCTCACATGTAATTCCTGTGCTCATTCCCATCCTCTCACATGTATTTCCATGCTCTCATGTGTCATTACTGAGCTCTCCCATGTAATTCTCATTCTCTCACATATATTTCCATGCTCTTGTGTAATTTCTGAGCTTTCCCATCCATTCCCAAACTCTCCTAGGTATTTCTGTGCTCTCGTGTAATTCCATGTATTTCCTGTGTATTCCATGCTCTTACATGCAATTCCCATGGTCTCACATGTAATTCCTGTGCTCATTCCCATCCTTTCACATGTATTTCCATGCTCTCCCATGTAATTCCTGTGCTCTCCCACATATTCCATGCTCTCACGTGTGTTCCCATTGTCTCACTTATATTCCCGTGCTCTCCCATGAGTTCCTGTGCTCTTGTGTGTAATTCCTGAGCTATCCCACATATTCCATGCTCTCCCATGTAATTCCTGTGCTCTCCCGTCTATTCCTCTGCTCTCTCTTTTAATTTTTTTTTTGTTTTGTTTCCAAAGTTCTAACACTCTCCTGTGTATTTCTGTGCTCTGGTGTGCAATTTCTGTGCTCTCCCATGTGCACCTGAGCTCTCACATATCATTCACATGTAATTCCCACATATATTCCCGTGCTCTCCCATCTAATTACCGTGCTCTCCCATGTATTCCATGCTCTCATGTGCAATTCTTGTGCTCTCCCATCTATTCCATGCTCTTACATGCAATTCCCATTCTCTCACGTGTAATTCCTATGATATCTTATATATTCCTGTGCTCTCCTTTGTATTTCTTGCTCTCGTGTAATTCCTGTGCTCTCCATGTTCATCTGAGCTCTCACATGTAATTCTCATGTTCTCACATGTAATTCCTGTGCTCTCCCATGTACACCTGAGTTCTCACATGTAATTCCCATGTTCTCACACATATTCCCATGCTTTCCCATCTATTCCTGTGCTCTCCTGTGTACACCTGAGTTCTCAAATGTAATTCCTGTGCTCTCCCATGGTATTCCATGCTCTCCCATGTATCCCTGTGCTCTCCCAAATCTGGGCTCTGTTTCTCACCCAAACCTGACCCCTGAACTGCCTGGCGTGCTCTGGAGGAAACTCCGGTGCTGGCTGCAGGACGAGGGTCCCTGGCAGGGAATTTCCACCTCCAGAGCATCTGCAGGGGCAGGAGGGGGGAGAGGAAAATTAACCCGGCAGTGCTGGCAGCAGGTGCTGGGATAAAACCCGAACCCAACCCCAAAGGAGGCAGCGCGACCCCAACCCTGCCGCCCTCACCGGAGCCACGGCCACGCTCCTGTGCCTTATCATTCCTCCTCTTTTTCCTAAAGCAGCTGTTTTCAGCCCACTTAATTTGTTCCTTTTATCTATATTAAATTACCATTTCCCCCCTCTCTCTTCTCCCCCGTAAAATGTCACCGGCGCAATAACTGCGGCCACAACTCCGTCTGTCTCTCTTCCCCCCACCACCAACTCTCCCCTCCCCACTTTTATTTTATTTTATTTTATTTTTTTTTTTATTTTTTAATGTCGTTAGGGAGAGATTACACAGGAGTAAATGGGAAGCTGATCATTGCTAACCCGGTTAGAATTCCCGTCATGCGGAACATTAGAAATTATGCCTCTTTGAGGAACCGTATTTAGCAGACATGAAAGAAAAGAAATTACCTCCTCCTCGAGCCCACGGATTGGAATCCATTAACCCGACGGCACCGGGACACGCTCGTGCCTCTGGACTGGGTCAAGGGCACGGGCTGGCCCTGGGGATGGAGCTGGGATGCAGCAGGATGGGGTGGGATTCTGTGGGATGGGATTCTGTGGGATGGGATTCTGTGGGATGGGATTCTGTGGGATGAAATGCTGTGGGATGGGATTCTGTGGGATAGAATTCCATAGGATGGAATTCTGTGGGATGGGATTCTGTGGGATGGGATTCTGTGGGATGAGATGCTGTGGGATGGGATTCTGTGGGATAGAATTCCATGGCATGGGATTCTGTGGGACAGAATTCCATAGGATGGAATTCTGTGGGATGAGATTCTGTGGGATAGAATTCCATGGGATGGGATTCTGTGGATAGGATTCCATAGGATGAGATTCTGTGGGGTAGAATTCCATGAGATGGAATTCCATGGGATGGGATTCTGTGGGATGAGATTCTGTGGGGTAGAATTCCATGAGATGGAATTCCATGGGATGGGATTCTGTGGGATGAGATTCTGTGGGATAGAATTCCATAGGATGGAATTCTGTTGGATGAGATTCTGTGGGATGGGATTCTATGGGATAGAATTCCATGGCATGGGATTCTGTGGGATGGAATTCCATAGGATGGGATTCTGTGGGATGAGATTCCATGGGATGGGATTCTGTGAGATGGAATTCTGTGGGATGGGATTCTGTGGGATAGAATTCCATGGGATGGAATTCTGTGGATGGAATTCTGTGGGATGCCCGTGGTGCTGCTCAGCTCAGCACTTTCTCCTTTCCCCACCATGGAGTGAAGTGCCAAAAAGGAAAAGAAAATGGGAGGGTAAAAAAAACCAAAACAACACCCCCATGGAAGGTCGGCAGCAGCTGTGGAGTAGCTGGGATGGAGGATTTGGGATGGAGTAGCTGGGATGGAGGAGTTGGGATGGAGGAGTTGGGATGGAGGATTTGGGATGGAGTAGCTGGGATGGAGGAGTTGGGATGCTCATTGTCCTGCTCATCTCAGCACCTTCTCCTTCCCCCTTTTCTTTCCAAAACGGAAAAGGGAAGGGTAAAAAACCCCTACTTTAATTAAAAAAAATATATATATATATAAAAGTAAATCTCTTTTTATATATTAAAAATACTCCCATTTTCTCATCTTGAGAGGAAGTATCACCCCCATAATTGCTGCGATTCCTCCCTTTCTCCCAATGTTTATTATTTTCATTCAGTGCCCTGACCCTGGTTTTGCTGCTGTCCCCACATCCCACCCCCTTTGTCCCCTTTTCCTCCCTCAGCTGCGTCCCCCCCGAACACGGTGGACAGGCCCTGCCTGAAGCTGAAGGTTTATGTTCGGCCAACAAGTAAGTGAGAGGTTTGGGGGGGTCACTGGGGGGGTCCCCAGGTCCTGCCCACGGCTTGGGGGCGAGTGGTGGCCTTTGGGTGCCACCCCGGTGGTGACAGGGATGGGGACAGAGCCCTCAGCTCTGTTGGAGCCATCTCAGCACTGTCCAGACAGAGAGATAGAGGGGGAAAAAAAAAAAAAGAGTAACAATAATCATCGCTGCTCAGTGGCTACTTTTCTGACTCGCATAAATCAGCCATTTAAAAAAACAAATTAATAATTTTCTTCTCCTGTTAAC
The DNA here is from genome assembly GCF_052056855.1 of Sturnus vulgaris. Taxonomy (NCBI): domain Eukaryota; kingdom Metazoa; phylum Chordata; class Aves; order Passeriformes; family Sturnidae; genus Sturnus; species Sturnus vulgaris. The sequence continues at coordinate 2,329,757 of NC_142268.1, read as the reverse complement.
GTGTAATTAGCAAATGGCAGCGACTCTCCCTGGGGACAGCGGAATGTCACCGGGTAACCGATGGCTCTCGCCTCCCTTCCTTTGGTGGCTTTAAAATAAAACCCAACATAACGGAACCATCTGTAAAATCTCATCTCATGTTCCGTTCAGGATGAGGGGGAGAAAAAAAAAAATCTCTGCCGATATTATTTTTTAGTATTTTAATAATATTGGGATTTTGTTCTGTCTTGCAGAGGGGAAGGGAAGGGGAAGAGAGGCTGGGCCTGGGGATGGTGGGAGGTCCCTGAGGGGGCGCCCCTTGTCTGGGTCTGACCCTGGGATGAGTCTGGAAACCTCATCCTGGCACGAGGGACCCTCTGGAATTTTGGGGGGACGGGAGGATCAGGTGGGTGGGACGTTGGAGCATCCCCAGGCAGGACCAGACTCTGTTTGTCCTGATTCTAGGCCCATAAAAATCCATAATTCAGTGACAAACCGGAGCGAGCTGAGGCGGGGGAGTGGCCACATGGGGTCCGATGTGCCCCGGTGTGTCCCGGTGTGTCTCCTGCGTGTCCCCCGTGTGTTCCCTGTGTGTCCCCGTGTCCCCCGTGTGTCCCCCGCTGTGGCCGGGACCCCCAGGCTGTGGGCAAGGGCTGACCCTGCCCCGAGCGGCTCCATCCCCGGATAAACCCCTGGGACAATGTCACCTGCCTGTGGCACACGGGGACGGGCTCCGAGGCTCCGTGATCCCGGTAAAAGGGCAGGATCCCACCCTGGGGAGCCCCCCGCGGCATTGCCACCCTCGCATGTCCCCGTGCCAGCTCCCGGGGGGTGGCAGCTGCGCTTTTGGGGTAGCAGGGATTTGGGAAGGGGTCATTGCCCAGCTCATCGGCACGGGGATGCTGCCAGACACCGAGCATCACCGCAGCCATCCCTCCCTCTGTTCCTTCCTTTTCCACAGACGATTCCCTCTACGAATCCCCGGAGCCCATTTTCACCAGCAACAACTCGTGCTGCAGCCTCAGGGTGCCGCCGGCGGCGCTGGCGGTGGTGCCGGTGGTCTGGACGCTCCTGCTCTCGTAGCACCGACACCGAAGCGCCGGGAGCGGCCCCCGGGGATGGATCCTGCCCGCCCCGAATCGCCTGGATGGTGCCCAGGGAGGGTCGGTGCTGCCCGCGAGGATCCTGTGGCCGCCTGAAGTCCCCGCCGTGGCACGGCTGTCCCGCCGGGAGCGGTGCCGGGCTGTTCCCCGGGGATGGATCCCGATTTCCATCCCTGCCCTGCAGTTCCGGCTGTCCCGGTGGGGCGTTGCTTTTTACATTTCTAGACCAAATACAGAGTCCTCGTCCATTTGTTTTTTTTTTCTTTGGTTGGTTTTTTTTTTTTTATATATATATATTTTTATTTTTGTGGTTTGATTTGGTTTTTTTTAAAGAAAAAAAAATAATTTTATTTTTATTTGTTGAGTTGTTCCCATCGGGTCCTCCTGGTGCCAGACTGACCTGCACGGGCTGGGCTCGGTTCCCCATGGAGCCCCCATTGTCCCCTCCGTGGGCAGAGCCACCGGACACAGCCATGGTGCCACCGGCTCTGTGGGCATGGACTCCTTCCCAGCCCGGCCACAGGACGTCACGGAGCCGGACCTGCCACCCCCGGCCACCCCCTGCCCTGGGCACGGGGGGCCTGGATGGACACAGCCCCCTCTGAGCGCCCGGGGCTTCACCCCGTGCCCTCCACTCGTGCCACGGATGTCACCGTGGATGTCACGGATGTCACCGCCGTCCCCGTGGGACACCAGGGTGGCTCTGTGAGCAGCAAAGGAAATTGGATTCAGCTGGCATGGGGACACTGGGATGGCCGGCACGGAGAGCACCGGGATGTCCCCCATGGAGAGCACGGGGATGGTCGGCACGGAGAGCACCAGGAATGGTCAGCTGAGACAGAGAGCACCGGGATGGCCGGCATGGAGAGCACCGGGATGTCCCCCATGGAGAGCACCGGGATGTCCCCTATGGAGAGCACCGGGATGTCTGGCCAGCACACCAAGCACCGAGGATGGCCAGCATGGAGAGCAGGGAGTGGCCAGCATGGAGAGCAGCAGGAGTGGCCAGCACCCGGAGCACCGAGCGGCCACGGGCATGGAGAGCACTGGGGACGGCTGGCACTGAACACGACTGGCACTGGGAGCACTGGGAGGGGCTGGCACTGCCAATGGCCGGCACGGGGGATGCCAGGAATGGCCGGCTGGCACGGGGAGCACCGCCGGGCGCTGGGAGCCGGCAGGCCGGGCTCGCCCAGCCGTGGGCATCGCTCCGAGGGCGTTTGGCTGGCACCAGGGCAGGAGGAGTGTGTGCCATGGATTTTCCTCCTCCACCCTGCTCCGTGTCCCCCTGATGCTTTGGGGGTACAGGAACCCCCATGGGGGGCTGGTGGCAGCCTGTGGGGCCTTCCTGGTGCTCCCTCATTGTCCCCCGACATTCCAGGGCTGGGCTTGGGGATTTTTCCCCTTTTCCTTTGCATTAATAATTAACTCCCCCTCCCCAAACCCCAAATCCGAGGTTGGCCCTGACCCCAGGGGTGGCAGATCCCCAGGGAGGGGTCACCCTGCAGCCCCAGGGTCTGACCCCTCCTCGCCTTAAGTCTGGGGCTGTCCCACCTTGGGGGGGTCCTGTGCCCATCCCACAGAACCCAGGGGTGGTCGGTGGTCCTGGGGGATGTCAGAGATGGGCTCAGACCTGGCTGGAGCCCCCCCAATTCCCAGCGGATCCCGGAATCCCAGAGCTGGGAGGGGGCTCTGTCCCTGTACATACAGCGCTATACTGTGAGCGTTTTTTTTATGTATTGTTGAGAATGGATTTTATGGAAGGGTTTATCTTATTTTTATTTTATTTTTATTTTTTAGACTAGGAAGCTGGAATCTTGCAATAAGCTCATCTTGACCATCCAAAAAAAAAAAAAAAAAAGCAAAAAAAAAGCCAAAAAACCCCCCAAAACCCGGAAAAAAATTACAAAAAAAAAAAAAAAAAAGACAAAAAAAAATACAAGAAAAAAAAAAAACATAATTAAAAAAAAAAAAATTGCATTCCCTGCCGTCCCTGTCCCGTGTGTCCAGACCAGGTCGTGGTTCCGAAGGTGACAAAAGAATTGTGTTTATTGGGGGGGGAGGGGATGTGGGGAGCACCCGCTGGGCTCCAACACGGAGCCGGCAGCACCCGCCTGGCCTTCGGTCTGTGTTTTATATATATATAGATTATATATATAAATATCTATATTGTGTACAGCGACTGTGGGAGAGTGGAAGGACGGAGGCAGCAGTGGGGCCGGCGGGGGGGGAGGGCTGGGGGTCCCCTGGAGCAGCCCCCCCCTGCCCTCGGTGCTGTCCCCCCCTCCCCGTGCTGGTCCCCGTCGTGCCTCGCTCCGTCCTTCGACATTTCTGCTTTCGTCCTCGACGTCGTGCTGATGGTAACCGGATCTCTCACCCCCCATTTGGATTCTGTATTTTTTTATAATAAAATACAAATAAATGTCGTGTGAGGCCCTTGCTTTGAGGAATCACTTTTCCCTCTCCGTGCGGATCTGTGTCCCCTGTGGGGGGTGGCCAAGGTTGTGTCCCCAAAAGGTTCCCGGGGTCCATCCCTGCTCCCTGTGCAGCCCCGTGTCCCTTGGTACACCAAGGCTCTGCAGCCAGACCTCCCTGCTGGGTGGTGTGTTAATTACGGGAAGGACTTAATTACCCTGTTAATTAATAATAATGGATATTAAATTAATTAATATGCAATTGTTGATAGTATTTAATTATAGGAAGCGAGGCTGCCTGGCGGGTGGGCGCTCGGGGCTGGCGGCTCCCGCAGCCCCAGCTCCTCACCTGCTGCTGCCTCAGTTTCCCCAGCAATGAGACACCCACAGGTGACATCCTGCCAGGCCACCAAAGCCAGGACAGGCTGCTCTGAGGTGGCATCACAATCATCCTCTGCCTCTGCTCTTTTTTTTTTTCCCCCTAAATCCTAAACTTTTCCGGAGCGGCCGGCGCTCCTTCCTGGCATTTCATGCCTATTCCAGCATAATTAGCAGCAATAGGAACAACCCGCTGGTAATTAATTGAGGCTCCCACAGCTGATCCGAGCTCTGAAGTTTTGCCACCAGAGGGTGAAAGACTAATTTTGCTTTTTAATAAGGGCCATATGTGTGCCAGGAGCAGGAGCGATGCCACCCACCGCCGGGGACGTGGGTGCCACCTCCAGCTCCGTCACAGGGAACCACCAGTGAAAGAACCTGGCAGGGACTGACCAAAAAGTGAATTTTTAGACACGCTTAGGAGGTTTTCTCAGACCCGGCTCATGATTTTTTTAACGCTGGGAGTTGGAAATAGGGAGGTAAAAATAGCGAATGGGCAGGAGTGAGGCTGAGACAGATCATCGTTAGTAATTAATGAATGGAGTCGTGGGGCTTTAGGGCCTGAATGGGATCATTTAGAGCCCGTCTCTGGTGCCGAGGTTTGATGTGAGGAGTGGTGGTGATGGAGAGCTGGGCTGGGCCTGGATGCTGCATGTGCTGGATCCTGTTGGGCTGCGGGGTCCGCATCGCAGCAATACCAGCACGAGTGGAGCTGGGGGATTCCAGCGGATAATTGGGATAATTGGGGCTGATTCCATGGGGTCAGGCTGGGAGCTGCCATCCTGCTCCAGAGCAAAGGCACCCCGAGGACCCCGAGCCCCCGAGCTGATCCCGGAGTTCCGAGGGCTCTGCTCCCCCTGCTCCTTCCTCCCTTTCACCATTTCAGCTTTTTTTTTTTTTTTTTTTTCTCCATTTAACCCCCTGGAGGCAGTGAGTGCTCCGAGCTCCTCTGGCCCATGGAATGTCCCACCTGGTGCCACATTCCAGCTGTGGAGGGCACAGCTCCCCCAGTCCAGATGTTGTGGTCCAGGTTTGCACCGTGGGGAGGCTCAGGGTGGTCCCCAGATCCCTCCCCTCTCCTGGGCCTCACTCCAGGGACGTTCAGCCACGCAGGTCCCATTCCTGCCGAGCTTTCCAGAGGGATTGTCCCACTTTGTGCCACAGAGGTGCCTGTCCCAGCAGGGATGCCACCATGGCCACTGTATGCCAGGGGAAGGTTCACCACGACGCTGAGCCTTTCCCGGGGCTGCTCGAGGCAGAGCAGGGAGCTGGGAACATCCTGGGATAAAAAAATCCACTTTTCTCCTGCATCCAGCTTCAGTTTGCTCGATTGAAATGAATTCCCAGTGGCCAGATTGTCCCCTTGCCACCCTGGGTCCCCACTGGCCTTGTGTTCCCCCATGGTGAGTGCTGCGAGCTCAGGCTCCTGGACTGAGCTGGCATAGTGGCCACTGAGATCGGCACAGTGGCTACCGGCCCCCTCCGAGCACTGCAGCAAGGCTGGGGGGCTCATCCCTGTGTCCCCCTGTCCCATCCCACGCAGGGGACCGCGACACCGTGAGCTCACCGACACCTCCCGGGCTCCGTCACGTCCCTCCAGCAGCTCCGGCGGCGGCTCCTGCCCCGGCTCCAGCTCGCAGGGGATGCGGGATGTCCCTCCTGCCCCACATCCAGCTCGCAGGGGATGCGGGATGTCCCTCCTGCCCCACATCCATCTCGCAGGGGATGCGGGGTGTCCCTCCTGCCCCACATCCAGCTCGCAGGGGATGCGGGATGTCCCTCCTGCCCCACATCCAGCTCGCAGGGGATGCGGGGTGTCCCTCCTGCCCCGGCTCCAGCTCGCAGGGGATGCGGGATGTCCCTCCTGCCCCACATCCAGCTCGCAGGGGATGCGGGATGTCCCTCCCGGCCCGGTGTCCTCTCCGGGCTGTCACCGCCTGCCCGGGCCATCCCTCTCCTCCCATCCTTATCTCCTGATAGCTACAAGCTCTACAAGCAGGGACGCTGTTGGAACAAGCTGCCAGCTGCGGAGCACCTGGAGAATCCCAGAGCAGGGGATGATTTATGGAAACAGCGCAGGGAGGCGAGGAGACAACACCGGCCCCGCCGCTGCCTCCGGCGGGTCGGGATGCGGGGGGCTGGGGGGGAGGGGGGCAGGTGAGGGACCCCCGGCCCTTTGTGGCCATGGATTTGCAGGAGCTGGCCCAGCCGGGTGTGTCACCGTGCTCAGCCTCGCTCCGAGCCGTCTCTGGGGCCCCCCGGCGCAGGAAATGGAACTTTTCAGGCCGCTGGACATTTGGTTTTGTTCAGCTGTGAATTCCCCCCACCCCGGGGAGAGGAGGGGGTGAGGGGGGCGGACGGAGGGTGGTGAAGGGTGGGAGGGGGCTGCTGCAGCCCCCCGCCAGTGGAGGATCCTTGGGAATGACCGAATCAGCAAATCCCGGAAAGGTTTGGATGGGAAGGGACATTAAAAGCCCAACCAGTCCCACCCTGCCGTAGCCAAGGACACCTTGCAATGTCCCAGGAACAACTTCCACTGTCCCAGGGTGCTCCAAGCCCCATCCATCCTGGCCTTGGACACTTCCAGGGATAGGGCAGCCTGAGCTTCTCTGGGAAATCCATTCCCGTGCCTCGCCACCCTCACAGGATTTCTTCCCAGTATCCCATGGATGCGATGGGTGAGGGCACCTCGGGAGGTCACTGCATCTCATCCCCCCCTCCCACACCACCTTCCCTGCTCCTTTGCCCCGCTTCGAAGCCCAGTTTGGCTGGCGACAGACACGGACCTGGTGGCGAGCATCTGCATCGCCGCCCCCGAGCTTTGCCGGGGAGCGATTTCTCCCCCAGGCACGGAGCGAGCATCCATTCCCCTCGGAGCTCCTCTCTCGCAAGGTAACCGGCATTATATCCGGACCAATTGCTCCAGCATGATCCTCCTGAATGTTGCACAGCATGTACACGGCGTCTTATGGAAAATACATGCCCCTGGGTGAGCCTTTTAATAGCGCCGGCTCCTGCCCGGGGGGCGGGGGGGCCGCGCTCTGCCACGGCGCTGCCAAGGAATGATTGAAAAGTTGGGGCTCGCCGTAGGAAACCCCCCGCTGCGGGGAACAACGTGTTTTCATTCCCCTGCCAGGTAACAAATGAAAAGAATTGCGATGAATGCTAATGGAGAGGGGAGCAGGACGCTGCAGAAGCTGCCGGGGCTGAAGGTGGGGATGAGGTGGGCAGGGATGAGGGGATCAAGCCCCGGGAGGGCGGGAGATGCTGGAGAACCCCGGGTTTGAAGGTTGGAAAACATTTCCTGGCAGGGGGCTGGTGGGTGCTGCAAGGAGGATGTTCTGGATTGCTGGACCAAAATCACTTCTTTTTGCATCAAAATGCAGCTGGGGGGATGTGTTGGTGACAGAAATTCCCCTTGGGGAGCTCCTGTCCTTGCGGCCATCGCGGTTTTGCCGGCTGGAGCTGGTCCTGCCATGGATGCACCGCCCTGGCACGGGGCTGGTGGGAGCTACGGGGAGGATGCTCTGATGCTGCACCAAAATCACTTCTTTTTGCAGCAAAACACAGCTGAGGGAACACATAAATCCCTGAAATTCCCCTTTTGGGATCTCCCATCCCGGTGAGGACCCTGATTTCGCAGGTTGGAGCTGGTCGCGCCACGGATGCATCGCCCTGGCACGGGGCTGGTGAGCGCTTCGGGGAGGATGCTCTGATGCTGCACCAAAATCACTTATTTTTGCTACAAAACGCAGCTGGGGGAACGCAGAGATCCCCAAAATTCCCCTTTTGGGATCTCCCATCCCGGTGGTGATCCCGGTTTTGCCGGCTGGAGCTGGTCACGCCATGGCAACACTCCCTGGCCGGGGCTGGTGGGCGCTATGGGGAGGATGCTCTGATGCTGCACCAAAATCACTTCTTTTTGCAGCAATACGCAGCTTGGGGAATCACATAAATCCCCCAAATTCCCAGCTTTCAGCCCCAAGGAGCCTGTCCCCGTGTCACAGCCGAGGTGCCATTGAGCCGGCGAAGGGCTGAGCTGTTTGTCACCAGAGCCGGGCTGGGAAGCGGGAGGGTAAACACGGATGAACAGCCTTCACCCGCTCCAGTAAATATTTTATATCCCACACCAAGAAAAGACACTCCTATTTAAATGATTTATCAAGGAAGATCATGTAGAGGTTTCCATAAAATATGTAGGGCTCCTAATCCCGACATCATCAAGCCAAGAGGACCGGAATCATTTATTACCTTCCCAACAGCCGCGCGGCTGCGGGGACGCGACTGACAAATAAAAGTGTGTTTACAGCTTTTGGGCTCCTCTGGGGAGAGGTAAATTACAGCGGGGGTGGGAAGGGGAAAGGGAGCCGGAAATTAAGCGGCAATTCCTGTCCTTCAGGGCAGTGTGGGGCGGGGGATGCCGGACACGGCGCCTCCCGGTGTCACCCGGTGTCACCCGGTGTCCCCATCCCGCTGGGCGCAGGGACGCTGGTGCTCCGGTGGGATTTCTGGGGAGGAAATTGAGTGTAAACCCTCTGAGATGCCCAGATGTGGCCAGATGTTGGTGCACGTCGAGTCTGCGCTGGGATGGAGACGGGACCTGCAGGGATGTCACACCTTCCCCGTGGGGCTGACGCTGATCCCACATTTCCACTCGGCAGTTGGGATCCTGGAGGGGTGGACGCCAGGCACAAACCCCTCTGGGAAGCCCAGATGTGCCCAGATGTCCTGCAGGTTGCAGCTGGACAGGGATCAGCCATCTGGGATGGGTTTTCCATGGGTACCAGCAGAACGAGGATGGGGCTCACAGCGATCCAGCTTCATCCCCCTCGGAGCTGGAACCCACCCCGCGCTCCCACCCGCCTCTCCCAGCACTGCAATTTTTGGATCCATTTATTGAGAATTCCCCCCACCTCCATCCTCTACCACTTCATGGCCCCAATCAGTGCATCCTTTTGGGTCCATTTATTGAGAATTTCCCCCATCTAGCCAACATTTTAAGTCAATTTATGGGGAATTTTCCCTCATCCTCTGCCGCTCAGTGATCTCATCACCACATCCCTTTGGGGTCCGTTTATTGAGAATCTTCCCAACATTTTGCACCCATTTATTGAGGATTTCCCTCCCATCCTCTGCCACTCAAGGATCCCATTTCCCCATCCTTTTTTACCCATTTATCGATGCTTTCCCCCCATCTCCTCAACCTTTTGCTGATACATCACTGATTATCCCTCCATCCTCTGCCATCGCCCATCTCCCATCCTCACCCCGCACTTTTTGGCTCCTGTACCGACCTTTCCCCCCAGTTCAGTGGCACCACGTCCCCACCGGGTCCCGGGGCACCCCGAGCCGGGCCGGAGGCTCTGGCAGCGGCGGAGATTTGGCCGATTTGGCCGATTTGGCCGATTTGGCATTCAGCGGCGGGAGCGCAGCCGTGGGGCCGGCGCCGCGTTATTAAGGGATTAGCAGGTTGTCTTGGCGCTCAATTGTAGATAAGTGCCGCGGTTTGTATTATCTTTTCACGCTGCACCGCGAAGGATGACAAAGAGACAACATGGGTGTCATGGCCTTCAGCATATCATTAAGGGTAATTTGTCTTGCGGGGAGGGGGAGGCGAAGGGAGAGGGAAGGAGAGGAGGCGAGGGAGGACAGGGAAAGGCAGCCTGGGAGGAGAGAGGGGATTAAAAACTAAGAGAGGAGATTAGGAGTGAAATGGGAACTGTATGGAGAGTCAGCCAGGCGGGGAGAGGCCGTGGCCGGGGAGGGGAGGACCGGGAGGGGTTGGGGGTCACCCTGGGATCGGCTCCCGGTGTCGGGGGGCTCAGGAAAAAGCGGGGCTGGGATAGAGGAGGCAGGATGGGGTGGGGGCTGCACAGACCCTCCCTTTTCTCCTGCACGGAAGAGCCGCAATCCCTGCCCAGCCTCTGTCATGTACATTCATCTAGAGTGAGGAGACGGCTCCAGCCGGGTGCCCCGGGAAGCGGGACACACCCCAGGGAATCCGGGGAATCCGGAGAATCCAGGGAATCCACCCTCCCTCCATCACTGACTGAGCAGCGCCACCAACCCTGGGGTTTCGGGGGTCTGGGGGCACCGCGGGGGGGTCGGAGCACGGTGGCATCTCCTGCTCCTTGTGCCACCCCACTCCTGGGTGTAACCCTGTTGTAACCCCACTGCTCGCAGCCTCCCCATCGCCCTGTGCCCCACGGCAGCAGCTGCTCCCCCCTCGCCGAGCTCCAGAAGGCAAAGAAGCAAAAGGAGGAGTAGCAAGGGGAATTCTCAAGGCCCAGGGCCGGGTTCGGTCAATCAATTAATCAATCAATCAATCAATCAATCAATCCATGAGGAGCACCGGCGTGGGAATCGATCCGTCGGGGAGATGGGAATGGGGATGTGCCGGTCGCTGCCAGCCGAGCTGGTTCGAGGGAGGAGCTGCGGTGGCAGCTCCTGCTCACCCTGCGCCCCTTCCCGAAGAACTCGGGGTGGGCAAATCCCTGCGGGGTGCAACTGGATCCGGACCATTCCTGCCATACCTGGACACCGCTGTGATCTCCCAGGTGCCACCGCTGTGCCCCGACCTCTCCCTCCATTGCAGGGACCGGGTCTCCGGGGGCTGGGGACGGGATCGTCCCGCATCCCCTCCCGTCCTCCCTCCCCTCCCCTTCTGATAATCCTATTTTTGAACCAGGGGATTAGGATCAATACTTCACTCCTAATGCTGTGGTAATACAGTGTTACACCGCCAGCGCCAGTTCCCTGCTGAAACACTTAAGGTAGTTTAAACCCATTTGTGCCGGGGAGTGCCGTGAATCCACAACGAGCTCCTCGCCCGGCCCAGCAGAGCCGGGTGCCAGCCTGGGGCTGCCCGCACGGTGCTGCCCGTGGCCAGCCCTGGCTGCTCCTGGTGGCCCAGGGAGCCCAGGATGTTTTTGGACTCCAAAAAAGGCCACCCGGGGCAGGGGCTGTGGGCATCGGGGCAGAGGTTGTTCGTCCTGGGGATGCTGCTGATCCCAACGTGCCTCGTGCAGGGATTTCTCGTGGAAGGATCCCTCGTGCAGTGGAGCCCTGATGGCTCCCCAAATTCTGAGTGTCCCCGGCTCTGTGTGCCCCCGGCTCTGCCCTGGGTTCTGGGTGCCCCCAGTTCCGCGTTCTCCCCGCTCTGGGTGTCCCCAGCTCTGTCCCGCCAGCAGCCCCTCACTGGCCCTGGGGCTGAGGGATCCTGTCCATTCTTTGCTCCAAATTGGCCGAGGGGTTTGAGCAGCTCCCGGGAAACAGAAACCAAAACATTTTCATCCCGCGCTAATTCATAATTAGCTCCGTTTTTATTAGGTGCTAATGGAGAGCGGGGATTTGGGATGCCTGGCACAGCTCGGAAATGCTGATTCACCCAGAGACTTTTCCTTTTCTCAGGCCGGAGCCTGCTCGAGGCAGCTCCTGGTCAAAAAATTCCAGCAAACTCCAGGAATATCTCGGGAGCCGAGCGGCCACTCCGGCAAACGCCATCCCTGGGATGCAGGGATCCAGGGCACAGAGAGGGCTCTGTCCCCTGCGCACAACACTCTGTCCCCACCTGGGGACCTCTGACCCCCAGGAGTCCCTCACAAGGTCCTTCCCTCCTCTGTTTCCCAGGAATGGGATGCTCGTGACATCTGGGATAAATTGGTCCCATCCCTCGCACTGGGGAGGATCCGGATCCGACCCCTCTGCCCTGGGTACTTTTCAATTAAAACCAAAATATCCCCTAATAACCCACAGAGGGGTTTTTATTTCCTTCCTTTCTTTAATTTTTTTAATTTTTTTTTTTAATAAATCTATTATGAGAAGCTTAGAGATGGATGTAAAACCGGCAAGGGACGATTTGAGGATTAGGGATCGGCGCGTCCTGGTGTGACGAGCAAAGCAAGGACAATCCTGATGGGGTTGGGAAAGGAACACCGAGCCCAGCTAGGCCAGGAAGGGGGAAAAACGGGAAACAGGGCTGGGAAAAGGACTCAGGGATTGCTGCATCCAGCGGAGCAGGAGAGGTCCCGGCCGACGGCTCCGGAAGCAGCAGCGAGATCCCAAATCGGGACCCCCTGCGCTGCTCCCAGCAGCTCCCGCCCCCCGCATCCCGTTTAGCATAAAAGTCATTTTGGTCGGGGACCCCCGGCTGCTGCTCCCTCATTCCCAGGCATCGGGGCCCCCGCGGGATCGCTGCGCGGGCCGAGCAGCGTTTAACCCCCCCGCCAAGGGGAATTGGCTGCTTCACCGTTTCCCTGACCCCAAAAAGACAATGAAATCGTGCACGAAACCAATAGATTTTAGCCACAGGCCTGCCGAGAGGCGAGAGGAATAAAATACAGATGGAGCCTCGTGCGGCGGGGATGGGAATGGATTCCGAGCGGGAGCCGGGACGTGCCGGGGCTGCCCCGGGTCGGGGTGAGGTGACCCCCCCTAAGTCCGTGTGCTCCTCACAGCCACGCTCTGCGTGGCTTTTGGCGCCCAATTCTGCATTTCCTGGTAAAAAATCCCTAATTTCTGCCCCGAGTGTGGCGCCTAGCCCGAATTTAGGAGCTCTTTCGGGTGGTTTTTCTGCAGGTTTTGAGCAAAACCTTCTGCCGGGTGATGGAGCTGGGATGAGGCGGGATGGGGACACGGGGACACGCAGAGCATCCCGGGCTGGCTCATCCCGTATCCCTGCGGAGCTGGAGCCCTCAGAGGCTGCTCATCCTCCTGCCTTAACGCACCACCTCTATTTATTCTGCTCCTGTAACTGTAAAATTGATTTTCTTGCAACAAGCCGCTCGTCTTTCACCACCCAACGCACCCAAACGCTCCGACATAAGACACTGGCAATTTTTAATTAGTTTCCTTTCTCCCTCTTTCCTCCCCGAGCAGGCATGTGGAACCGGAACAGGGCAGCCCGGAAAGGAGCGAGATCCAGAGGTGACAAAAGCACTTTTTATCCTTGATATGATTATTAATAATACACTCGTTTACCTAACGAGGCGGGAGCGCGGGGGGGTGGCACAGGGAGGTGATTAGTGCTCCCTTCATCTGCGGGGATGCAGGAGCAGCTTGAACCGCTGGAATCTTTAAATATTGGCTTGGAGCAGCCCAGGGGTGCTGCTCCCCTCCCCACAAAACCCCCCCCGGCCCCCAGCCCAGCCCTGGCTCCGCTGGTGGCTTTGCTGGTACAATGTGGTGGGTGCTGCTGGTGTCCCCTGGGTCTGGGGTGGAATTTGTCAGGACCCCCCCAACACTTCCATGTGAGTGACCCCAGCCCAGGATTATCTGGAAAACCCACAGGGCTCATTACACCCCTCTGATAACGAGCCTGGAGTAATTAAAACCTCACTGCGTGGGCTGGGGGAGCCCCTCTGCTCTGCCAGGCTCCCCCTGCCCCTCCAGCCCCACAGGGGATGCTGAGACCCCCCAATTTGGGGGTCCCACCACCCTGTGCTGAAGCTGCCACGCGTCCTCTGTCACCAACACCCTGGCTGGAGGTCACAGCCCCGTGTCCCTCGTGGGTGGCAGAGGTGACCGGAGCCCGAGCATCCCGCTGTGGGAAGGGTCCCCGGGAGCAGGGAAAGGGCAGAGGGGCTGCACGGAGGGATCGAAGCCTCTCTGCCCCCAGCAGCAGCACAGGGACGCGTGTGCGCCCCGAGGGGCAGCCCGGGAAAAAGTTACTGGGATGGGGAGGGGAGGGAAAGGGAGAATGAAAAGGGGGGAAAAAAAAAAAAAAAAGAAGAAGAAGAAGAAAAAAAAACGGAAAAAAGGGCAGGAAAGTCCTGCGGCCTTTTGCCTTGTCAGTTCTCCGTCTGCTGTCACTCAGCCGCCGAATTCTCCTTCAAGTTGTCATAGCGAGGCTGGCGGGGATTATGCCGCGGCTCTGTCCAGAATTGATTCATGTGGAACGCGTGCTTGACGGGCGGAACCGCTGGTGTGAGCGGGAGCCGCTGAGACCCCCGATTTTCCCACCTTCCTCACACAATCTGGTATTGTTTGGCCGCAGCCTTAGTGATCCCTGCGCCGGGGCTGTGACTGACACAGCTTTGAGGCTCTAAGGCGTATTTTGAATTTCTAAAACCTCTCAGGAAGTCCCCGGGGTGCCTTCTGCCATTGTCTTGTTTCTCCTTTCGCCTTTTTCCCTTTCCACCCCGAACCCCTCCTGCATCCCCCACCTCCTCCTCCTTTTTTTTTTTTGCCCCTTCCTCCCCCTAATTCCAGCCCCTCAATCCCTGACACAATCTGGTTTTTTTTTCCCCTTTCCCCCTATGTTTACGCTCCGACTCTCTCCGGAGCTGCTCAGCCACTTCACAAACACGATTTAAAAAAAAAATTAAATAAATAAAACAGAGAAAAACTAAATAAAGCTCTAAAAGTTCCCAAATCCTTGATCCGCCGCGGAGAAGGGGAGCTTTACTTGTTTGCTTTTAATCAGCTGACACAAACCCCGGGATGTGTTGAAAAATAATAATAGTAGAAATAAATCTTCTGCCGAGTCATAATAGAAATAAATCTTTCACCTAATCTTAATAGAAATAAATCTTTTACTTAATCTTAATAGAAATGAAGCTCTCAGCTAATCTGTGGTGAGCTTGTGTCCATCCCACTGCCCGTGCTGCTCTGGCTGTCCATGCCCGTCCATGCCCATCCATCCCCATCCAAACCCATCCAAACCCATCCAAACCCACCCATCCCTGCTGGGGTCACTCAGAGTGACCATCCCATAGGATCTGGATGAGGAATTTCCCTCTGGACAGAGTTTTCCCACCCAAGGAGAGCAGAGCCCTCGTTCCCCTCCTCGGGCCGGGCTGTTCCAGGTGCAGGGTCCAGCTTTGTCCCTGTCACGTCCCCTGACCCCTCCGGGCTTGGCACTTTATAACCATTTCCCATTTCCAGTCTTAATCTTATAAGAATGAATTGAGAATGACCAGTGTAAATACACAGGTGCCACTGGGAGCAGAAAGCACTCTTTAATCTCGGATATGAAAACAATTCCCTGCTCCTCGCGCTGGCAATCAGCGAGTGCCATCAGCGCCGCGCTCTCCCCGGGAACACGAGAGCTTATAAATATGAATTAGTGCAGAGAAAATCTACTCTCTTACCTAAAGCTAAATGTTATCTGGGTCCCTTTCCAGCAGTGGCTGACATTTCCAGAGTGCTTTTAGTCACATCTGCGGGAAGACAACTCATTTCTTGTCTTTAAAAAAAAAAAAAAATAAAAAATAAAGAAGGAAGAGAGGGTGAAAGGGAAGAAGGAGGAAGTGGAGGAGGATGCAGGGAGATGCTGGGAAAGAGGGAATGCTGAATGCCTGAGCCTCCTCTGGAGAGGGGAGATGCTGGGTGGGCTCTGGGTTGGCTCCTTGAGGTCTCTGGGATGAGGATGGAGCGGCTGGGGAAGCCAAAGCCCCGAGGAGGTGGCACAAGGTGGCTCTCAGGTGTCACCTGAGAGAGGCCTCGAAGTGTGGGTGCTCCTGGCCGGGGCACCGAGCAGCCCTGGGGTGGCTCAGAGTGCTCCCCACTTTCTGTTTGGGATGGGACACGAGGAGTGGGGTCCCCACCTGGCCCCTGGAGCCGTGACAACATCCAGTGCCACAGGAAGGGTGAATCCCGAGGGATTGGTGCCACAGCCCTGGCACGGAGCCCCTGGGCTGTCCTGGGTGAGGGGAGGCTGGGAGGGGTCCCACAGGGATCCTCTTCCCAAAATCCCGGTGATCCATGGCCAGGCAGGGCTGGAGCAGCACCAGCGGAGCTCCCACAGCAGCAGGGGCTGATCCCAGGGGAGGAATCGGTGCTGGGAACATCCCTGGGGACCCCTGGAAAATGGGAAGGGTCAGCACCCACGGTCAGGGCCCTGCCAGAGCTGGGGAAACTGAGGCACGGCGTGGGAACTGTTCCCAAAGCTCGGCTGAGGGGATTTCCATGGAAAAAGAGGAGATGAGGGGACAAGGAGGGGTCCTGGGGGTCCCCAACAGCAGGAGCCTGACCCAGACTCGGGGCTCCAGCACCTCTCCTGCCTCTGCCTCGAGGGACCCCCAGAAAAGCTCTAAAGTCCCCCCCAAAAAGCTCCAAATCTCCCCCAAAAAGCTCCAAATCCCCCCAAAAAAGCTCCAAATCCCCAAAAAAAGCTCCAAATCCTCCCGCAGAGCCCGCGATGGGGCAGGGGCTGCAAACCCCCTCCCCGTGCCCGGCTCTCCCCGCAAACTCGGCTGCCAGGGAAGGCTCCAGAGCCCGGCTCGGGAGGCTCTAATGGGATGCTTAAGCCGCCTTTTAGGTTTTTAATGAGCGGATCCCGGCAGGAATGCTAAACACGGGCAGGTACAGCCCTGCCTCGCCGGCAGCCGCGCGTGTTCCCGTGTCCTTGTCTGGCTCAAGTGAGCTCTGACCTCATTTGCTTCGCGCCGTTCAATTAACGAGGCGAGCGGCGCTGGGGGGAAGGGGGGGATGCCGGGGAGGGGGGTGGGGGGGGAGGTTCACCCCATGTATTAATTTCCATTTTATGTTCCAAACAATTGAGCAGCACACGGAGGCAGCCGGTCCCTCGCGGGGCCGTTCTCAGATTCTGCTTTGCCCGCGCTGGGATTTGTCCCAGACCCCCAGCCCGAGGGGTTTGGGGGTTTTGGGGGGATGGTGGGGATGGTGGGGACCTCGCTTCAGCCTCGCCATCCCATTTTTCCACCCTGGAAGGGCCCATTCGCCGTGTTTGGATAATGTCCCTCCATCTTGTGCTTCATCCGGAACGTCGATGGCTGCCAATGAGACAGAAATGATTGGGAAAAGGGCGAGAGAGGGAGAGAAATGTTTCCCGGGATGTTAAAATAGCCACTTCAGGCGCCTAAATTTATGCTGCTCAGAAATGGATTTTTAGTCCAGGGTAATGAGAGAACAAAATAATTAATTCCTCTCCCGCAGACAAAAGGCTGGAGGCGCGGATCCAGCCCCACCGTCCCACCAAGCCGGCAGAGAATGGGGCAATTCCCGCTGCCAGGGCTGGAGCTGCACCTTGGGGATTTTGGGGTGTGCGGGGGACGGGGCTGCCCCGTTCCCATCCCCGTCTCCCTCTGGATCCAGCTCCGTGCCCCATCCCGTGCCCACCCATGGGTGCCTGTGGGGTTGGACCCCTCGCCAGGAACCCAGAGATGAGATTTCCAAAGGGAAGGAGCTGCCAACACAGCCCCCCACTCTTTGGGGATGAACGGGGGGATTGTGCTTGTTGGGGATCGAGTGATAAATATTAATTATGCAAAGCAGCCTCTCTCCAGCCCACCCTTGTCTCCACAACATTCCAGGACTGGGAGAGACGGAGGCAGAGTCAATTTATTCACGGAGCAGGTCACTCCCTGTACGAACATCCCTTTCAAAAGGGAGTTGCAACTGGAGGAGATCAAGCAGGGCTGAGTTTGCCTCCCTCAGATATGATAAAATATTCTAATAAATACTCGGGGAGCCCATGACAAGGAGAATGTTTCGTGCTGGTGAAACCTTCATGGCGGGGCTTTTTGGGGGGTCTCCTGTTTGTGCTGAGGGATTTGAGGGGTTCTGGAGCATCCTCAGGACCTGTCTGTCCCTCAGTCCCACTGGAGGGTCGCTGTCCTGTGGCATGATCTCCCTATTTCCAATTCTTAATAGAAAAACATAAAAATCTGCTGTTTCCTCGCCTTGGGTGTTCAGGAGGGATTTCCTGCTCCCTTTGCTGTGGGGAACTCAACACCCCACAGGGCTCCCCAACAGTGTGGGGGGGCCCAGACACGGGGACACGGCACCCCAGCCCTATCCCCACTCCCACCCTGTTCCTGGCCCCATCCCAGCCCCATTCTTATCCTTCTCCTATCTTCACTCCCATCCCATTCCTGGATTTATTCCATCCCCACTCCCATCCCATCCCTGGCCCCATCTGAACACCATCCACAGTCCCAGCCCAGTCCAATCCCTGGCCTCATCCCATCTCCTTCTCTAACCCCATGTCCATTCTCATTCTGTTGTTCCTGGCCCCAATCCTGGCCCTATCCCCACTCCCATCCCCATTCCCATCTCATCCCTGACCCCATCCCAACCCCGTCCCCACTCCCATCCCATTCTCAGTCCCAGCCCTGCCCTATCTCATCCCATCTCCATTCCCGTCCTGTTCCTGGCCCCATCCCATCCCCATCCCAAATTCCAATCCCATTCTGAACCCACCCATCCCTATTCCCATCTCATCCCCCTCCTCCAGCCGGGCCCCACCATTCCCAGTCCCATTCTCACCATTCCCATTCCCACCATTCCCAGTCCCATTCTCACCATTCCCATTCTCACCAGTCCCAGTCCCATTCCCACCATTCCCAGTCCCAGTCCCACCATTCCCATTCCCACCATTCCCAGCCCCATTCCCACTCCAGGCCCGTAACCCAACCCCTCTCCAATCCCAATCTCAGCCCCTCCCCATCCCCTCCCACCTCCCCATTTCCCATTTCCCCCCCGCCCCCCCCCCGTTCCCATCCGGTGGGCGACGGCGTCACCGTGCGGCGGCTCCGGGCAGCGCCCGCGCCCCCCGCCCGTTCGAACCCCCCGGCCCCGGGGGGTTCCGGGCTCTGCCTGCCCGCCGGGGCACAGCCCGGCCCCGGTGGGTGCGGGGGCTGCGGGGCGGGATGGGGGGCGCGGCTCCGGGGGGGTTCCGGCTGCTCCCGGGGAGCGGCCGCGGTGCCCTCGCCGCGGGGCCGGCTCCTGTGGGGTCGGGGCCACCCGGACTCCTCGAGCACCGGAGGGGTCCCGCAGCCCCGGGGGGGGGGCGAGGGGCGGAGGGGGGAGTGCAGTGGCGGCTCCGGGCCGGGGGGTGGCACGGCCGAGCCAGGCGGGAGCGCGGCGGAGCCGGTGATGTTGCCTGGGAGGGTCCCGGTGCTCGGCAGCCCCGGCCCCGCATCCCCACCTTCCTCTCTCCCTGCAGCGCGGCGTTCCCGCTTCCCGGAGCCCGGCAGCCTCTCATTCCTGCCTCCCGGTGCTGCCCGGTATCCCCGCATCCTCCCGGTGCTTCCCGGTACTCCCACATCCTCCCAATCGCTCTCTCCCGGTGCTGCCTCGCATCCCTGCATCCTCCCATCGCTGCATCCCGGCGTCCCGCTATCCCTGCATCCCTCCATTCCCGGATCCTCCCATCCCTTTATCATCCCTGCATCCCTCCATCTTCCCATCCCTGCATCCTCCCAGCCCAGCGCCGCTCAGAGCCCCGTGAAGCCTCCCCCGAGCAGCTGAGCCGTGACGCCCCATTTTGGGGAGCAGCGGGGGGGCCCGCACGGGCCCGGGGGGCTGCGGGGAGGCTCAGAACCAGCCCCGTGCCCACCCTCGGCACGGCCGCTCCGCGCCGGGGATGAGGCAGCGCCGGGGGGGACACGAGCGGAGCCGCAGGTGACGGTACGTGCCGGGCCGAGACCCCACCCCAAAATTACCCGGGGGGGGGTTTGGGGGAGGCTGCAGGAATCGGGGTGCAAATCAGTCCCAGCCTGCCGGGGGGATCCCCAGACAGGTGGGAATGGGGTGGGAAAAGGGAGAGAAGGGTGATGGAAAAAGCCGGGGTGGGGGGGACACATCCCAGAGCGGGGGGAATTATCTCGGAAAAGGCATCGTACGTGCCGGGTGGGAAGCGGATTTGTGGCCGTGATTCCGTGGCGCTCGATAATCCCGAGCTCTGGCTTTTCCCGAGCCATCTGGGCGCTCGTGGAAGCGCGGGGGGGAATGGGTGGGGGTGAGGCCGGGGGGCTGCTGCGATCCATGCTGGGGTCTCCCCTTCCCAGCAGCTGGCGGCAGCTCGCAGCCCCCAGCCCACCATGCCGTCTTCCAAGAGCGGGAGCGAATTCTGGATCGATGGATCCCACCGGGAGGCGGCACTGGAAGATTTCTACGTCGTGGGCCCCGAGCTGGGACGGTACCGGGCGGGGAGAGCGGACAGGGAGGGGCTGGGAGGGGCAGGAGCCCCCCTGGGGTGGGAGCGGGTCCGGGCTGGGACTGGGACTGGGTTGGTGGAGAGAGGGCTGGAGGGAGGCAGGAGAGATGGAGGGGAGCAGGAGGGATGGAAGGATGTGGGGAGGGATGGAGGAGTACAGAAGGGATGGATAGGGGAGTTGGAGGGATTCAGGGGGGGTGGATGAGGAGGAATGGGGGTGCAGGGATGCAGGAAAGGATGCAAGAAGGGACGGACAGGTACAAAGGGGATGGATGGATGGATGTGGGAGGAATGGATGAGGAGGGATGGAAGAATGGAGGGATGCAGGAAGGGATGGATGTAGAGGGGCCATGGAAGGGTGGGAGGATGGATAAGGGGGGTGGGTGGTGACAGACCCTCCCCTGTTGTGTAACCTGGTGCTTGGACTGTGCTGTGATGTTGCAGCCACGGTCTGGGAGCTCTCACTGGGGGTTTGCAGGCTGGGCCGGGTGTCCCTGGGCCTGTGGAACTGGATATTCCTCACCTCCATGGCAGTGGGATCATGGGGAGTCCCATCTCCCCTCCGAGCACCCCAAGGTTTTGAGGGTGGACAATCAGGGTCAGGCAAAGGCCAGGCAGTGCCAGCCTCCACAAAGAGTCTGAATCCCCAGCTCTGGGTTTGGGTGGAGAGCCCACCTGAGAGCTGTGATCCCGGGTGAGGTGTCCTGGTGCCCCTCAGGTGCCAGGGGGTGCCAGGGGGTGCCAGGGGCCCATGGTGGGAAGGTTGTTGGTCCCGTTTGTGGGGGCTCTGGGCTGTGCCAGTGTGGGGAGGCAGCGCTGCCTGGGAGCCCTGGCTCTGGAGCAGAGGGGTTTGGTGGTTCAGGCTGGGCCAGTCTCAGCTGCCACTGGGTTTCCATCCTCAGAGAATCCTGAAAAGCAGCAGTTTTGGTGGAAGCAGGAATTTAAGGGTTTGTATCGAGGTGTGGTCACATCACACCTCGTGCTGGCAGCACAGAGGGGTGTAGGACAGAAGGACAGGCCTGGAGCCCCTGGAATGAATCCATCCATCCCTCCATCCCTCCATCCATCCATCCATCCATCCATCCATCCATCCATCCATCCATCCATCCAGTTTCAGCACCAGATTTAAATCAAGCTGCTCTCAGTCCCGGAGCCACTCACTCACAGTGTGTTGGGATCTGGCTGGGACTTGGGATTTGGGAACCCACTCACCATGCACAGCTCTCCCTTAGGGCCTCTCCTGGTAAGGTTGGACGGGGCTCTGGCCAGGAAGCCCCAGGGAGCAGGAGAGGGATGGAAGGAGCAGGGCAGGGATGTGGGGACAGCAGGGAGGACCCAGCCCGGGGCTGCTGCCGGCCCTGCACGTTCCAGCCTCTCGGCAAATCCCATCGTTCGACATTTTCCAGTTCATCTGGAAAGCAAATGCAATTATCTCCCGTCGCAGGCAAGGCTGATTGCGGATATTTATTTGAGGCCTTGAGCGGCGGCTGCGGGGGCCGGCGGGGCCGGGGCCCGAGGTGTGGCGAATTCCGGCGCGGATCCGTAATTGGGGACGCGTGAGGGGCAGCGCCACGGGCACAGCGGGCACAGGAGCCGGCCCGAATCCTCCTAAACACCGAGCCGAGAGCTCCTAAATGATCTCGTTAACGGCAGGAATCGGGCTGGGAATTGTCCGTGCGGAAAAATGTGGAGGGAGGGTGAGAGAACCTGGCTGGGATTCTGCTGTGGGGAGAGGCTGGAGGGTCCTGCCCCGTGCCCAGCCCAGCTGGGAAATGCCCAGAATAACCTGGTGGCTTCTCCCTCTGGAAAAGCGTTGTTGTGGTGGTGGCAGCAGCGGCGATGCCATTTTGGGGTCAAATCGCAGCTTTTGCTCGTTCTCCTGAGCTGGAGCACGTGGTGGCCGCCCCTCCCCTCCCAGCTGCAACAATTCGCTTTCCAAATCCCTTTTTCTCTGTAAACTGAAAGTTTCAAGGAGAACGTTTGGCAGAAGGGAGGAAATGTTTTGGAGCTGGGCAGGGTCGGGGTCCAGCTCGCAGCTGGATCCCGCAGCATCCCGGAGGAATCTGGTACCCGGCGCTGCCGTTGCCATGGGAACGCCGTTCCCAAGTTCAGCCGGATGAGTTGCAAAATCTGCTCTGGGTTTGAAGACAAATCCCTCTTTCAGGAGAGCGCCCGGGAGCGCGGGGGATGCAGCGAGGGCGGGGGGGGGGGGGGTTGGTGGGTTTAGAGGAGGTTTTGGTGTGAAAATCGCTGGTTTTGGGGATCTGATCTTGCCGCGCACCTCCAGGCGCTGCCTGAGCTCCGTCCGAGAAGGCGGCGAAGCCAAAGTGCGATAAAACTCCTCCGATTACCCCGGGGGCAGGAATTAATCTGCTGCAGGAGCCAGGCAGGAAGATGAAATTGCAAATGGGCTCCGGAATGGCCCGGAGCGCTGGGATGATTTCATCGTCCAGAGCTCAGGAAACGCGATTAACCCGAGCTGAGATCGCCATCGGCCGAGGGGCGACTGTCCCCGTGTCACCCGAGGCGGTTTCACCGGGCTGGGAGGTGTCTGGTGTCGGGAATCGGCCGGGACGGGGACCCGGCAGTGTCGCTGCTGTCACCGAGCGGGGACACGGCGGCTCCGTCCTGTCGTGAAAGCCGCTTAGGGATTTAAACCCCCTGTAGAACTCGGGTTTTAATTAAAGAGCCTTAGGATGCAGGAGGAGGGTGCAGGAGGAATGGGATATGGGAAAGGGATGCATCAGGAGAGGGTGCAGGAAGGGGATGTGGGGTGGGGATGAAGGAGAGGGGTACAGGAAGGGAATTTAGGAATGAGGGGGGATGCAGGAGGAGGGAGATCGATGAAAAATGAGATCCAAGAAGAGGGGGCTGCAGGAGGAAGGGAATTCAGGAGGGGGATCCATGAAGAATGGGATCCACGCTGAGCTCCCAGGGCCTGGCACAGCCTAAGGAGCTGCTGGGGGGCACGGGGGGAGCGAGACCCCCAGCTCTGTGCCAGCCTCACATCCCCCTGCCCTGCCAGGGGAGCCACCTCGGTGGTGTTCAGCTGCCAGGAGAAGGGCACGGGAGCTCCTTACGCTGCCAAGATCCTGAAGAAAACGGTGAGTGAGGCAGGAGAGGGGCTGGGGGAGCACCAGGGAGCTGGGGGAGGGCTGGGGGTGTCTCTCCTCCCCTGCCCCTTGGCACCAGGACGGGCGTGGGGCTGGCACCGGGCATCATTCCCACAATCCGGGGGTCCCACATGTCCAAAAGCGCTGGGATTTGGGGTGGGGCTCTGGGACAGACACGGGAATGTGCTGGGAGTAATGGGGGGGGGGGGGGTCTCTGCGTGGTGGGGAGCCAGGGCCAGGCCTGGCAGTGCAGGTGACACAAGCTCTGTGTGGGCTCTGCTTCCCAGATCGACAAAAAGATCGTGAGGACGGAGATCGGGGTCCTGCTGCGGCTCTCGCACCCCAACATCGTGAGTAGGAGCCCCGTGACACAGCTGCCACCTCCCTTTGGGACCGGGGGTCTGCCCCAGACTCAGCTCAGTGCTGAGGGAATGGCTGGGATTTCCTTGGCTGGGATTTCCTTGTCCTCATCCCATCTGGGTGCAGGATGAAGGCATCACCCCATGGAAAACCCTCCCTGCCCCCCACATCTCCTCCCTGCCCCCCACATCTCCTTCCTGCACCCCACATCCCCTCCCTGCCCCCCACATCCCCTCCCTGCACCCCACATCCCCTCCCTGCCTCACTGACAGCCTCCAGGTGATTCCCCACTCGCTGCCACATGAAATTCCTGCTCCTTGCAGCTCCTTTGAGCTCCCAGCTCTGATATCCAAGGCCAAGGACTCCCCCGTCCTCCCCCTCCCCACGCCCTGGCTTGAGATTTCCACCAGGCAAGCAATTTCCATCGAGGAGATCAAATGAATCCCAGGGAAAATTGCTGCTCTGTAATGAATCCTGCCAGGGGAGATAAAAGGAGAGGCCGGGGCCGTGGGGGCTGGGGCCGTGTCCTGTTCCCTTGCTCAGCATTCCAGGGATAATTCCTGGATATTCCAGGGAGCTCCAGAGGGATAACGGGAGTGGGGCTGGAGTGATTCACAATGCCCAGAGCGGATCTAATCCTGCCTGGGCCAGCAGAGCCCCTCTGGAATGCCAATCCCAGCCTCCCCAAAAAGGTTAATTCCCCACTGTGTGGTGTCACCGGGAAATCGGAAAAGGATCTTGGAGAGCTCCTGAGTTAAGGAAAGGACACAAAAAAAACCCACCTGGGAGCTGCTGTGGGGCTAAAGGGTCGGGACAGCCCTGATCCTGTTGGGATTGTGATCAGGACATCGCTGGGACATCACGGGGACATCGCTGGGACATTGTCGGGACATCCTTGGGACATCAGTGGGACATCCTGGGACATCGCTGGGACATTGTCGGGACATCGTTGAGGCATTGTCGGGACATCACTGGGATATCACATCGCTGGGACATTGTCGGGACATCGTTGAGGCATTGTCGGGACATCACTGGGACATCTGGGACATCGCTGGGACATTGTCGGGACATCGTTGAGACATTGTCGGGACATCACTGGGACATCTGGGACATCGCTGGGACATCACCGGGATACTGTCAGGACATCACCGGGACATTGTCTTGTCGCTGCAGCTGCAGCATCCCTCAAACCCTGGGCACGGCCACTCCCAGCCAATCCTCCTCGGAGCTTTACTCTCTGGAGAAACCCCAAAACCTTCATGCAAAGACATGAAACCAAGAGAAATCCCAGAGATAAAGAGGTCAAAGCACTTGGGGACAGTTTGTCTCTAAACCTCTCAGCCAGTTCGGTGTGGGTCTGTTTTGGGGTGTTTCAGTATTTCGGGGCAATTTGGTGCTTCCGCCTCTTCCATGGGGACATTTCCCCCATCCCAGGACATCTGGGATAACAGCCAGGATGGGAATCACGCCCTCAGAGCAGCTCAGGTGACTCCAGCCGGGCATGGGAAGAGGATCCTCTCTGATGTGTTATCAGGAACGCCACAGAAAATCCAATTTCCGCCCTCCCCTCTCCTCGGAGCCGTGCAGGAGGATCCAGCCCGTTTGAATATTTAAATCCCCGAGGTTTCCATGGGGTTGCGCTCATCCCAAGTTCAAGTGATGTTTGAAGAGGAGCTGCTCTGCTCCATTATTGCCGCTATCGTGCGGCACCGACCTCGGCAGCGGCTGATAATAGGATTGTAAACTTT
Organism: Sturnus vulgaris; assembly: GCF_052056855.1. Classification (NCBI taxonomy): domain Eukaryota; kingdom Metazoa; phylum Chordata; class Aves; order Passeriformes; family Sturnidae; genus Sturnus; species Sturnus vulgaris. The sequence continues at coordinate 2,304,761 of NC_142268.1, read as the reverse complement.
TGAAGTTAATAGGAAAATTATAGTGCTCCGTGTATTATTATAATGCAATAAGCTGCCACATAGTGTCTCTCACCCCGCGGGGGATCAGGGCTTGTCACCCAGCCTGGCAAGGGAATGATTAAAGCCCCATGAAATTCGTGGTGTCACAAAAGTCTTTAAGAAGCATGAAATTCTTGGGTTTCCATTTTTTTTTTTTTTTTCAAAAAGAGGAGGAAAAAAAAAAAAAAAGAAGGAAAATTGCATTTGGATGTTGCTTTAAGAGAGAATTGTTAATTCCAGATGGGCTGTGGAGGCACAAAGGGCTCGTGTGGGAGCCGAGTCACAAAAAATCGGGAGGAAAACACGAGTTTGGTGCCTCTTGTGCTGCAGAACAATCCAAGGGACATTCCCAGAGCTTTGATCCAGGAGTGGCCGTGACCTGGCAGGGTGTGCTGGGCTCTCCCTCCTCCAGCCAGGTGTGCAGGACCAGGATCCATCCCGGGGGATGCAGCCCACACTGCAAGGCTGGACAGGAGCTCTGAGGAAAAATTGAAATGTTCTCAGGGAGCTCCTCGTGTGACAAACAAGCTCGGAGATGTGAGGGGGGTCAGGGCTCTGCACGTTCCCACATTCGTCTTTGGTCCCTGCTGAGTGAGCGAGGCTGCTGTGAACAGTTAAAAAAAAAAACAGGGGAAACAAATCGAGAGTGGGGGAAAAACCAAATGGAGGAGGGAAATGTTTGCCCTGAAAGAATCCTTTACCCACTCCCTGGTGGTCACAGCCTCCTCCTGGAGCTGCCAGGATGCATTCCCACATCCCATATCCCATAAATCCCACATCCCATATCCCACATCCCATATCCCATAAATCCCACATCCTATATCTGATATCCCATATCCCATAAATCCCACATCCCATATCCCACATCCCATATCCCACATCCCATATCCCATATCCCACATCCCATATCCCACACATCCCAAATCCTGCATCCCACACCCTGAAATCCCACACTCCATATCCCACACCACAAATCCCAAATCCCACACCCCAAATCCCACACCCCACACCCCACAATCCCCCACCCCCACACCCCAAATCCCACACCCCACACCCCGAATCGCACACCCCACACCCCAAATCCCACACCCCAAATCCCACACCCCAAATCCCCGCTGTCCCTTTCCAGATCAAGCTGAAGGAGATTTTTGAGACGCCCTCGGAGATCGCGCTGGTGCTGGAGCTGGTGACGGGGGGAGAACTCTTCGACAGGTACAGGGATGGATCCCAGGGGATGGGGAGGAGGAGGAGGATGGAGGGGCTGAAGGCTCCGTGTGCCCACAGGATCGTGGAGAGGGGGTTCTACAGCGAGCGGGATGCGGCGCACGTGGTCAAACAGATCCTGGAGGCGGTTTCGGTAACGGGACCGTGGGGATGGACTGGGGGTCCTGGGGGTGGTTTGGGGTGGAACTGGGGGGCTGTGGCCAAATATCCCTGGGGAGAGGGGCCTGGAGCTGAACTGATCCCAAATATCCCTGGGGAGAAAGGCCTGGAGATCCCAAATGTCCCTGGGGAGAGGGGCCTGGAGCTGAACTGATCCCAAATATCCCCGGGGAGAAGGGCCTGGAGATCCCAAATATCCCTGGGGAGAGGCACCCAGAACTGAACTGATCCCAAATATCCCCGGGGAGAGGGGCCTGGAGCTGAACTGATCCCAAATATCCCCGGGGAGAGGGGCCTGGAGCTGAACTGATCCCAAATATCCCCGGGGAGAGGGGCCTGGAGCTGAACTGATCCCAAATATCCCTGGGGAGAGGGGCCTGGAGCTGAACTGATCCCAAATATCCCTGGGGAGAGGCTCCCAGAGCTGTCCCCATCCCAAATATTTGTGGGAAGGGGCTCCCAGATCTGTCCCCATCCCAAACCTCCTTTGTCCCCTCGCCCTTGGCCTTCCAAAGGCACCGCTGGGAGCAGCTGGATCCACTCTTAGAGGGGGGGATGAAGAGGAGGAAGGAGGAAGGTCAGGGCTGCTCTGCATCCCCGAGTTTCCATGGCAACAGGAGGGTTTAAAAAACAGGAATTCCGAACTGGAAACGGATCCAGCACAGCTGTGGCTGTTTCAGAGTCAGTCCCGATTTTGTGACAGGTCCCCAGTTGCTGCTGCCACCTCCCAAATCCTGACCAGGGCCATTCCCTCCCTTTTCTCATCCCATTTTTCCCTTTTTTTTTTCAGTATTTGCACGAGAACGGAGTCGTGCACCGGGACCTGAAGCCGGAGAATCTGCTCTACGCTGACCTGTCCCCCGATGCACCCCTCAAAATCGGTGAGTTGGGGACCCTGGGGAGGGGCTGGTGGCACCAGAGGGGATCCCTGGTGACAATGCCACTCCCTTGTGTCCCTGCAAGGTGACTTCGGGCTCTCCAAGATCGTGGATGAGCAGGACACGATGAAAACCGTGTGTGGGACACCGGGGTACTGCGGTGAGCGGGGACAGGATGGGAGGGAGGGACATCGGGGAGAGGGAAATGGGGACAGGAGGGACATTGGGGGAGAGGGAAATGGGGACAGGAGGGACATTGGGGAGAGGGAAACGGGACAGGAGGGACATTGGGAGAGGGAAATGGGAATGGAAGGGACATTGGGGAGAGGGAAATGGGGACAGGAGGGACATTGGGAGAGGGAAATGGGAATGGAAGGGACATTGGGGAGAGGGAAATGGGGACAGGAGGGACATTGGGGAGAGGGAAATGGGGACAGGAGGGACATTGGGGAGAGGGAAACGGGACAGGAGGGACATTGGGGAGAGGGAAATGGGGACAGGAGGGACATTGGGGAGAGGGAAACGCGAATGGAAGGGACATTGGGGAGAGGGAAATTGGGAATGGGAAGGACATTGGGGAGAGGGAAACGGGACAGGAGGGACATTGGGGGAGAGGGAAATTGGGAATGGGAGGGACATTGGGGGAGAGGGGAAATTGGGGAAGAGGGAAATTGGGAATGGGAGGGACATTGGGGAGAGGGAGAAATGGGGACAGGAGGGACATTGGGGGAGAGGGAAATGGGGACAAGAGGGAGGGAAGGACATTGTGGGGAGGGGAAAATTGGGAAGGGGAGGGGAAAATTTGGAACAGGAGGGAGGGAGGGACGTTGTGAAGAGAGGGAAAATGGGGACAGGAGGGACATTGTAAGAAGAGGTAAAATGAGGCTGGGGGGGACATTTTGGCGAGAGGAAAATTGGGGACAAGAGGGACATTCCAGGGAGTTTTCCCCGCCTGAGGCCGGGCACAGCTCGGTGCAGGGACGGCTGGGGCCGTGCCACACTTGGCTGGCACAGAACCACATTCATCCCTTTCCCCACATTTCTCCTTTTTCTCCTTTTCCTCCCCATTTATATCTTTCCTCCCCATTTATCCCTTTTCTCCCCACATTTATCTCTTTTCTCCCCATTTCTCCTTTTTCTCCACATTTCTCCCTTTCCTCCCCATTTCTCCCTTTCCTCCCCATTTCTCCTTTTTCTCCCTTTCCTCCCCATTCATCCCTTTCCCCCACATTTCTCCCTTTTCCCCACATTTCTCCTTTTTCTCCCCATTTCTCTTTCCCCCACACCTGCCCGTTCCCATTGGGATTTTATTTTTCCCATTGGGATCCCCCCCCCGCCCTTTCCCCCTATGGGTGCATTTGACCCCAAATTTTCCTTCCAGCCCCCGAAATCCTGCACGGGTGTCCCTACGGACCTGAGGTGGACATGTGGAGTGTGGGGGTCATCACCTACATCCTGTGAGTGTCACACACAGCCAGGGGACACGCAGGCTTCGTCCCCTCGGGGGCAGTGCCAGGGGGTGGCAGTGCCAGGGGGTGGCAGATGTGTCCCACCATGGGTTTGTCCCCGTGGTGGCAGTGCCAGGGGGTGGCAGGTTTGGTGACAGTGCCATGGTGGTGGCACGGTTTGTCCAGCCATGGGTTTGTCCTCTCGGTGACGGTGCCATGAGGTGGCAGGTTTGGTGGCAGGGATGGTGACAGTGCCAGGGGGTGGCAGGGTTTGTCCCACTGTGGGTTTGTCCCCTTGGTGGCAGTGCCAGGGGGTGGCAGGGTTGGTGGCAGGGTTGGTGGCAGGGATGGTGGCAGGGATAGTGGCAGTGCCAGGGGGTGGCAGGGTTTGCTCTGTCATGGGATTGTCCCCGGGGCAGCAGTGCCGTGAGGTGGCAGGGTTGGTGGCAGTGGCAGTGCCAGGGGCGTGGCAGGTGTGTCCCACCATGGATTTATCCCCTCTGACAGTGCCAGGGGGTGGCAGGGTTGGCAGCAGGGCTGGTGGCAGTGCCAGGGGGTGGCAGTGTTTGTCCCGCCATGGGTTTGTCCTCTTGGTGGCAGTGCCAGCGAGTGGCAGGGTTGGTGGGAGGGTTGGTGGCAGTGCCATGGTGGTGGCAGGGTTTGTCCCACCATGTGTTTATCCCCTTGGTGGCACTGCCAGGGGGTGGCAGGGTTTGTCCTGTCATGGATTTGTCCCCTTGGTGGCAGTGCCATGATGGTGACAGGGTTGGTGACAGGGTTGGTGACAGGTTTGGTGACAGGGTTGGTGACAGGTTTGGTGGCAGTGCCATGAGGTGGCAGGGTTGGTGTCAGGGTTGGTGACAGGGTTGGTGGCAGTGCCATGAGGTGGCAGGGTTGGTGTCAGGGTTGGTGACAGGGTTGGTGGCAGTGCCATGGTGGTGCCGGGTTTGTCCCACTCTTGTCCCCTCGCTGGCAGTGCCAGCGGTGCCAGCTGTGTCCCACCGTGTCGCTGTCCCCAGGCTCTGTGGCTTCGAGCCCTTCTTTGACCCGCGGGGGGATCAGTTCATGTACGGCCGCATCCTCAGCTGCGACTACGAGTTCGTGTCCCCCTGGTGGGACGAGGTGTCCCCGAACGCCAAGGACCTGGTGAGAGGGGCGGGGCTGGCACCTTCTTCATGTTATTTTGTTTTATTTTGTTTTGTTTTATTTTATTTTATTTTATTTTATTATTTTATTTTATTTTATTTTATTTTATTTTATTTTATTTTATTTTATTTTATTTTTCTTTATTTTATTTTATTTTTCTTTATTTTTTACTTTTACTTTAACTTTTATTTTTATTTAATTTAGTTTTATTTCATTTCACTTTTTAACTTTATTTTGATTTTTTTTTACTTTATGTTATTTTATTTTAGTTTAGTTTTATTTAATTCTTCTTTTTTCTTTTTTCTTTTTTCTTTTCTTTTTCTATTTTTTATTTTTACTTTTATTTTTATTTTTACTTATTTTTATTTTTATTTTATTTAGTTTCATTTCATTTCATTTTTTTACGTTATTTTGCTTTACTTTTTTTACTTTATTTCATTTTACTTTATTTTAGTTTTATTTATCTTTTCTTTTTTTTATTTTCTATTCTTTTCCTATTTTTTTAATCTTTACCTCCTTTATTTTTACGTTTACTTTTATTTTTACTTTTAATTTTATTTTTATTTTTAATTTTATTTTATTTTTACTTCTACTTTTATTTTTACATTTATTTTTACGTTTATTTTTATTTTTATTTAATTTCGTTTCATTTTTTTACTTTATTTTGCTTATTTTTAACTTTATTTTAGTTTTATTTAATTCTTTTTTTCTTTTCTTCCCTTGCCTTCCCTTTTCCCTTACTACATTTGTATTTATTTATTCAGTTTAAATTATTTCTTGCATACGTTTATTATTTCTTTGATGATTTCATTTTTATCCCTTCATTTATTAATTTCTTTAATTCTGTTCCTGTCACTTTTTATTTATTTATTTATGATTTCATGCTTATCTATTTATTACAAATTTTCATTTTTTTATTTATCACTATTTTCATTATTGATTTTGCTTATTTTATGATTTTATTTTTACCTATTTATTGCATTTATTTCCTTTTATTTATTAACCACATATTTTCATTTCTTATTTCATGCATTTCATTTTTTTCGTGTATTTGCTGCACATATTTATTGATTAAATTTATTTATCACACATTTCTATTATTTCATTTATTTCATTATTTATTTACTATTATGTACCCTTAATTTCTTTGATTTCTTTTATTTATTCCTTATTTTCAAGATTGAGTTTACAATCTATTATATATTATTTATTATCATTGATTTATAATCAATACACCTGATATAATTATTATAATTCCTTCCTATTTTATCGTGAGCTACTTGATTTTACAATTAATTTTACTTCTTTTTCTATTTATTCCTCACTTTCATGATTGATTTTGCGATTAATTTTACTTATTTTTAATTCCTTATTTTATATTTATTACATTTATTATATTTTTATTATATTTATATCATCTATAATAGCTATATTAAAATATTATACATTATAATATTATTATAATATATATATTTATATATCATAAATAAAACTTTCTATTACATAAAATATATTATTTATTATATTTATTCCTTATATATTTATTATTGATTTTATGATACACTATATACTATATATTTATTATAATTCTTTCTTATTTTACCATGAGTGACTTAATTTTATGCTTAATTTTAATTCTTTATTTATTCCTTATTATTACCTTTATTATATTTGTATTTTTATTATATTAAATAGAATAGATTAGAATATTCATTACATATAAAATATATAATAATATTATTATATAATAATATACAATATGATACTATATAGTATATATAATATACTATACTATACTATACTATATATTATATTATATTATATTATATTATATTATATTATATCACATTATATTATAATATAATATATTGCATTACATTATATTATATTATCTATTCTATATAATTATATATTAATATTATATAATATAAATATAGAAAAATATATAAATTGTATATTATTATATATTATATATTATATATTATAATCTATATTTATAGATAATAAATGTAATTTCATCATATTTAAATTACATTATTTATTACATTTTTTATATTATTTATTCTACTTATTCCTTATTTTCACTATTTAATTAATGCTTTATTATAAGACACATAATGTATTTAATAAAATTGTTTCATTTTGCCATGGGCTGGTTTGAAATGCGCGCCTGCGGTGCTGTCACTGCTGTCACTGCTGTCACTGCTGTCACTGCTGTCACTGCTGCCACTGCTGCCACTGCTGCCACTGCTGCCACTGCTGCCACTGCTGCCACTGCTGTCACTGCTGTCACTGCTGCCACTGCTCTCAGTGCTCTCATCTCTCTCAGCTCTCTCAGCTCTCTCAGAGCTCTCTCAGCTCTCTCAGCTCTCTCAGCTCTCTCAGCTCTCTCAGCTCTCTCAGAGCTCTCAGAGCTCTCTCAGCTCTCTCAGAGCTCTCTCAGCTCTCTCAGCTCTCTCAGAGCTCTCAGAGCTCTCTCAGAGCGCTCTCAGCTCTCTCAGCTCTCTCAGCTCTCTCAGCTCTCTCAGCTCTCAGCTCTCTCAGAGCTCTCTCAGCTCTCTCAGCTCTCTCAGCTCTCTCAGCTCTCTCAGAGCTCTCTCAGCTCTCTCAGAGCTCTCTCAGCTCTCTCAGCTCCCTCAGCTCTCAGAGCTCTCTCAGCTCTCTCAGCTCTCTCAGAGCTCTCTCATCTCTCTCATCTCTCTCAGCTCTCTCAGCTCTCTCAGCTCTCTCAGAGCTCTCTCAGCTCTCTCATCTCTCTCAGCTCTCAGAGCTCTCAGCTGTCTCAGCTCTCTCAGAGCTCTCTCAGAGCTCTCTCATCTCTCTCAGCTCTCTCAGCTCTCAGAGCTCTCAGCTGTCTCAGCTCTCAGCGTTGCTGTCGGTGTTTCCAGGTGAGGAAGCTGATGGTGCTGGACCCGCGGCAGAGGCTGACGGTGCAGCAGGCGCTGCAGCACCCCTGGGTCACCGGGAAAGCCGCGAAACTCGAACACATGGACAGCACACAGCGCAAACTGCAGGAGTTCAACGCCAGGAGGAAACTCAAGGTCAGGGACACCTGGGGACACACCTGGGGACACATCTGTCACACTTGGGGATACACCTGGGGAAATATCTGGGGACCCATCTGTCACACCTGGGGACACCTGACACACCTGGGGACACACGTGTCTCACCCTTAGGGACACGCTTGTTGCACCTGGGGACACACCTGTCACACCTGTCACACTTAGGGACACACCTGTCACACGTTGGGCACAGCACCCCTGGCATCCTGAGGGAGAGTTTGGAGCTGTGCCAGGGGCTTTGGGATGGATTTTAGGATGGATTTTAGGACGGATTTTGGGATGGATCTGGGATGGATTTTGTGATGGATTTGGGATGGATTTTGGGGTGGATTTGGGGATTTTAGGGGAAGGTTCCTCCTCCAGAGGCTGCTGGGCACTGAATTCCCTCAGGGAACGGCCCCGGCCCCGAGGCTGCCCCAGCTCCAGGAAGGCTTGGGGTGTCCAGGATTTTGGTGGGTGATCCCCTCCAAACATTCCATAGTTCCATAATTCCATAATTCCATAATAATTCCTTAATTCTCTGCCTCTGTCCCAGGCTGCCATGAAAGCCGTGGTGGCCTCCAGCCGCTTGGGCAACCACGGCCACCACGACTGTTCCCGCAGTGGCCGCGGCCAGGGGGGACCCCGGGGTCTGGCCCAGCCCACGGGCACCGGTGGCACCGAGGCTGGCACGGAGCTCAGCGTGTTCCAGAGTGACCACCCCACCATGGCCACAGTGGCCATGTGCCAGAGTGACCACCCAGCCACGTGCCAGAGTGACCACCCTACAGTGGCCCCAGTGGCCCCAGCGTTCCGGAGTGACCACCCCACCATAGCCACAGTGGCCACGTGTCAGAGTGACCACCCAGCCACGTGCCAGAGTGACCACCCAGCCATGTGCCAGAGTGACCACCCAGCCGTGTTCCAGAATGACCACCCCTCCATGTCCCCGGTGTTCCAGAGTGACCACTCCACCGTGTCCCCCGTGGCCTCAGTGGCCGTGTTCCAAAGTGACCACCACAATGTGTCTCCAGTGGCCATGCTCCAAAATGACCACCCAGCCGTGTTCCAGAGTGACCACCACAATGTGTCTCCAGTGGCCATGCTCCAGAGTGACCACCCAGCCGTGTCCCCAGTGTTCCAGAGTGACCACTCCACCATGTCCCCGGTGGCCCCGGTGGCCCCGGTGGCCGTGCCAGGCTCTGGCTGTGACAGTTAACGGGCCCGGAGCCTTGGCCCCGAGAGCCCCGAGAGCCCCCAGCCCTGGTCTGGGCTCGGGAACATCCTCGTGTCGTGTCCTGTCACCCCCGGTCACTGTCCCTGTCACCCGAGGGGTCGAGGTGGTGACTTTGCCTTCCCACCCCGCAGCACTTTGGGCTGCTGTGACTCGGAATGACCCCGAAAAACGAGGAGCAAACAGCAGAGCTAAGGAAGATTTCTCATCCCAGCTTTTCCTGCAAAGCAGCGAGTTGTCTTGGAGGGGTTCCTGTAAATAATCCTGAAGGTTTTTCTTTTTTTTTGGATTTTGCTGCCAAAATGCAGCTGTGACATCTCCAGCGCTGTCACCGGCCCAGCTGTGGGGTTGCTGCTGGGTTAGGAGGGGTTTTAGGAGCCTTTGACCCCAAATGTTTGATCCTCTACAGGGAACAGCCCGTGCCAGCGCTTCCCTTGTTGTTCCCAGGCAGCAGACGAGCCCTGGTTGTGATTTTTTTTGGGTGTGTTCCCCACCCTCAGCCTTGCTGTGCATCCCTGGTGGTGGCCACAGGGCTGGGAATGCTGGTCCAGCCTCCCCTTGGCGTTCCAGATCGGGGATTGACACAATTTTAACACAAGAATTTACAAAATTCTTCAATATTGTGAGATTTTTCCAGGTAGCTGCTGTTTCCTGAGGGAGGACAATGAGTTAATACCTTTTTAATTTTTATTTTTTAATGAAATCAGCAGACAAACTTCTTGAAAAGGAAATTTTTTTTTTTTAAGGAAGGAAACAGGATAAGTATTTTCAGATTTTAATACAGAGCAAGTGACTGGACAGGAAAAGCCATATTCCATGTGGGAATTATAGTGGGATCCTGCCAGGTTTGAGCCCTAAGGCAGCAACCATGACCTGCACACTCACATTTTGGGCTTGGAATGGTGTGTTCAGGGTAAAAATCCCACCTGGAGGAGAATAAATTAATACAGGAAGTTCTTTCCCTTAGGACTGAGGAGCAGAATTGAGCAGTTGGGGCAGGAAGGGCAAAAAAAACCAAACAAAATTGGATGTTTTGCTAAAGGTGAGGCAGCGGTGACAGACCTGAGGGTGACAGAGTGGGGTCAGGAGGTTGAGGTCAGAGCAGGAGGAGGAAAAAAGCATTTGGGATTTATCTCCAGAAATCAAAAGTGCTCCGAGTCAGGATCCACCCCAGAGCTGGGTGGGGCTTGGGGAGGCAAAGACAGCAGAGAATGGGGGGTTCAAGGGGGGGATTTAATCGGGAAAAAAATATCATGGCTTGAGCAGAGCTGCACTTTTTTAAACCCGAGTTTCTCTTTAGTGGGGAAGCAGCTGCCCAGTGAGGTGTCCCAGGGGGAAACAAAGCTGCTCATCCCGTGGGGCTCTGCAGCACAGGGAAATTCTTCTTTTTCCTTTGCTTTTTTTGCAGGAGGGGCAGTTTTGCCCTCTCCTTTTTCTAATCCTGAGGGCTGAGCCTTGCAGGGTGCTCAGCTCCAGAGTCCATCCCACCCTCCCAACTCCATGTGGGGTCTCTGAACTCAACCTGGTTGTTTCCTAACCCAGGCTTAAAGATTATTTTGTATCCTTTGACACAAAATGTTGATTAAAGCCCCTGGCAGGACCGGGCTGGGCACTCCCAGAGCCTGCCAAGCAAAGAAAAAGGCTCAGTGACAGTTCAGGATTCCAAATCCTGCAGGAAAATGGGAATTATAGTTGCCAAATCAATTATACAAAATATCCCCTGCAGCGGGAGGAAGGATGGGGCTTGCGAGCAAAACCAGATCGGGAGTTTATATTTTATTATTATTATTATTATTCCACAGGTATCTGCATTTAAAGATAGGGAAAATGCACTCCTGGGAGCGGAGGTGCGTGTGGGTCTGTTGCTGTTTGCAGAGTGTGTTTGAGTGACTGCTTCAGTGTGGTGGTGACACTTCTGACAGCCAGGTGTTTATAACCGAGTAGAGACAGTGAATAAAGCATCAAATCTCAGAGCCAGGGCTCCGTTTTCACTGTTTTCCTCGGAAATTTCCTCGGAATGCTGGGGCTGAAGATTGGAGTGGAATGGGTTGGGTTGGAAGGGAATTTAAAGATCATCTCATCCCAACTCCTGCCATCCTCAGGGACACCTTCCAGTGTGTCCCAAGGTGCTCTAACCTGGCCCTGGGCACTTGCAGGGACGGGGCAGCCACAGCTTCCCTGGGAATCCCATTCCAAGGATTTTGGATTAGATCCACCTTGGATTGACCCTGCGGGGCGTGGGTGGTGCCCCGCGGGTGCTCGGAGCCACCCGGCCCATGGAACCTGTCCCTTGTCCATGGCACGGCTGGCACCGGACAGGCTTTAACCTCCCCAAAAAACCAGCAAATGACGTCACCCTTTCCGCAATGACGTCACTCCCCCGTTGCCATGCCGCACACCCACCCGCCCTCCCAGACTGGGCGTGACTTCCGCATAAATCTCCAATAGAAAACGAGATAGGCGTGACCAAGGCGGGAGCGTGCGCTCTGATTGGCTGAGCCTCTTGTTGTGGCCGCGGCGGGGAGGGCGGGGCGCCAGGAGGCGCTCGCTGATTGGTCCGAGGAGCGCTGCCGGGCGGCTCGCGCGGCGCATGCGCAGAACCTGGTGTGGAGGGCGGCGGCGGCGGCGCGCGCGGGGGGCGGTGTTGTCGGGAGCGCGCACGGTAACGGTGGCCCCCCCTCCCCCCCCCCCCCCAAAATTGGGGTCTAGAGGGGGGATACGAGGGTCTGGGGCCATCACCGGTGGTACCGGGGTTGTGTTTGGGAGTCCCGCCCGTCCTCTGACCGGGCGAAGCGAGGGGCCCGTCCCTCCCCTCACCAGGGAAGGTTTGGGGGGGCATCCCCTGTGAGGGGAGGGTTTTGAGGGGTCCCGTCCCTCCCCTCACCGGGGCGCTTGGAAGGTTCCATCCCTCACGGAGGGGGGATTGGGGGGTCCCGTCCTGCATGGAGGGGGCTCTGTAGGGGGGTCCCGTCCCGTCCCTTGGAAGGTTCCATCCCTCACGGGTTCGGGTTTGGGGGTCCCGTCCCTCCCCTCACGGGTTCGGGTTTGGAGGCCCTGTCCCGTCCCTCGCCGCGTTCGGGACTGTGGGGGTCGCTCCCCTCACGGATTTTGGGGGTTTCTCCCCTCTCAGATTTTGGGAGTCGCTCCCCTCACTGAGGGCGGGATTACCGGGGTTTCTCCCTTCACTCAGTGCGGGATCTTGGGGGTCTCTCCCCTCACGGATTGTGAGATTTTTGGGGGTCGCTCCCCTCACCGAGGGCGGTTCGGGGGAGGGTCAGGTTCCCGTCCCTCCCCTCACGTGGGGTTTTTTTGGGGGCCGGGCGGTTCCCGCTGTCCCCGCGCCGCCTCACGGGGGTCCCGCAGCGGCGCCGCCGTTCCGGGCGCCACTAACGGCCCCTGTCCCTCCCTCCATCCCTTCCCTTCCTCCTTCCTCCGCCACAGGGCCGCGATCCCGGAGCCCCGGCCAGCCCAGTACCTGCACCTTGTAAGTACAGGAAGATCTTCCCTTTACTACGGCTTTATTTTCTTTTTTTTTTTTCTTTTTTTTTTTACAGCCCTTGAGGAGCCCCTGAGGCCGCTCTGATCAGGTTTCTGTTGCAAATCGTGTGTAAAAATTGGGATCAAATTACGTGTAAGGAGTATATCCAGTTATTTTTAGGGTGTAGTTCCCTATTTTCAGGGTTTGGTCGCAGGAAGCTGTGGACTGGGCAGGTCCATGGCTGCATTGTGTAATTCTTGATAGTGTTTTCCTCACCCAACACACGCAGTGAGAGACATTTGTGCTCCTAGAATTATGGATTTCATTTATCCTGAGATTGTTTGGTTTGGAAGGACCTAAAAGCCCATCCAGTCCCATCCCTTCCACTATCCCAGTTTGCTCCAAACCTCATCCAATATGGCCTTGGATACTCCCAGGGATGGGGCAGCCACAGCTCCTACAGAAAAATGGAATTTCAGCTATCATTTTGGAGAATGCTGCAGAGTAATATCAGTGCAGTGATCCCGAAGATAAAACAGTAATAACTGTAATAGTATGTTTGATTAGATCCTGTATTTCCTTCACAAAACAAAGACCACAATGGACACAGGTGGGTGACTCCTTTATTCCCTTTTTTCTCCTTCAGAGCACCTTGGAATTTCCCTTCTCCACGTGAAGCTCAGCCATGACCGACCAAGAGCTCGTTCTCTGCAAGTGGAAGAGGCGTTTGTGGCCAGCCAAGGTAAGGAGGAATGAGGAAATGTTTGTGGAGGTTGCTTGGAAAGGGCTGGAACAGAGCAATAAGGAAGGGAGAGGTCCCAGAAACGTGTCTGAGCTTGTCTGAGCTGTGGAGATGCCAGCAGGAAAAATGGAGAGGGCCTGGAATAATGGGATGTGGGGGGGTTGAGAAGGCAGGGTTGAGTGGGATATTGGGAAAAAAATTCCTCACTGTGAGAGTGGGGAGACCCTGGAATGGATTTCCAGAGCAGCTGTGGCTGCCCCATCCCTGGCAGTGCCCAAGGCAAGGTTGGATGGGGCTTGGAGCTGCCTGGGACAGTGGGAGGTGTCCCTGCCATGGCATGGTGGGACTGGATGGGATTTAAAGTCTCTTCCCACCCAATCCATCCTGGAATTTTATCATTCCACGATCCTAAGGCTCTGTCAAGCTGCTCTTACATCAACGTTTTGCTGTTGTTGGACAAGATTTTTAAATGAAGATTTTTTTTTCATTTTTAACACAGGTTTTGTGCAAACCTGGAGCTGCTGGGAGCAGTCCTGTTGCTGCCACAAAAAGGATGGGATTTAAAGCTGAAATCCTTGGCTTGGAGAAGCAGTTGAGTATCCTTGTTCCTGTCACGTGTTTGCATTCTTAGACGTCAAAAAATAAGGAGAAGAAATGAATCCTTTTATCTGAAGGTGTCTGTGAGATGGGATCCTGGATTTGCAGAAGATTGAGGTGTTTAACCCTACCAAGGACGGGCTGGGGGAGGGAATGTTTGGGTTTTTTGCTGTCTGGGAGCAGTTTTGTGGTGCTGGGAGTTTTTAGGGTGCTGGTTCCAGTCACCTCTTTGTGTTCCAGGGTCAGTGTGAGCTCTGCAAACGCCGTTCCCCTGACAGAGGAGCGGATCAAGGCCATCGCCTCCACCCTGGGTGAGGAGGGAGGGGCCCAAATGTTCTGCTTTGTGTCTTTTCTGGGTGAAAATTACCCATAGAAACTCAGCCTGGGGGAATAAAACCTGTGTAGTTCACTTATTTTCTTTTCCTCTTTTCCACAAAGTTGGAAAATGAGTTAAAAATTATCGTTTTCCTCTTCCCTGGGGTGGTTTGTTGGAGGGATGGTGAAGAAATGTGAGTTTCCCTCAAAATGAGGCATTTCCAACTTGGTCTTTGTGAGTCTCCATCCTTTGTCTTGGGAATTGTGGATAATTTAAGTAGCAAAAAATTCACCTTAAAAGAAACACTACAAGTAACATTTATTATTTCTTTAATCATACATTTTGTTTATGATAGAATAATGATGATAACTTCATTTATTGATGATTTTTTTTTTTCCTAATCAGAGCAAAAGCAAAGCATGAGTGAAGCCGTGGAGGAGCTGCAATATCGCTGTTCCCTTAAAATTGCCCTGGATATTCTCCATCAGACTGACTCGGGCAGTGAAATGCCACCTGCAGAAGGACCAAACCCCGAATTTTCCCGGGAAAAATCTTCCCCTCCCACCCCCTACCGCGGCTTCTTGTTGCGCTCTCGCTCTAAAAAATCAGAACCTGAGGCTGCCAAGAGGAAAAGAAAACCTCAAAATAACTGTGGGCTGAAGGATGATCCCAAAGCACGGAGCCAGGGAGGTTCTGTGACTGCAGAGGGGAGTGGAAAAGCACCTGGAGGTGGCACAAACCCTTCCAGAGCACCTGGAGGTGGCACAAGCCCTACCAGGACACGTGGGGGTGGAACAAACCCTGCCAGGTGTGGTGCCAGGGGTTCATGTGTGGCACCGGCCCCTGAGAGTCACAACTGCAAAAATCCAGAACCAAAATCATCACCCAGGCAGAGGAAAATCCAGCCCAAAACAGAGAATGGAGTCTCCTGTAAGCCAAAGGCTGGAAGAAACCAGCAAGGAAGGCAAAGAGGATGCAGGGATGATTCCCCCCGGGATGAAGCACAGGTGGCTCCTGAGGAGGGATCTCCACCTGTCCTCTCGAAATCTGGCACCGTGGAACCTTCCAGAAAGCCAGGAACTCAGCCTGGGGGAGCATTCCTGGATTCCTCCTGTGAAACTGCCTCGGATGAGCTGGAGAAAAGCATCAGCAGTGAGAGTGAGAGCCTGGCAAAGCAGCTGCATGGGAGGAGAGAGGCAGAGGGTGGAAAACACCTGGATGGGGCCTCAGGCACAGACAGGAAATGCAGGAACCACCCTGGATCCTCACCTGGGCCTTCTGGTGCCTTCCCTCAGCCTCAGGAGGAGGAACAGCAGGATCCCTCACACCTGGCTGGGAATAAAGCCCCTGACTCCGAGGAAGATGAAGGTGGGCAAATCCCTTGGGGTGGGGGAACCTTCATCCCACGTGGGTGCTGAGCACTGTTACTCACCTGGGAATGGTGCTTCACTTTTGGGGCAGTGGCTCTGGAATTGTTGGTTTAATTCCTTTTGGTTTCTGTTCCTGGGAAGCTGAAATGCTGATCCCTTCAGTGCTGGGTGGTTTTTGGGTTGTCTGGAATTGCTTGGGGTTTTCCTTGGAAAAACCCAATGGGTTTGTTATTCTGTATTTTTTTTGGGGGGGGGGTGGGGGACTCACACTTGTCTTCCTTTGCTGCTCTCTGACAAATTGAGATTAAATATTTTTAAATGAGCAGGTGCAGGGTCCTGGATCCAGCCCCATTTCTTTCCCTGTCCCTCTTCTATCACATGATCAGGGAATTAGGATTCCCTAATTAGGAGTGTGCAGGTGTCTCGGGTCCCCTTTGGGGTCACACTCAGGTGTGTCTCACCTGCTCTGAAGCTGATCCTGAGCTAATCCCTGATTTCTCCTGGTGCTGTTGGCAGGGCTGGAACCCTCTGGGATGTGTTCCAGGAGAGTTTCCTCGGAGAGCCTCCCTCCACTCTCCCCTCTGGCAGATGAAGAGGAGGAAAATTTCCCAAGTGTTCTGTCCCACCGAGGTGAGACACCAGCACAGACCTGAGGCTCTGCCCCCTCTGAGTTTGCCTGCAATCCATGGGGATTCCAGGAGGGAATCCAGCTCTGTCCAGCCTTGGGATAAAATGCATTTCCTGGCTCCATCGGGCATTTTGCTGCAAAACAAAATAAAAATCTCTGAAACTGGGTAAAGACCTGGGATTGAAGTTGCTGCCTTTCAGTTCAGAATTCCCTGTGCTGCATTTTGGGGTCACTGTAAAAGCACTGAAGAGAAATTCCTGGACTTTCTCTTCCAAAATTTAAAAAAAAAAAAAAAAAAAAAAAAAAAGTAGTAAACTGATGATATGGGGATAAAGAGTAAAATATCCTAAAATAACTTTATAATACTTGTATCCCAAATCATCTGTTTGTGTTAAACATTAAATTCTGCAACTTTAAAACTAATTCCAAAAATAAAGGAAAAAAAAAAAAGAAATACAAAATTTAGTATCAAACGCTGCACTTACTCCCCCACATCTTTCACACAAAATTAATTTTTCTACTCAATTTAAATCAAAACCACAACACCTTTTGTTGTGAAGAGAAACTCCTGGAGTTTCTCTTGGAGGAGAAGAAGAGAAGGGCAGCATCCTGTCTTGTTTTATTGTATTTAAATTTAAAATTTCCCTTCTTTTTTCATACCAGAACCCAAATTCTTCGAGGAAGGGATGTTGGTGTGGTGCAAGCTGCGGCGCTATCCCTACTGGCCAGCTGTGGTAAGAGCAGCTCCTGCCTCATATCCTGCTGATAAGGAGCAATTCCCAGTTCTGGAGTGACTTTTTACCCTTCCTGAAAGTGTTAAACACCTTCCAGTAGAAGCATTTCAGGATTGATAGGAGTAAATTTGTACTAAAAGTGCTCAAAATGTGATAAATTCACACCTGTTGGTGCAGAGCAGGGATTATCCCGGTTCTTTTGTCATGGAGCAGGGCTTTGTTGTCAATTTGCAAAAGAAAAGGGAAGCTCTTTGTGCACTAAAAATGTTCCCTTGGAGGAACTGGTTGCTGCTTCCACTTGAAATTTTTGTATTTGTGTAATAAAGAAAAAGTTGCACCAATAGGAGGAATTTAAGTGTGGGTTGTGGTGGGTGATATCCACGGAAAAATATCCCTGCTTTAGCAGGATTAGGATTTTTGAGGCTTTATCCTCTCTCCAGGTGAAAGCAGTGAAGAGGAAACACCGGAGGGCCTGTGTGCTCTTCATAGATGGCACCACAAATGAGAAGAAAAAAGGGTAAATGTGGATTTTCATCCCGTGCTGAATTCCCAGTCTCTGTTTATTCCAGATCCTGTGCCCGTTTCCTGGTGCAGGGTGAGGACGGTGTGGGAGGGAGGGGCTGGGGCAGGTGAGGCTTGCAGGTGCTTTGTCATGCTGCAGGTTGAGGCAGCTCCCTGTCCTTGGGAAGGGCTGAGGAATCGAAAACAAAACCAAAAAAAAAAAAGCCTGGAATGCAGCCAGTGTTTTCCTTGTGCTGTCCAAACTTTCTGGAAACACTGAGATGCCTTTAACTTTTCTCTAAACCAGATATTTCTCCTTTTTTTAGAAGATTCCATACTTTTAATTTGCTCTGGAAGCAAAAAACATTAAAATTTCTGCTCCTTAATTCCTTGGAAAATGGGATTTTCAGGGAGAAGCAGAACTGCAGTAAATAAACAGGGAAATGGAGTGGTTAAATGCACCCCTGACTGTGTTTCTTTTAAAAGTTTCTCAGTGTCTCTGAAGAGCCTGAAGCACTTTGACTGTGAGGAGAAGCAGGAGCTCATTGTGAGTATCCCAGAGATGTGGAATTGCAGAGCTTGGGCAAATACAGTGGGAAATGCAGGATATGAATGGCCAGGGGGGGAAATTGGGGTTTGACCCCCTCAAAGCCTCTCTCCTCCCTGTGACAGTTCTGGCAGGAGCTGTTTTATTGTGAGGAAAAAAAATTGTCATGGACCAATTTCTGTCCCCTTCTCGGTGTCCTGGGCTGAAACTCTTGGAGAGCTGCTGGATTTGGGACAGGAAATCCTCCTTGTTTTGCAGGAACGAGCCAAGGAGAATTATTGCAGGGAAATCGAGTGGTGCCTGCAGCTGATCCTGGACTATCGGATCCGAGTGGGTAAGGAGGGGCAGCGCCACGGAAACACCAAATCCCGGCGTGGTTTGGGTGGGAAGGGACCTGAAACCTCATCCAGGGACACCTCCCAGTGCCCCAGGGTGCTCCAAACTGGCCTTGGGCACTCCCAGCTTCTCTGGGATCCACCAGAGAAACAACTTCTCTTCCTCAAAGAATTTGGGTTCTGGCGTGAAAAAAAAAAAAAGGGAAATTTTCTTTAAAAACAAAGAAAACAAGACTCTCTTCTTCTCCTCCAAGAGAAACTCCAGGAGTTTCTCTTCACAACAAAAGGTGTTGTGGTTTTGCTTTAAATTGGGTAGAAATATTAATTTTGTGTGAAAGATGTGGAGGGGTGTAAGTGCAGTGTTTGATAATAAACTTTGCACTTTTTTTTTTTCCTTTATTTTTGGAATTAGTTTTAAAGTTGCAGTATTTCATATTTAACACAGAACAGGTGATTGGGGATACAAGTATTATAAAGTTATTTTAGGATATTTTACTCTTTATCCCCATATTGTCAGCTTAGTAATATATATATTTTTTTATATTTAGAGAGAGAGATCCACCAGGCAAAGGGAACCCCAAACTTTGATTTCTGGGCTGAGTGGAACTGATCACTGCCTCTGTTTTGGCTTTTTAGGTTGTCATTCTTTCACTGGGTCCTTCCTGGAGTATTTTGCTGCTGATATCAGTAAGTGAATGCATCCTTTGAGGAATTTTTCTCTTTCTGGGTAAATGTAGCTCCAAGATTTACATACAAGTGACTTTGGCACCAGACCCAGAGAGGGGCTGCTGGTAAATTTACAACTTGTTGCAATCAAGGGTTTAATAAATTAAATAAATATTGGTGGTTCAAGACAATCAGGTCATGGAATCAGAGAATAGTTGGAGCTGTGACTGGTTCCTTATCAACATAAGGACAGTCCATGTCAACTCCCTAATATTTTTATTTTCTTTAAGGCAAATAAATATTTTGGTGGTGTTTTTTTTTTTTTTTAAACCTCTTTGGTAGGGAAGGAAGAAAAACTCCTCTCAGCCATGTCAATAGAAAATAAGGAATTTTATTGCTAAGACAACTCTTTTGTACCTTTTAAAAATAAATTCTTGTGGTTTCTCTTTCAGGTTACCCAGTGAGGAAAGAGGGATACCAGAGTGTGGTGCAGATGGCATTCCCAAACACAGAGGAGGAAGGGGCTGGAGAGTCTTCCTCAGACACCTCCCCCCAAAAACCCCCGAGGAAACTCCTCCCTGACAGGACCAGAGCTGCCAGGGACAGGGAGAACAAGAAACTGGTGGAGTTCATAGTGAAGACCAAAGGGGCTGAAGAACATCTCCTGGGGATCTTGAAAAGTGGGAAACAATCCCGTTGGCTGAAGAAATTCCTGAATTCCAGCCGTTACATGACCTGTGTGGAGACTTATTTGGAGGACGAGGAGCAGCTGGACCTGGTGGTTGGGTACCTGAAGGAGGTGTACAGGGAGATGGACACCAAGAACCTGCACCAGATCCTGGGGGATGGCATCAGATTCATCTCAGATGTGCTTTTACCTGAGGTGAGGGAGCATGAAACACGGGGAAAAATGAGCTGTGGAGTGATAAATGACATTAATTCCCATGATTTATTCCTTTGGAGTGACGTGGGGAGAGTTCCCAGAACTGAGGCAGGCAGGAATATTCACCCCTGCTCACAGCCTGAGTCACTCAAATGCTGATTTTTAAACGCAGAAAGGAGAAGCTTCCGGTAGTTTGTTGTTTTTAAAAGCAGACTGATAGTTTTCTGATGTATTTTAATGACTTCTGAAATCCTTCAAAGCTTTATTTTCGGGTTTTTATTTTAATTTGGCAGCTTCTCAGGATTTTCTTGGTCCTTTGTGTGTGTCGAGGTGCGGGGGTGGTGTGTTGGCTGTTGTTACAGTTGTTGTGGATACCTTGTGTTCTTCTCAGGAATTTTCCCAGGAGAACATTAACTCGTGTAGAAACAAAATTACTGTGAAGAATATTTTAATCTGAGGATA
This sequence comes from Sturnus vulgaris, assembly GCF_052056855.1. Lineage (NCBI taxonomy): Eukaryota > Metazoa > Chordata > Aves > Passeriformes > Sturnidae > Sturnus > Sturnus vulgaris. Next base: position 2,284,333 of record NC_142268.1, on the reverse strand, counting down.
AAAACACTCCCCAGGGGATGATACTGAACAATTTCATATTATTTATTTAAGAATTTCAGGCACTCAGTGAGCAGTTTCATCCAAGTTTTCCAAGTAACTGAGGAACCCTTTTGTCAAAATGTGCTCAGCTGAGGGAGTTTCAAATCCCTGGCTGTGATTTAGCTTTGCTTATTGATTATTATTATTAATTATTCAATGCTTTTCTAGGCCATCATCTGTGCCATTGCTGCTGTGGATGACATCGATTATGAGAAGGCAGAAGAGAAGTACATTAAAGGACCACCTGTGAGCAAAAGGTAGATTTGTTTTCAGGCTTTTTAAGGGATTTTTACTCCTTTATTGCTGAGTACAGAAAAGGTTTGAGATGAGGGCAGGAGAGCTCAGTGTCCTCCTCCTGTGAGGGACAAAAAATGAAAAATATCCCAGCTGAGCTACTCCAACACTGCAAATTTAATTTGTCCAGGTGACACAATCTGGACAATAACATCCTGTTGGAATTTAAAAAAAAACTTTTATATTTTTCTTTCCAGAGAGAGAGAATTGTTTGATGAGCAAGTCCTGGGAAGCAAAAAGCTCAAGACGGAGCCAGAGCCTGCAGAGAGCTGAGGGGAGTGGCCAGGGCTGCCCGGGGCCAGGTGTAAATAACCAATGGTGGTTTCTATAAAACGTGGCATTCTTTATAAAGTCTGTGTGTACATTCCCAGGTAGATTGCTCTCAGCCCTTGCTGCTTCCCGTGGCCTCACCGTGTTTAGGATCCTCATCCATCAGTGCCCTCCTGGGGGGCTGCCAGAGACCCCCCCCAGAGCTGCTGCTGCTGCTGCTCCACCGATTTCCACGTGGATTTTCTAGCCAAACACACAACGTGGGAAGGGATCTTGTCCTGCTTTGTGGCCTCATTGCTGCTGATAAAACCAAGGGGTTCCTGGCAGGAAATGCTCCCAGGGGTTCCCCCTTCCTCCCTCATGGATCTCCAAGGGTGGGAAATCAGATTGGTGCCCAGAGCTGCAACTTGGATCACAAAGATTTGGTTTATTTTGTTTTGTTATGACAAGTAGAATTCCATGGAGAAGGAATCCAGCTTTGCTTAAAACAAAAACATTTTTTCCTCTAGCAGTGAACCAGTGGAATGCTGGTTTATTGCCTCTTTTGGGAGGCTTTTAATTGTCCTTTTCTCATCTAAATTCCCAATTTAATCCTGCCCAGCTCCCTGCCCACCTTTGCTGGAGCTGTGGCACATGGAAGCAGTGTCACCAAGAACTAATTAATGATGAATAATGATAAATGATACATAAAACCCCCTGATTAGGGTTTCTCTGTGATAATGAAATGTGATCTCCTTGCTTGTCCAGTAAAACCCTGGATGATTTGAAATGAAGAAGTTGAAATTGGGATCCAGATGTCTATCCTCACTGTAGTAATTATCTGAATATATTTTAATTACACTTTTAATTGCTCTGTGCTCTCAAATGAGTTTTATCATAGAATCTTTATTCCCGTTATCTCAAGTACCTCAATTATAGGGACAGGCCAGGAAGTGAGGGTTTTATTAAAACCTGTGAGGAGGGATAATGAGTTTTGTGGGATAGGATGAAAAATTAATGATGGAGTTAACACAGAGCTGTGAGTGGCACTTTCCCTTTGGAGCTGAGACGTTGGGGAGGGACATCCTGGCCCTCATCCCAGTGCTCTGGGGTAATTTGGAGATGGGGATCAACTTCCCCCTCCTCTACATTAACCCTGTGTTCCCTTCTCCATCAAAACTCTGTTGAGGTCCTGCTCCACACCCGTGCACAGAATCAGAACCACCTCACCTCTGCTTCCCTGCAGCTCTGGAGTCCTGGAGTGCTTTGGGCTGGAAGGGACCTTAAAGCCCAGCCATGGGCAGGGACCCCTCCCACTGTCCCTGGGTGCTCCAGGCCCCTCCAGCCTGGCCTTGGACACTTGCAGGGATAATCCTGACCTTGTCCCACCCCCTTCCAGTGCTGCCCCACCGGTCACTCACTGGTACTGGGTACCAGGCTCAGCCTCACCGTGTACAAATCATGTGGACTTAATAAAGTGAGATGGAGTGAATCATCAACATTTGCTGCTTTCGTTTTCTTAATCTGTGGTGAGTGGGGCTTGCACCCCAGTTTTACAGCAGGTGAAGATTGTAATATCCTGTCTCAGTTTCACATTATCCATCACTGGGAAATGAACTCACTGGTTTTTGTTCTTGTGCTTTATTTAAAATGGACTGGCACACCTCTGCTTGTGATTGTCCAGTGTTAATTAATCCATGTTCCCTCAGCTGCCTCCTCAATGCTCAGTGCAAGAACACTAATTCATATTTACCATTAATTCATATTTATTTAATATCTTTAATTCTATTTATCATTAATCTGGTGTTACATCTCGTGGTCCTTCACCCCTCCTTCCCTGCTTGTGCGTGTTTCCAGGGTATTAAAACGATGAGGTGCAGAGTTCGGGGAGGGGATAACGAATTCCGAAGCCTCGGGGGGTGTTTGGGGGTGAAAACAGCGCTTTTACAACGCGAGTCCCGGCAGGAAAAGAAGCGTCTGCCGAAACCCGGGATCGAACCAGGGACCTTTAGATCTTCAGTCTAACGCTCTCCCAACTGAGCTATTTCGGCTGCACGGCCGCGCTCCGCCCCCCCCGCCCGTCACCGCCGCTGGGCCGCGCCGGCTGGGGGGACACGGAGGGGACATGGGGGGGCGAACACGCGGGGACACGGGGCGGGGTGTGGGACACGGACACGGGACACGCGGGCACAGGACGCGGGGACACGGGACGGGCGGGGCACGGGGACGGGCGGGAGTCGCGACAGGCGGGAGGTGGCGGCAGCGCGGTCTCTGTGGCGCAATCGGTTAGCGCGTTCGGCTGTTAACCGAAAGGTTGGTGGTTCGAGCCCACCCAGGGACGGCCGCTCATTGTTTTCCTGCGCGACCGCGGCTCCGCAGCCCCGGTCATGGCCCCTCCCGCCCAGTCCTGCAGCGGCTCCGGGACGGCCTCGCCCGCAGGGGAAGATTTGGGATCGTTTTTGGATCGCTTTGCCTCGGGGCCGGCGGCTGCCTGCGGAACCCTTCGCCAGGGCCGCGTTTCCCGCCGGAGCGCTGAGGCGGTGCCGCGCCGGGCCCTTTAGCGGGTGCACCGCGCGCAGAGGTTGCGTGAAGGGCTGCGGAGAGATGGCGGCGCTGGGCCGTGAGCGGGGCCGGGAACAGGGACGGGGATGGGGATGGGACGGGGACAGGGAGCAGTCTGGGCACCGAAACAACCCCTCGGCCTTCCGCCGAAGGAGTGACCGGGAGGGTGCCCTGAGGGGACACCAGGCCGTTGCCGGGCCCTCAGCCGGGCTGAGCTCTCCCGTCCTTTCTTGCAGGTCTCCGGCTCCCCGCGCACGGTGTGCTGGGCTGGAGGTGAGCTCCGGGACTGGGGGACCCCGGGGCTGGGGGTGACGGGATGGGGGGACCCCGGAGCCGCGGCTGAACGGCTCCCCGAGCTTTGGGGGTCAGTGTGGGTCACTGGGGTTTGTGGAGCAAACTCCCGGGAGGGCTGTGGTGCCTCACAGGGGCTCTGTCACCCTGTGACCCTGTGCGGGCCTTTTCTGTTCCCAGGCCCGGCTCTGCGAGTCCCGTTCGCGCTCAGCTGCTCCATCAGACGCCGGCGGATCAGGCTGGCAGGTAACAGCTCCTGCCCTGGGGACAGGGAGCAGCCGCTTGTGTTCCTGGGGCGCCGGGTCCCAGGGGCACCTCCTGGAGTCAGGCGTCTCCTCCCTTCCCTGCTAAAATCTGGGGAGATCTGGCAGCTCTGGGAGCCCCGGGGAGAGGCAGCCAAGGGCTCTCTGTGGTTGGGGTATGGCTGAGGGGCTCTGCCTGAGCACCGAATCCACAGATCCCACACTGAGCGGTGGAATTGTCATTCCTCAGGGAACCACCACCCCTTGGAGGACTAAAGGCTGATTGTGCAAGGAAATAATTGGAGAGTGATGGCTCTGTGCTGTTCCTTTCAGCTCTGTCCAGGTGCAGAAGAGCTCTGCTGTTGTCCAGAGGAAATCCTACGTGCCCAGCAGCCGTGGCGAGTACGTCATTGCCAAGCTCGATGACCTGGTCAACTGGGCACGGCGGGTGAGTCCTGAGCCACCCAGCTCCCCTGGCACCGAGGGACAGAGGGTGACACATCAGAGGCACCTCCTGCTCAGGATAAAAATAGGCTCAGAGCTCCCGTGGCCGAGTTCTGTGCCCAGAGGGCGACACTGGGGTCCAGTGACAGAGCAGGAGAGGCTGAAGGCACTGAGGGTGTTTGTGGGGTCTGGAACTGCCCTTTGGTCACCAGTAAAAGGCACTTTCTGGAGTTGTCCCAGCTGCTCTGCCTGTGGGGAAGGGTGACAGTGTCCTGGGTGTGCTGTGTGCCCTGGGTCTGCTGTGCTCTGCCTCAGCTGGGCTGGTCCTTTTCCAGCCACCACTGTCCCTGTGGGGTTCTTGGCTGTCCTTTCTTCAATCTCCGATGTCCCTGTGGGGCTCTGAGCTTTCCCTTCCCCTGGGCTCTGAGCTGTCCCTTCTCTGCTGTCCCTGTGTGGCTCTGAGGTGGCTTTAGCAGTGTCAGGGGAGCAGCTCTGGATGCATTCAGGCTGCACACAGAGCTCTCTCTCCCCCCGGCTCCATTCCCCTTGAGCTGTGGGGTTTTTCTCCCCATCCCTTGACCTCTCCCATTGCGTGTGTCACCCTGAGCTGCTGCCTGTCCCCACAGAGCTCCCTGTGGCCCATGACCTTCGGGCTGGCCTGCTGTGCTGTGGAGATGATGCACATGGCAGCCCCTCGCTATGACATGGATCGTTTTGGGGTCGTGTTCCGGGCCAGCCCCCGCCAGGCCGACGTCATGATCGTGGCAGGGACCCTGACCAACAAAATGGCCCCAGCACTGCGCAAGGTACAGGGGACCATGGGGACCTCAGGGACCTCGGGGGGAGCTGGGAATCACCCCAAATATCCCTGTTCTGCAGGTCTATGACCAGATGCCAGAGCCTCGCTATGTGGTGTCCATGGGGAGGTGAGTGCTGAGATGGTTTTGGTGCAGTGGGGGGAGTTCTTTGCTTGTTTGTGTTTCCAGGTTCTTAAAGAGGCTTTGTAGAGCAGAGCAGAAATTCCTTCTGGGAATGGTGTGTGTGAATCCTCCCAGGGATAGATTCAGGGGGTTTGCAGCTGCCAGACTTGTGTGTATCCAGAATGCCAGAGTTTGCTTTTGCCTTTCAAAATGCTTCTGCTGTGCTGGATTCTACTCCATGGGGGGAATCAGTTGGAATCTCCTCCATGGGGGATTCAGTTGGAATCTGCTCTATGAAGGGATTTGGTTGCAATCTCCTTCATGAGGGGACTTGGTTGGAATCTGCTCCATGGGGGGGGACTCAGTTGGAATCTGCTCCATGGCTGGGCTCGGTTGGACTCCATGGTCTCAGGTCTTTTTCAACCTGAATGATTCCGTGATTTCTCACAACTTTCTTGTCCCCACACCGGGGCTGAGGGCAGCCAGTCCAGGCTGGAACAGGAGAAATTCTGGGAGAGCTCTGAGACAAAATAGAAGGTTTTGTAGCAGAGAGGGAGGGCTGTGAAATCTGCTTTGTGAGGGTGATGGGAACAGTTCAGTTGGGTTGGATTCATCTAAAAACATCCCAGGCAGGGCTCGTGATGGGGCAGTGTCACCTGTGAGCTCTCAGCTGGTGGCTCCAGGCCATGAAGGAAGCCTGGCAGTGCCAGGGCCACCTTGCCTTGGCCTCCTGCTCACCTTCCTGGGCTCACCCTGTCCCTGTCCTGCAGCTGTGCCAACGGTGGGGGCTACTACCACTACTCCTACTCTGTGGTGAGGGGCTGTGACCGCATCGTGCCCGTGGACATTTATGTGCCAGGTACCAGGGGCAGCTGCACCTGGGAGCAGGGCAGGGAGAGGGGAATTCTCTGCATTTGGGGGTTGGTTTGAAAGGTTTTCCTGTTTCAGTGGTGGGGAAGCTGCAGCAGCTCCAGGGGTTGTGGGGTGGGGGAGGGTTGTGGTGGTGGTGGCACCGTCAGTGGGGTGGGAGGGGGTTTGGATACACTTTGAAATTAAAGAATTGCTCTGTTTGATAAAGATCTTGATAAACACCATCAATTGAGTTTCTTTACACTCCTGCCTGTGCTAGCCACAAAGCCAGAGGGGAGTCAGCTTTGGAATAAATCCTGGGGTTGGCACCTCTGCTGCTCTGTGCAGGTACCAGCCCTGACCTTCCTCCCTTCCTCCCTTCTTTCCTTTTTCTCCCTCTCAGGTTGCCCACCCACAGCTGAGGCTTTGCTCTACGGGATCCTGCAGCTGCAGAGGAAAATCAAGCGGGAGAGGAGGATGCAGATCTGGTACAGGAAATAAACTTTATTTATGTCCCACTCACTCAGTGCCCCCGGGCACTGCTCACATTCACGCACAAATCCAGCTCCTCACGCGCCTTCCAATAAAACTCGACCTGTTCCAGGGGCTTTTCTGTCTTTAATAAATCCCCCCTCTGATCTGAGGGGGTTGAAAAACTGGGCTAAAAAGAGCTGAATTTGGTAACACTGCTGAGTTGGTTTCTGGGCTGAATAATTTGACAGGGACATAAAGGCTTTGCCAGGATTTTTTTTTTTTTTTAGCTTTCTTGGGAAGTTTTAAGACCAGCACATGTCCAGGTGATCTCTGAGCTCTCTCTGAGCTCATCCTTTACTCACCACCTGCTCCTTGATGGTAATTCCTACACAGGATCTAATAAATCCATAATATTTGCGTGCACAGGGGCCAGAAATTAATTCTGTTTCTGTAACAAGTCAAATACTTATGCTTAAAATCAGAATGTGAATAATAAACCTGAATGTAGAGCTCCTAAGCAGGGCAGGGATAGAGCAGCCTGTCCTGGATGCATCCCAGGAGCCTGGGATGAGGAATGGTAGTGCCTGAGGGACAAACACACTTTGGAAAGACAAATAAATCGCTCGGGAACAGCAGTTTGGGTATTTCATTCCTTTTAATGGACTTTATCCCTTCTGGGGAGATAGGAAACATCACTCATTGAGCTGTGAGGGAGTGTTGGGGTCAGGATTTGCTGCTGTGGGCTTTGGCTGAAAATATTGGGAAACTTCCCTGGGGAGTTGCTTCAGGAGAAGCTGAAATGCCTCAGACTGCCCCATTATTTCTCCCACCTGGTTTGGATTATTTGACTCTTGTGGGAAGCCACCCTGTGATTTCTCAAAATGATCCAATTTTTAGGGGAAATGGCTGGTTCTGGAACCCAGAGCTCCAAACCACACTCTGGAATTGCAGCTTAATTGAGAAATTGAAGTCTTGAGTGGACAGAGCAGGGTGAGATCTTCCACAAGAGCCCACAAAACCCCCTCCAGGCCAGGGGGCTCCTGGGGCAGGGGAGTTTCCTGTCCTTTTGTCCCCTGGAATCCATCCCAAACCTTCACCCATCTCTGGATGACGAATCGGCTCCGATCTCTCAGGGGTTTTAAAGGAGATCAGAGCCTTTCTCCTCCTCATCAGCACCTGCCCAGCTCCTTCCCCCCGGGCTGGGCCCCTCAGTGTCTGAGCACGGTGGGGGTGATCATCCTGGGGTGGGAGTAGTAGCGGCACTCGCGGGGCGGCTGCAGCTCCATCACGCTCGTGCTGATGTTCTCCCTCCTGAACCCCGCCTGCAGCAGCGGCCCCACCTGGGTCTCCTGCGGGACAGCAGGGGATGGAGGAGCAGCCGTGGGTGTCAGCTGTGACAAGGGACACAGCGGGGACACGGGACCCCAGAGGGAAAAGCCCTGCGAGCTCCCCTTTTGGCTCATCGCCAGTACCGCGGATGAGTTCCGCAGCCGTGGAGTGGCTCTTGCTCATCCCGGGCACAGCTTTGGGGAGGGGAACAACGCACCTCAAACATCTTCTGGATGTCGCTGTAGCTGGTTTTGAGCAGCTCCCCCCACGAGGTGAGGTTGCAGTAGGTGAGGACCCCTCCGGGCCGCAGCAGGCGGAACGCGTGGCCCTGTCCCGGGAATTCGGGAATCGGGGGAGCCGGGTCAGCTCCTCCCCGGGAATTCGGGAATCGGGGGAGCCGGGTCAGCTCCTCCCGGGAATTCGGGAATCGGGGGAGCCGGGTCAGCTCCTCCCGCTCAGCACCCGGCTCCAGCTCCCCCTCCCAGCCCAGCTGCTCCCTGCAGAGCCGCTGCCCGAGGTGTCACCTTGATGAAGTTGAACTGATGCGTGTGCCAGGTGTCCTCTGAGAGCGGGTAGGTGTCGTACAGGATCCCTGTCCGGGAACAGCGGGGCTGGCCTTAGCTGGGAGAGACCCTGAGAGGCTCATATGGCCCGGGAAAATCCCCCTTCATGGCCTGGTATTGTTGTGTTCCTATTGCAATTTGTCCCCTGGAAGGCAGCGATGTGATTGCCCCCAAGACAAGGATCCACCCCCAGGACAAGGATCTGCTCCCCAGGACAAGGATCTGTTTCTCCGGACAAGGATCCAGTCCAGGACAAGGATCTGTGCCCCAGGACAAGGACAGGGACCCCAGGGACACAGCTGTGCCCTGTCCCCAGCCCCATGGGAGGATGTCCACCTGCACCCTTGTCAAACTTCTCCCCCCTTTCCATGGCTCAGGGACGCCCTGGGCTTTGCTGCACCCCCCTTTGCAGTGGGGTCCCCACCCCAGCCCCTCCCCACGCTGCTGTCCATGTCTCACCACTGAAGTGCCCATCTGGCAGCGTTGGCACCACGTCCTCCCACAGCCCCTTCAGGGGCACCACCTGCACATGGGGGGCGGAGGGGTGAGCTGGGGGGGCTCACAGGCACCCCCCAGCCCTGGCACAGCCCTCTGTGCCCCTGACCTTGTGTGGCTGTGCCTTGGCCCACTGCTCCAGGCGCTGGAAAACGCCCTCGTTGCACTCGATGATCCAGTGCTCCTCGATGTCAAACTCCTGCACCTTGGAGGCAGCGATGGCCATCCCGAACCCCACCTCGAGCACGCGGCCACCTGCACATGGAACTCACAGCTCTGGGTTTTCTCTGCCTCAAACCACCACCCCCCAACCCTGAATTCTCACCCATTCTTTCCCCACATTGGGCTCTTTGGGTGCGGGTTGGGAGCACCTGGTGCTGCTGGCACTGAGGGGAGAAGTTGGGAGCAGCCCCCTGTCCCTGTCACCTGCTGCCCTCCCGAGCTGCCCTTGTGTTCCTGTCTCCTGCTGCCCCTCCACAGGGGCCCTTTGCCCCCACCAAACCCCCCAAGTTGATCCCAGTGGGAACAAACAATGTCCAGCTGGCAAGGAAACAGCCCCAAAAGCAACAGGGCCTGGGATGGGAAACAGCCCCAAAATCAGCAGGGGCTGGATGGGAGGTGGCTGCATCCCCTCCCCATGTCCCCGTCCCTTTTCAAGAATGTGTCACCCTGACACAAGCACACAAGTGCCACCACGGCCCTGCTGCCCCTGTCATTGCACGGGGGCCACATGCAGTGGGGTTCCCCAGCAGAACATCTCCCCCCACACCAGCTGATTTTGGAGAATCTGCACCCCCAGCACGTCCCAGAACCCGTGGGGTCCCCGTTACCCTTCGATGCAGCCACGGTGGCCAGTGAGTGCATGTAAGGAGTCTCCCAGCGCTCCATCACCGGCTTGCCCAGGATCTCCAGGTGGGCATCGGGCTCATCGTAGCCCGCCCTGGCTTCTCTCCAGGCCGCCCTGCAGTCCTCGCCCTCGGCAAAGATCGGCCCTGCTGCTGCTCCGGAGCTCATGGCTGCGGGAGGAAAGTCCAGCTGGACGGGCCGAGGCTGCCAGGCAGGGAAAGAAAGGGCCACTGGGCTCTTGGCCGGCTTTAAATAGCCCTGCTGGAAAGTGCTGAGTGTGCACAGCCGGCTGGGGCCCCTCCAGGGATCGGGAGCCCTTATCGGGAACGGGGCACCACGGGACAGGCCGGGGCTGCCCGGCTGGAGTGGTCACACGTGGCCTGGGGGTCACTGCGGTCATCTGGGGGTGCAGAGGATGTCCCTGCTCCCCGTGGTCACTGGGAATGACCAGCCGGGCTGGATCAGGGGGTAAATGGAGGAAGGGGTGTTCCCTGTGCTGTGTCCCACGCTGTGTCCCACGCTGTGCCACCCTCCGGGGCCACATTCCGGGCCACACACAGCGCTGTGCCCCGCACGGTCCCACGCACTGAGCCCAGGGAGGGCGGGGCGGGACCCTGCAGGTGGGCAACGGGACACGCGGGGCAGCGGTTGGACCCCCGGGGGTGGGCAGTGGGACCCCAAGGGTGGACGGTAAGACCCTGTGGGTGAGCAGTAGGACCCCGAGTGTGGGCAGTGGGACCCCCGGGGATGGACACTGGGACCCCACGGAGCTCGCAGGTGGGTGCTGGGACCCTGCGGGAAGGCAGTAGGACCTTGTGGATCCCGAGGGTGGGGCAGTGGGACCCTGTGGATCCCGGAGATGAACACTGGGACCCCAGAGATGGACACTGGGATCCATGGGATGGACACAGGGATCCCAATGGGATTGACGCTGGGATCCCATGGGATGGACACCGGGATGCCATGGGATGGACACCGGGATCCCAATGGGATTGACGCTGGGATCCCATGGGATGGACACAGGGATCCCATAGGATTGACGCTGGGATCCCATGGGATGGACACAGGGATCCCATAGGATGGACACTGGGATCTCAATGGGATGGACGCTGGGATCCCATGGGATGGACACCGGGATGCCATGGGATGGACACCGGGATCCCAATGGGATTGACGCTGGGATCCCATGGGATGGACACAGGGATCCCATAGGATGGACACTGAGATCCCAATGGGATAGACGCTGGGATCCCATGGGATGGACACCGGGATCCCATGGGATGGACACCGGGATCCCATAGGATGGACACTGGGATCCCAATGGGATAGACGCTGGGATCCCATAGGATTGACGCTGGGATCCCATGGGATGGACACCTGGACTCGGCGGAGGCCCCGCCCCCCCCGCGCGCGCGGACTGCCCTTCCCGCCGGCCCCCGCGCGCGCGCGGCCACGCCCCTCTCTGCCCCTCCCAGGGCGCGGCCCCGGAGACCCCGTAGCGAGGGGCGGGTGCGCGCGCAGCGGCGGCGCTGAGGGAGCGCGAGCGCGCGGCGGGGGGGGCCGGGCCGGGCCGGGGGCGGCGGGGGGGGAACCGGGACTCGGGAACCGGGACACGGCCGGGAGCGCCCGCCCGCGGCCCCACGACCCGCCGCTGGCACCGCCGCCACCGGAGGGAAGAGCCGGGCGCGGCCCCGGAGGAGCCGCCGCCATGAACAGCGTGGGAGGCGCCGATGAGATCGGGTGAGGGGAAGGGGAGGGCGACGCGCTGGGACGGGGTGGGGGGGGGAAGGTTCGGTCACCTTTTCCCGCAACCTCACGAGAGGGTCCCGCCGGGGCTCCCTCGGACCGGGGGAGCTGAGCGGGGAGCGGTGCCGGGCAGAAGGGGGCTTAGGGGGGGGGCCGGTCCCGGACCGGGGGTGCTGAGGGGGGGGCCGGTCCCGCCATGTTGGGGCCGTGAGGGCGCGCACCCCCCCCTCCCGTCACGTGACCGGCGCGCGCGCGGGGCTGCGGCAGGTGCGCGCGCCCAAGGTCACCCGCCCGCGGCGCTTCCCGCGCCCGCCCGCACCGGAACCCCCCGCGTCCCTCCGTGTCCCCCTGCGTCCCTCCGCGTCCCTCCGTGTCCCTCTGTGTCCTCCTCTCCTGTCACCTCCCGCGGGGAACGCGAGGTGGGGGGGACAACACGCCGAGGAGGGAGGGGATTGTCCCGCTCTGCTGGTGCGGCCTCACCTTGAGTCTTGCGTGCGGTTTTAGGCGCCACAATATAAGAAAGATACGGAGGTGTTAGAGAGCATCCAAAAGAGGGCAGCGAACATGGTGAAACGCCTTGAGGGGAAGCCTTAGGAGGAGTGGCTGGGGTTACTTGGTGTGTTCAGCCTGGAGAAGAGGAGCCTGAGGGGAGATCTCATCGCAGTCTGAAACTTCCTCGTGAGGGGAAGCAGAGGGGCAGCTCCGATCTCTGCTCTCTGGGACCAGTGACAGAACCTGAGGGAACGGCTGGAGCTGGAACCAGGGAGGTTTGGGGTGGCTCTCAGGAAAAGGTTTTTCCCCCAGAGGGTACTGGGGCACTGCCCAGGCTCCCCAGGGAATGGTCTCAGCCCCAAAGCTGCCAGAGCTCCAGGGGTGCTTGGACAGCGCTCTCAGGCACAGGCTGGGATTGTTGGGGTGTCTGTGCAGGGCCAGGAGTGGGACTCGATGATCTTTGAGGGTCTGTTCTGTGATTCCGTGACCCCACTCGGCATTTTGTTCTGGTGACTCCTCAGGGCCACCCTGAGGGGCTCGGGGTGGAGGAGGGGGAAGGTGGGGGGACAAATCCAGCACCAGGAACCTCCCCTCGACCTCCGTGTCCCCCTGCAGGGCTGCCCTGCCGAGCTGTCCTCTGCTCGGGATGTGTTCCAGGCAGGAAAATCCCGGTTTAAACTGTTCTGGGGTTTTTGTGGCTTCAAACTGAAAACCTGACGCAGATCTGGTTCTTGTGACGTGCTTTTAGAGTCATAGCAAGGCTTGAGTTGGAAGGGACCTTAGAGATCATCCAGCTGCACTCAGTGTTATTATTCTGCTTGAGAGCTGTACCCTGGTGACATTGAAATTACCAGGCTGCAGACTTGGGCATGGTAGAACTCGAAGGAGCAAAAACCTAATTTAAAAATCCTTGACTGGTTCTTCCAGTGCAAGTTTTGGCACAGAATTTGCCCATCAGGACTGGTCACCCTGTTTGAAACTGGAAACACGAACCATTTGTCCCATGCTCCTTGCACTGCTTTGTAAGCTGCTTATTTACTGCATGTTCTTAATTTGTAAATCCTAAAAGTACAGGAGGCAGGATAAGTGATTGGAATATCTCGGGTTGGTTGAAAGGGACCTTAGAGATGATCCAATTCCGGCACACATTGCAGGAGGGGTTTCAATATGTGGGGTTTGTTCTGAAACGGATTTTATTTGCTTCTGGGACTTAGTCACGGTCTGGTGTCTTATGAGAGACCTGATCAGGTCTGGCTCCTCAAGCTGTAGGTGAGCTCCAGGTTATTCCATGGAATATCATCAATGCCCCTCCTGAGCAGGCTTGGCTGTCCCAGAGTTTGTTCCCAGTCACAGGCTGTGACCCTTCAGAGCTGTAATCAGATTGGGAAGGATTGGGGGTTAATCAGAGAGGGAAATTTTCTTTATTCTCCTCCCCCAGAAGCACTCAGGGGGAAAGGTGAGAGCGTAGAACAATCTCAGCTGCTCCAGCCCTCAGAAGGAAGCTCTGGTTTAAAGCTGTTGGGAGAGGCAAGTCTAGATGGGAAGTTATGAATTCAGCTGCTTTTCTAGCAAAGATTTTCAGAAAAAACACATAAGGAAGCTGTGTAAGCCTTGCAGATGTGTTGGCATGGGTAGGTAGGGGCCTTGAGAGTGTTATTTGTTGTAATTAATTAGTACTTGGGGCTGGTTTGGATGAAGAAAAGTGCTGATCTTGATCCTTCTGTCCTGCAGCTAATGGGGGCTGTGCTGAGGTGTTGATCAGAGCTATTAATCAAACCCCGGATTATTTATATAGGCAAAGAGTTTGTGCTTTTGTTGAGCTTTGGTGGTTTTAAAATACCTGTACATGCTTTTTTACTAATCTTGAGTTGATTTGCTCCAGCAGCAAGTACGTTTATGGCAACAAAGAATAAATTAGCAATGAAAATTCTCCCAGGAAGTAGTGAGGCAGAACACTTGGTTAAAATATTGTATAATAAGTTATACAGCTGCAACTTCTGAGGAGTTATTGACCAACTTTCTGCTCCTGAAGTGATCCCTGTGGGGAATTGTGCTGTACCTGTCAGGATCTCACTGCTCGTGATGGGCACACTCACCTGGTGGTTTGTGCTGTCACCTGCCTGTGCTGGAGTGGCTTTGCATTCCAGTGTGGATGGACTGTGGTGTCCTCCAGTCTGTAAATTTGGAGCTTTATGGAGGTGTGAGGTTTGGGTGGTGTCAGCAGGTGTGAACTAAAAACATTGAAGAGCGTGAGGGGAGACTCAGCAGCGTCTGCAGCTTCTTCCTGAGGGGCAGCATCACCCCCTGCTCTCTGGGAGCAGGGCCAGGAGCCAGGGAATGGCTGGGGCTGTGTCTGGGTCAGGCTGGGTGTCAGGAAAGGTTCTTCCCCCCCGAGGGTGCTGGGCACTGCCCAGGCTCCCCAGGGAATGGTCCCGGCCCCAAGGCTGCCAGAGCTCCAGGAGCGTTTGGACACCAGGGGTGCTCAGGGTGGGATTGTTGGGGGGTCTGTGCAGGGCCGGGAGTTGGACTCAGTGCTCATGGATCCCTTCCAGCTCAGGATATTCCCCGAGTTTAAGAACTGCCAGCCCATAAACTGTTAGGACCAAAAGTTTTGTGGGGTGGAGCATGGGTGAGACCTTGGGAAAGGGCTGGTGATGCAGCTGAGCGTGGGGGCTGGAGCACTCACACAGCTGTCCTGTACCATAGCACATCTGGATCTTTGTAAACTCTGACAGCCCTGCTCAATGTCTTCAAACCACAGAGGATCCCAAAACAGAGGATTCCTGGCTTTTGGTGTTCCACTGCATGTGTATAAACCAGGGCTGTGGATTTCCATACAGCTGCTGGAGCTGGCCTTGAGCAAGCCAGCGTTGCTGTTTCAGTCCATGTAGGGTGACTACAAATAATTCATGGTGGAACTGGAAGGTTTCAGTGACCTCCCTCCTTGCAGACAGCTTGGTGTTCTCCAGGACACAGCTGGTACTTTTACAAGGATGTAAAATAGATTCATCTTGTATACCAAGCTATCAAATTTAGTTGAAAACACCCCAAAACAAACCATAAGCTCAAATGTTGTTGTTCAAGAAAACGTCACTAGCCACACATCAAAACTTTATTGTGAATATAGCAGTAGATCAGCTGGTTTTGCTTTACTATTAAGAAATTCGAGTTAATTATTTTCCCTAAAAATAAGGCACAGCAGAGGGTTTTGTGTTTTGTGTGTGCAGAGTGAAGGTGGTCAAGGGACAGTTGTGGCAGCCATCAGGATGATCCCAGAGCAGACCTGTAGCTGTGAACTGGCTGCTGTTGAGCAAGGCCCTGAGCCCGTGCCAGGAGCCAGAGCGAGCTGGGGGCACTTTTCCAATCCTGGAGGGAAACTTCGTCATCCCGAACGTGCCCGCAGAAAACGGGCGTGCTCTGAGAGAGGGCGGGGCAGGGCGGGCACTGCCCGTGCCCCTCTGGGGAGGGTGCCAGGTCCTGCCCGTGCCCCTCTGGGGAGGGTGCCAGGTCCTGCCCGTGCCCCTCTGGGGAGGGTGACAGGTCCTGCCCGTGCCCCTCTGGGGAGGGTGACAGGTCCTGCCCGTGCCCCTCTGGGGAGGGTGACAGGTCCTGCCTGTGCCCCTCTGGGGAGGGTGACAGGTCCTGCCCGTGCCCCTCTGGGGAGGGTGCCAGGTCCTGCCCGTGCTGCTCTCGGGGAGGGTGACACGTCCTTTTGCATGACGATAAGGCAGCAGAGGCAGCCGCTGTCTGCTGTGACACTCAGGGCTGTCTTTGCCTTGTGTGTCACCAGCTCAGTTGTTTGCTGGCTGCTCAAGGAGACGCTTTGATCAGCGCTTAACAGTTGGTCTGTTTCTGTGAAAGACAAGCCTCGTGTCACGTCTCGCCTTGTAACTTAGGAACAGAATTTGCCTCAATGGAACAAGGCTCAGAGGTGCTGTGTGATATTGAATTTTGTCACTTTGGCTGGTGCACAAGGGTCGTGACATGATGTCCTATCACAGAGAAGTGAATCAAAGTGGAAAGGGATGGGCTGGTTTTGTCAGTGAGCTGCCCTGCTCCACAGGAACTTCCAGTTGCAAAGCTTTCACTTCCCCTGGTACTCCCAGTGCACCTGCAGCTCTTACTGGGGGTGACTGGGCTCTCCCTGCCGTTAGCTACTCCTGAAAAGAGCAGGTGAGAGGAATTCTTTTTGTTAGGATTCTTTTTGTTAGGAAAAATTCAACTTTGCCCGTGTAAGTGAGGATGCAGGAATTCCCACCACCCTCAGCTGTACTCAGGTATAGGTGAAGGTGAGTAGAAGACAAAGCAGAAGGTGTTTTTTTTCATTTGAGGTCTGATGGAGAACTAGAGGGCATCCCCCAAAAATAAACTATCCCAGTGCTTGTCTGTGCAGAGCCATGGAGCCATTAACAGCAGAGTTTTTCACACAATCTCCTGAGCTGGAAGGGATTTCCAAGGATCATCAAAGCTCTGCACAGACACCCCAACAATCCCGTGTTGTCCAAATGCTCCTGGAACTTGTGGCTGGGACCATTCTCTGGGGAGCTTGGGCAGTGCCCAGCACACCCTGAGGAAGAATCTTTCCTGATGCCCAGCTTGAACCTCCCCTGACACAGCTCCAGCCATTCCCTGGCTCCTGCCCCTGCTCCCGGAGAGCAGAGGGTGATGCTGCTCCTCAGGAAGAAGCTGCAGACAGCTATGAGAGGCTTTTTTGGGGGTTGATTCTTGGTACTGGCAAGGGCCAAGTGTTGAGGTGGTTCTAACCAACCTTTAATTACTGAGTAAATGACTGCTGGAAGTTCTGTCACACCCAGGAGTTGATAAAGAGCTGCAGAGCTGGCAGCCTGGCATGGAACTCCTCTAGCACCCACCCAGGTGCTTGGGCATGCTGGGACACGAAACCCTGCAGATTTGGGTGCTCTTTACAGAGGCAGAGTTGAATCAGTTTTCAGCAGTTTAGTTTGGGGTTCAGCCATGACTTCCTCACCTGCTGGGCGCTATCTCGAAACTGGCTTGTAAAATGCTTTCACAACTGCTGCTGGATTAGTGCTACTCTGTTATTTAGTACCTGCTGCACAGGTTTGACTTCTGTCTCAGGCCTGAGCTTGGCAGTTGTACTTTTGCTTTCACCCCACAGGAAGGGGCTGGCAGCCAAGTGAGTGTTTTGTGGTGAGTGAGGGAGGAGCAGAGAGCAGGGATGGAGGAAGGGTTGGGTTTGCTTTGGTTTAATCAGCGGCTTTGAGTGCGGCGCCAGCTTTGTAGGGTGTGGTGACGGTCCTGGTACCCCCAAACCTGTCCAGAAGAGCTGAATTGTGCCCTAAATACGATGGAGCATCTGCTGTAGCCCCTAAACCTGCCCTGTGCTTTGTTTGCAGAAAGCTGTTCGTGGGTGGCCTGGACTGGAGCACGACACAAGGTGAGCAATGTGTGCTGCAGGCATTGGGCCATGGTGAAACCCAGCCAGGAGCTTCTAACAGGCATTGCTGTGGTGAGGAGATGGGGCTGAGAGCTCCTCCTCCTCTGCTAATTCATAAAACTTTCTGTACAGACAGCTCAGATACATGATTTTATATCTATTTTTTAATATAGATATAGTACTTTTAGGTTTGTGTTGTTTGGTGCTGAAGTTTTTGTCAGCTCAACAGACAAACCTTTTTATAATCACTTTGCTTTTTTCCATTTGTATGAGTGGAAATAAACTGTTGCCTGCTATTTGTTTACAGGAAGTAAGATGTGATCTTTTACAAAAGATGAGTTTGAAGTTGTTTTCCATGTTTGCTGATCTGTTTCATAATTGCAAATTCAGTCTGGTGTTATTAATATCTGGTTCTGTTTAATACTTGCTTTTTTTTCTTTAACAGAAACCCTTCGTAGCTACTTCTCCCAGTATGGAGAAGTTGTAGACTGTGTAATAATGAAAGACAAAACAACAAATCAATCTCGAGGATTTGGATTTGTCAAATTTAAAGATCCCAACTGTGTGGGAACAGTGCTGGCCAGCAGACCTCATACGTTAGATGGCCGAAATGTAAGTTGCTTTTTTTTTTTTTTTTTTTTCATGCACCAGATTCAAAGATTTGGTTTAAATTCTGCCTCCTCATTTGCAGAGTGTCTGACTTTACCTGGTTGTTGGCTTAAATGATTTATTGTAAGGCAGCTCTTAACTCCGTGGCTTGTGTTGATCTGAACTCTGAGCAGCTGCATGTCAACAGGGCTGGGTTCAGCTGCCACAAAATGTAACTTTTAGAGCAAAATTCTTCATGCTGAGGTGTGACCAAAGTGGAATTTCTTGCAGATTGATCCAAAGCCATGCACACCTCGGGGGATGCAGCCAGAGCGGACACGGCCGAAGGAAGGATGGGTAAGGAGAGATCCCTGTGTGTCCTGACTCTTGTCCCAGTTCTCTTGAGTGCCTTTGGATTATATCTGTGTTTTAAAGGCAGAAATCTATGCAGAACTCAAGTGTAAATTTCATTTCTTAAAAAAGTCTTTAATTTAGGTTTCCATGGGCAGGCTCTGTGCACAGCAGTGTCAGTTTGGGTGTGGTGTTTGCTAAGCTCTTAGTGATGATTTTAGTGGAGTTGTTCAGATTTGAGAGCAGTGTCTGGAAGGGCACTGGTGCTGTTCCAGCCCACTCCACACCCTGCAGCTCCACCAGATCTCAGTGTAAAATGAGTCAGTGGCCTCAGAACACAGGCCCTGTGTTCTGGTGCTCTGAAGAACGGGGGACACTGAACCTCTGAGCTCAGAACGTGCTTCCCTTTCATGCCTGGGATACTTCAAGGCTCTCCCCCCAGCCTGCCAGAGCCCATTGTTCATGCTTCAGTGTAAAATGATAGAAGCAGCCACCCTTTATTGTCCTTCTGACTGAATTTTCTCCTCCTTGATTTAGCAGAAAGGATCCAGGAGCGATAACAATAAATCCAATAAAATTTTTGTTGGTGGGATTCCTCATAACTGTGGCGAGACAGAGCTCAGGGAATACTTCAAGAAGTTCGGAGTGGTGAGTCCTGGGGGGAAAGGTGCCTCCCCTCCCTGCTGCCTCCTCTCACATTTCCTCAAGCTGTCAAATTTGGGGGTAATTTGGACAAATTGCTGGAGGAGCACCTGAAGCATTTTGTGAGAAACTGTAGTGAACATTCATCATCTGGAAATGTCCCTTAGCAGAACCTGCTGCTCTTGTGGGATTTACTTTGCTGCTTCTGTCTCCTCATGTTTAAGTCTACCTGATGCATTATTCTGTCCTTTCTTCCAAAAACTCCTGAGGTGGCTTAAGAATGATTATTTTTATTATTATTATTTCCACCCCCACCCCCTTTTCTCTTGATAACTTTCAGCTGGGCAATTAAAAATGTCTGCTGATTATTTTTTGGGAACAGTGAGTCTCTCAATGGGCTGAATTTGAAGATCCTGGTGTTTGGCTGTGTGTACAGATAGGTTAAATTTGGGTCTCCTGCCATTATTTTGGGAGCAGTAGCTGCTTTCAAACCATCTGGAATCTCAGTTCTGGTGTCCCTAGAACCCCCATTCTGAGACAAGCTGCTCCTCATGCACCTTCTTTAATTCAGTTTGTAACCTTGGACTGAAATTACTGTATCTTCTGATTTTTTTTTTAATGTAGTTTTTACTTAGTTGTAATTCCCATTTATCCCAGCTCTCACTGCCCATTTAATATGATAAACTACTCAATTAAATAATTCAGCTGTGAATAATTCTGAGGAAGTTAAAGATTGCCCGAGTTAAATTCAGGACTGTGCTGGTAAAAATGAACTTAATTGGCATTAAGTGTAGTTTTTGATACTTTTTTTCAATAAACTTTTTCCAACATTTCTTAGTGGCAGCAAAGGATTTATCGAGAAACAAGTTAAGTTTATCAAGAATTAAATCAATGTTTAAAATTCCATTAAGATAATTGATTTCAAAACACAAAAAAGCAACAGCTAACAACTGTTTCTTTAGCTTGAAAGGCTGCAGTAGGCTAATAATAAAAGCAGGGAGCACGTTCCACAGCTGTGGGATGTAGTTTCTAAAGGCTCTTCCTCACAGACTTGGCTTTCCAGCTGTGCCCTGGATGCTGGGGAGATACAGGGTATGTCCTGCAGGTGTAGAAGGCAACAGCCACAACTGTAAGTGCCCTTAAAAGTAAGTAGTAGCACTTTACTCATAGTATAGAAATCAGAAAATCTTCCTGGAGTTGTAACGAGTCCCTTTGGAGCAGTGGAGTCTCACAAATGTTTTGTGGCCACGAGAGTGAGGAGCCCAAGGCAGGCATTGATTTGTAGCCCTGGTAATTGCTGGGTCATGAAGGCCAGGGTGAAGAGGATCCAAATGGACCAGGGTGGGACAAATCTGGCACTGATTGTCCCATGGCACAATCCTCCCATGGATCCCCCAGCTCCAGCTGGGAGCATCCAGCAGGATGTGCTCCAAGTGAGTGCAGCAACTCAAACCCCAATGTTTTCTAGGTGTAAGTAAAGATAAAATTGATTTTTATCAGATTTTAAACTCAGATTTTATTGTCAGATTTTAAACTCGTTTTTACTCACGAGTAAAAATATCCTAAGATTGTCTTGAGGATGCAGTTCTACAAAATCACACCCATTTTGTGACCACTTTTCTGAATCTGAGAGATTTCAGAGCAGTTCCCTTCAGCTGTTTTAATATTGACATAAACATTCCACCTCAGGTTTTGTTTAAATTGTAGCTCACTGTGGTGCTCATTTTGAAAAGAATAATCCTGAAGCCCTTGAACAGCTTGCAATTTCCATTTTTTTTTCTTTTTTTTACGTTAAAATCACACTGATACTGCTCATGCAGAATTTAGAGGGGTTTTGTAAAGCTGTTTAAAGCATTGGTTTAACTGGTGCTCTGGGCCTCTCTGGTGCTCCAGTAATTCAATCAGAGGAGCCCTGCATGTTCCTAAAGGTGCCTGCAGCTCAAGCTGCTTTTCATGGTGAAAGTGAAAATGGTTAAAAATGGGAAAAATCATCTTTAAAAAGCTACACTGATGAGTTGTTGGAAAACAAACGCTTGGGGTGTGTAATAGAGTGAGTACAAATAATGCAAAACCTCAGTGTTCAATTAAAATGTTAAAGTGTGATGAGACAATGGAGATGAACTGGGGCTTTGTAAACCCCCAGGTTTTGTGCTGTTGCTGGGATGGTGGCTGCACTTGGGTTGTGCTTTGTGGGTAGAGAGCAGGAACCAGCTGGTGGTGGCTGCTGCAGCCCTTCCCTGCCAGCACAGGGAGTAGAATTTCCCTTCTCTCTTCCAGGTCACTGAAGTTGTAATGATCTATGACGCAGAGAAACAGAGGCCCCGAGGTAAAGGCTGATCTAGTTTGTCCTTGAAATTTCTTCATACTCTCCTATAGTCAGATGGCAAACTATTTCACACCATCAGAAAAGGTAGATTTTTTTTTTTTTTCCTCCTATGTTGCCTCAGGAAAAAGAATAATTCACTAGGCAAACATCACTTCAAGTCTAGACTCTTCATCTCCAGCTTCACTTGGGTCTGTGCATTTCAATTCAGATGTTTCATGCTCATTGATGGGTTGGTTTTTTTTTTTTGTTTTTTTTAGTTGAATGAAATTTGATTCTCAAGCCACTCCTGTGGCTTAAGGTACTTTTGAGGGGGGAAAAAAAATAAGATTTTCCTCCTGTTCCACATGAAAGGTACGTTGGGTCTGCAAGTGCATGGGGGGTGCTCCAGCCAGAGCACAAGACAGGACAGAATCCATCCATCACCTGCTTTTTGTTTTGGTTAAATGGCTTCACCTCAAATTAAAGAAAAAATAACTCTTCTTAAACAACACAAAATAATTCTGAAAGATTTATATATGCATATTTTAAATTGGGATACACAATCCCTGTATACGAGATTGCTTTTTAAGAGGGGAGGGGGGGAAAAAACCCCCCAAAAACCTGAAAGATTCACTCGATATTGAATCAAACTGGGAACCTTTGGTCAAAATATGAAGCAAATTCCATGTCACCCATGTCCCTTTGCATCCACCATCTGTTTGCCAAGGAAGAGGCAATATTTTGGCACGTGAAGCTTAGCTGTGCTCCCACCCTGTAGCATGTTGGACATGCTAGAGAATAGTTTGCCATCTGAACTTTTCATTTCTCTTCTGCCTCATTATTAAGAAATATATCCTTCACTTCATATTTATTAAGCTGTTAAGTCTTAGTTTTATTTTTAATTTAGACATACATCCTTAGTGACATATTTAAGTGTTTCATAGTAAAGTATGGTAATGTTAAGTAAGTTCTTTTTTTTGTTTCTTTTCTCTCTGTGAATTGTTTGACTGTGATTAACGATATCTCTTTAGATTTCTTCTCTCTAGGTGATAATTTATCACAGAGGTACAGGCCAGTTCCACAGTCAGAGGAGGGACGGGCTTTGTCTTTTATTGGAGTGTAAACGAAGTTTCAATATATTTGTTTTTTTGTTTTCTTGCTTTAGCTATCCTAATCTTCTTCCAGCAGATCCCTTTGATTTAAGCAGCACATAAATTCATCTGTTTCAATGCTCTAGAGCAGCTGGTTTTGGATAGAGGGGACAAAGGCACTGGCATCCAAATGTGATTTGGGGCTCAAGTTCTGAAATATTGCAGTAATTATTGTATCATCTCTATCTTGGCAATATTTAATCCCAGCCTTGCAGCCTCTGTGCAAAAGGTACTTAAACATCATGCCTGGTCTGGATTAATCCTGTCTCAATTAATGGCTTCTCTGCTTCAAGCTCTACTAAAAACAAATCAGGCAAAGGAGGGCTTGGGGTACAAAGCACAAGTGCCAGGTGGGGGAAAGGTCTCGTCTCCACCCACAGAAAACTTCCTCCCCTAATTCAGCAGACTTCTTAAGCACTTCTTGAATCCTTTCTCTCTGCCTTTTGTTTCTGTGCTGTTCCAGGCTTTTTTTAGTCTGCTGACTAACAGTCATCTCCCAAAATGGCCTTGGCAGTCCCTGGGGGGTGCTAGGGAAAAATTCCTCGAGTTTGTGTTGGGTAGTCCTGGCTGTGCATCCCAAAACACATTTTCTCTTGCCTTCTCTCTGTGCTTTCCTGCTGCTCTCTCCCCTTATCCTTTCAATGACTGTTGATAAAATTCCAGAGCCCAATTCGGTGCCATCTCTCCTCAGACCCTTCTGAATTTTGCCTTTTCCCATTCCCTTTCCCACCCTTCCTTTGGAAGTGCACATTGGTTTACTGGTAGGAGGAGGGAAAATACTCCCTGTTCCTAATCCCTGTAGCATCCATTGACCTCCAGCTCCTCAGGAAGCACCAAATTCTCAGGTGATGTCCTTGAGGAGCTGACTGGGGTCAGGTATCCTCATGATCTTTGCTTCCTCCCAGTCCTGCCTGCTCCTGCCAGCTCTGCCTCTTCCAAACTTTGCACAGCCCCAAGCACAGCAGCCATGTCACATCTCTGAAGGAGCAAAGTGCCTTTGGTGCAGTCTCAGCTTCTCCTGCTCCCTGTTCTTGGCCAAGCTAACAGCTGGGAAGAGATTTCCATGTTCTTGCTGTGTCTGTTCTCCTCCTCCCTTGGCTGCAGCCCAGCCCTGTCACTCTGGTCTGGTCCTTTTGGATTCCTGCTGGATGCAGTTCATTTCTCCAGCCTTTAGCAGAGTCCTGTCCTTGAGAAACTGAAGCTGCAGGTGGTGGGTTTCATCCCTTCTGCTCAAAACTTCACCTTGGAGTTGTGCTGTGTCACTCTGATTTCTTCACTCTTCCTTACCTAGTCTGATCCTTTTAAATCCCCTTTATAAAATCAATTTTCTGCTTTCCTCAATGACCTCTTGCTCTCCCTGTTCTACCCCTCCAGCCCCATCCCACAATCTCTTCCCCTCCTTTAGCTTTGGAATCAAATTTAACACCGACCTTCACATCCAGATGGAATCCATGGTTTTTCTTCCCCCATCTCTTTTTAGAAAAAGGCTGGAAAACTAAATGTGATTTAAATACAAACACTTTTCCTTTGGCTCCAACACTCGGATTTCTGGTTAACTCAGACAAATATATTGTGATGAAATGCTGCTCTCAGCTTCGAGGCTGCTTTCATCACAGCTCCACAAAACTTCGTTTATACTGCCAGTCTCTTGTGTGTGGGAAATGCCAAGTTTTTTCCTTTTTATTTTCAGTTTATTTTAGTGATGTCTTTTGCTCTTGTTGCTGACAGCAGAATTTTGACCTGCTGGAATCTATTTTGGCCTGTATCTTTGTGTATTTATATATATATATATATATAAACTTTCTCTACACTAGGCCTCTTTGGGCTTACCCAACGCAGTTGGATAAGCGTGGAGAGACATTCCTGTGCTAGATCCTGTATTCTGTAACGCTTTAGAGCAAGATTTGGCTGCTGTCAGCACTAGCTGCAAAGCAAAACGCAAACCAAGGGGGAAATCTTGGGTTTCAGAAAAGCAGAACCGCATCCATGTTCCATAAACGCTTCCCACGCCGCACCTCGGGTTTCTTTTCTAATTTTTTTATTGCTCTCCCCCCTTTTTCTTCCCCTCCTCTGTAGCTAACCCAAAGAATGGCACAATTCCTGTACTGCATGTGTCCCTCCCTGCCCTGGGTTGTCCCCACCAGCAGCCAGTGGGTGATGGCATGAAGCAGCTGCCATGTCCTGGGGGATTAACCACTATTTTGCCACTCTCTCGGCTGTGTCAGCAGCTACAACCTACGTGCAGTGGTTCTCAGAGTGACTCCAAAAAGGGGAGCTTTGCCTCCTTTCCCAGATTTTTCTCCAAGCATCAAAAGCTGTTGGATCCAGCTGACCTGCCAGCAGCCAGGGCTGTGGGCAGGTGAAAGGGAATGAGCCACCTGTTGGGAGGGCAAAAAGGACTTTAGGAAGTTGTGTGGATTTTCAAAAGGAAACCAACAGGAAATAGAAGAAATGAAACAGATTCAGGACGTGGCAGCAACACCAGGTTCTGTGTGAGCAGCACCTCACACAGGGGGTTGCTGTGTTGGGAAGGAGTAACACCTGTTCTGGGCTTTTTCTCCAAGGTGTGGAAAACTTGAGAACCTCTGATGTAGGTTGTTAGTTTCTGAAGCTTCTCATTCATCCATGGAGTGGTAAAATTTCTCATGCTTTAACAGCTACATTTCAAAACTAACTTTCTTATTTTTCCATGGGAAAATATTCCCTAACTGGAAGCTGGGCTAAGGGATTGGGAGGAAGTTGCTTTGCAGCTTTTGGGGAACAGGGATATATTGACAGGTTTTCCTTGGGTGAACTAGGCTGAATCAAAGGGAGGAGCAGCAAAGTTGCTTGACTTCAATCTGCTGTCCCACAAGTATTTTGATTTTAGCAGTTTTTTTCCATTTCCTGGTAGGTGGATGAGGAATAAAATCAAATTAAAAGCCGGTTAACGAGCTCAGTTCGAAGCTGCATGCGCGCAATCGAGACGAGGCACTAAAGCCTCTTCACAGGAAGTATCCATTGCAATTTCCTCAGAGTTTTTTGCCAATTGAACACAAGTGTCGTTATCTGAAACCCCTGCTTGAACCCTTGGTCTGCCCCTAATACTGTTCATCATCCTGTTTTGTGTCACAACACCCTGCTACCTTGATTCACTCTTCGTCGTTGGCTAGGTTTTGGATTTATTACTTTCGAGGACGAACAATCAGTGGACCAGGCTGTCAACATGCATTTTCACGACATCATGGGCAAAAAAGTGTGTAGTTGTAGTTTTATTTTACCTTAAGAAAGAACCAAGTCTTGGGCAACGAGAGATTTCACTGGGGAATCCAACTTAATTGTTGGTGGGAGAGCACAGCAGTCCAAATTCAAGGCTTTATCCATGGAGGTGGGGAAAGTCTGAGTTTGCTGAGTTAGGATGGGGGCAGCCTGGGGGGAAGGGAGGGCTTGGAAGCCTGAGGATTCAGGCTGTGGGCTCTGCTTGGGGTGAGGCCTTGTGTGTACAGACCTGGGGGCTGCTCTGGCTCAGCATGAGCAGATGGGATCATCATCATCACTGGGATGAACTGGTGCTCGCTGCCTCTGCTTTGAGCACTGCTGTGGTGCAAGGAGAGAGAGAGAGAAAAATCAGTGATTTCCAGCTGTTGGAAAAGCAGAATCCCAGTGAAATCCCAGTTGTTCAAGGCTTGGTTTAAGATACCACTCCTTCAGATGTGTACTCGATACTCAAATCTCGAGGTGGTGTCAGACAATCTGCTTTATATAATCTTAAACTTTCAAAGAAAAAGGGAGGAAAAAAAAAAAGAAAACATCCTGAAGGATTGGTTTTTTAAAAAATTGGGTCACTTACTGTGAAACTTTGATACCAACCCACGTACTCTATATAGTATTTAACCACAATGCAGTTAAGTGACCTCTGGTTGTTTCATCTTCATACTGTGTTGTCAGCAAATGGGGATTGGATAGGGAGGAATTTTTTAGGCTTTTTTGATGTTACTTAGCAAGGAACATGCTTTTACCTGTGGAAACAAAAAAAACCAAAAACAACAACAAAAAAAACAAACCTAAAAGCAAAATAAATTGTTGCAGGACACCCAAGTTTTATATCTAGAGAAAAGAGTAATTTAAAGGAAAAATGAACCACAGGAAATTCTGGTAAATTTAAGTCCTTGCACAGCTTTAAGGTATATCCAGATTTTAACTAAATGTTAAAACTGCTAAAGTTGGAGTGAGGGGGTTCAGGGAGACACAGGAGATTCTCACAATCCTTGAATTATTGCACTGTATGAGTTTTTAATTGTCTTTAAAGTCCTTTATGTGCTGATATTTCATAAGCTTTTCCTTAGCTAGCAGGGGACACACTCTGCATATCAGTGGAGTTCTGGTTCATTTTGCAGTGGAATAATGCCTTTAATTCCTGTGAACTTGTTTTGGGGTGGAAGGCTGGGGGGTTTCCTGATGATGGGAACAAAGGAATGTGCTTGTGGGATCCAGAACATCAGTTCTTGGTTCCTGGTGTGAGCAGGTGCAGGAAATCACACAGGGGTGCCTAAGGATCACCTGTATCCCCCAATATTCCCTGGAATTGCCTTCAGCAAACCCCTAAAGTGGGAGCTGATCCCACAAAGCAGCAGATCCAGATGGGAGCAAAGGAAAAACATCCATGAGAGGATGGAGAGAGCCCAGTGTGAGCTCCAGATGTCACCTCATTGCTGCTGGCTTTGGGACACAGCACTGGAGTTCTCAGTGTTCCCCAAACAAACCCAATTCCAAACTGAAATAATTGATTTTTGTCCTTTCTCCCTTCTCAGTGGGGGAAAAAAAAAAAAGAAAAAAGCAGGATTCAGGGATTTTTAGCTCAGAGTAATAGAGCTGCCTCAGTTCTTGGAGTAACCTGGGCTCTAGGCAGGTGTGGAATTGGAACCTCCCCATTGCACAGGGAATTTTCAGTCCTCACTTTGGCAGTTCCCTGCTTCCAAGTGTGCACTGAAAAATTAATGGGATTCTTCCACAATGATTAATGAGCTCCAGATCCCCTGCTCTCTCCTTCACTGCCTAATCATGGCTGCTTTAAAAATGGTATCTCTGTCTTTTTTTTGGTAATTAAAAAGGTATTGCTGAAATGAATCCATATGTTGTTGAAAGGAGGGGGAAGAAATTAAAATTGCAAGAAAGCCTCTGCTTTTGTAAGCAATAACCGAATTCCCTCAAGGCAAATGTGTTAAGACTCATTAATTTGAGTCCTTTGAAAAATTCCCTTGGTTCCTCTCTGGAAGGGCCTTGAGCTGACAGAGATTTGGTTACTGTCATGTCTCATGTCCTTGGGGCATTGGCAGGGGGGTGGGGGGGGCTTTGTCCTTGCCTTGTGCCTGTTTCCTGTTTGTTCTCCAACATGAATGGCTTTTAAGACATGGCAGGAAGAATTCTGAATACTTTATTTTCCATACTACTCAGGCCCATTGATGATTGAGATTTATTTTCTTTGTACTCTGGCACCCATTAAAATTAATCATGAAACGAAAAAAAAAAAAAAAAAGGCTCGAATTCAGCGAGTGCTGAGAGGGTTTCATTAAATCAGAACTGGATTTTTTTTTTTTTTGAGAGGTTTATGTTGAATGTGCAGCTTATTTTAAGTAGGTCAAACGCACTTATTCCATGGCTGGGAACACTAGGACATTTTATCTTGGAATGAAATAAGTTAAGCACTGTGGTTACTAATTTTTAAAACAGGAGGGGTTTTGTCACTGACTTAACACAGTATGAAGATTTGCTTCTTATTGACTCAACTGTCCATTTTTATTACTTGCATGTTTGTTTACTTTTTTGTTAGATGTAATGTAAGATTCTCTTATCACATCCATTCCCTCTGACATTGTTTGAGTTAACTGAGATTCTTTAAGCGTTAGCCTGGGGAAGGTAAGTCTTTATCTTCCATTAGACATTTAAATAAAATCTTAAGTTTAAAAAAAAAAAAAAAAAGACAACAATACAAAAAAAAAAAAGACCAAAAAATGTGTGTTTCTCAGGTATGAGCAGAGCTGAAATTGCAGTTAGTTGGGGTGGGTTAAACTGTCACTTCCAAATGGACCCCAAACATGTTTGGTTAAAGCATTAGTACCCTTTTTCAGAGCAGCCTCTTCACTCAAAATTATGGTTTTTTTTAACTGAAAACATCATCTCTATATCTCCTGCCTTGAACTTGAACTCAGTCTGTCACGAGTGTCCAGGATTGTGCTGTTTTAAGTGCAGAGCTGCTGTAAGAGGGTACTGCTGTTTTAAGATTCAAGGCAACGAGACCGAAGCGATTTGTAGGATGCTTTTCTTGGAATCCCTCAACAGTAGGACTTTGTAATTCCTTACCAATCACCTACACTGTACCTGAGAAACATTGTAAATTACTGGCCTTAAGTTTTAATAATTAAGTATTTAGACATATAAGTCATAAGATGCTAAGTGTAGTCTTAAGTGTAACTGCGGGTGTGTGTGAGGGGCCGGGGGGCGCGGGGCCCCCCCAGCCCCGCTGAGCTCTGCCTCTGTTTGTTTAGGTGGAGGTGAAACGTGCTGAGCCTCGGGACAGCAAGAGCCAAACTCCAGGGCCACCAGGGGCCAGCCAGTGGGGAAGCAGGATCATGCCAAGTGCTGCCAACGGCTGGGCAGGGCAGCCCCCACCGACCTGGCAGCAGGGATACGGCCCCCAAGGTACTGCCCACCCTGCCCGCTGTGCCATCCCCTGCCTGGCCTTTCCAGCTCCTGCCCTCTGCTTTTCTGGCCTGCATGGTGTTACCTCGTTTATCTCCCTCATAGCAGGATTCAGTTTCCACCCTCTCCAATCTTTTCCTGAAGTTTTTTCACTGCTTTTCCCAAAAATCTGTTTAGCTGGCAGAAGGCGGTCCCCAGGTGTGTGGCACGTGGTCCCAGGTGTGTTTCACCTGTTCCCTTTGGAGCTGCCTCTCCCCACTTGGAATTCTTATGGTTTTGGGAAGGCTCCAGGATGGGATTCCAGCTCTGGAGTGGGTTCTGCACAAAACCCCAGTGATAAATTCGGCTGAAATATGGCTTTTCAAGGATGAGGCAGTTTCAGAGAAAGTTATCAGGAAAATCTGAAAGAGATGAGGGGAAAATGGATGGCCTTGCCTTTTTGAATTTTATTGCTTAATGTAGCTTGGGAAAGCACCAGGCAGCTCTGGTGCAGGGAGCACTCAGAGCACACCAGGAGCCCTGAGGGGCTCAAGAGCAGCCTGGGTTTGATGGCTGCAACCCCCCTGAGATTCCAGAGGCAGGATAAACATGCTGAGTTCATCTGAAGACAATTTTGATAACTTGTGGAGAAATGCAGAGGGATAATTGAGTTGCTGTGACTTGCTTGCTCTGAGAGATGAGAAATGTTCACCTGGGGGGGCTGCAGGGAGCGTGGCTGCTCCATCCCTGCTCTGATGGATGCAAGTGCAGCACAGGGATTGCTCATTTCCCCACGGTGCTGATTAACTTGAAAGCTTCAGCTGAGGGTTGACATTGTGCACAGATGTGCTAATCTGCAAACTGAGAAACTCCCATTATTTTCCATGCAGTGATTAGTAGGGAAAATGATATCTGATCTCCTGGAAAGATTAATGTCAGACATGAGCACATTTATCCTTCAATCTCAGCGCAGCACAAGGGATGGGAAAGCCTTTTTTTATGCTTCAAACACTGCAAGAGTAACTGGGATAAACCTGGTAGTAAATTAAGAATCCCTTGGATGTGTTGTCTGCTGGGGTTCTCTGGGATTTTGTTCTCTGTAGTTTCTTGCACTTGGTATGTGGCAGCTCTCAGATGCTCCATCTGATTTGGGTTTGGGAGTTGCTGTCTTTTCTGAATGTCATTTGCTGAATGATTCAGAGTCTTTCCAGAATTGCACACTCAGAAATAGTCCCACAGTGTTGCTTGGGCCATAAAAATAGCTCTGTAAGGAACATGGGGAGGATACCCAGTCTATCCCAGAGCCAAATCCTTCTTCTTGCATCATCCCTGCTCCAGAGTGTGCAGCTTCGCTGATGTCTGAAACTCTTTTTTTTTTTTTTTGTTCTGTTGTAGGGATGTGGGTGCCAGCTGGACAGGCAATTGGTAAGTACATTATATGGGACCAATTCTGAAAGGAACAAATCCTCCCGAGCATGGGTGCAGCTTCTTTGAGCATTGACTGTGATTTGTGGATTTCTGTAGGATTTAACCTACATTTAAAAGCTTGATTGAATTTGTCCTGGAAGAACGAAGGGGAAGACAGTGGATTCTTAGCAGCTCAGTAATGGGAGCTGACACACATCCTGCTGTTCCAGCCACATTAATTTATTACCAAGGGATTACATGCTAAACTCCAATTATTTACAGTGGGGATACTTGGAGGACAAATATTTCCCAAAGTGAGGATTCATAAAAGGCTGAACCTGCATTTGAAATTCACCCAACAGCCTTACCCCATCTAGAGGAAGCTGACTCCAGCAGCAGCTCCTTGGCATTCATCTGGTTCAATTTTGGGGTTTCTGTTCCTTTTGCAGGTGGATATGGACCCCCTCCTCCGGGCAGAGGAGCTCCTCCCCCACCACCACCATTTACCTCATACATTGTCTCCACACCTCCCGGGGGATTCCCTCCTCCACAAGGATTTCCACAGGGCTATGGCACCCCTCCACCATTTAGTAAGTGACCCCCAGGAGCTGGAGCACATCCAGCTCCAAATTCAACTTTTCCTCATTGTTTGCTGGATTTGGATTCCCTCCTGTGTTTCTCCCTATCCTTAATTATTTTTCCCAGATTATATATTCAGAGCTATAATTAACTATAGCATTAATTTTTTCTTGGATTATTTTATTCTTGGATGCAGTAATCATTTCTGTTCTCTAGTTTAAATGTGTGTTGTTAAATAAATTTAGATACATTGTGCACTTTGTTAGGACATCTGACAGAAAACTTAGAGCTCACTGCTGGTGACCTGGGCCAAACACAGGCAGGGTTTTTTGGAGGAGCTTAAGGAATTAAGGTCATAACTGGGACTGGAAATGCAAATAGGATTTTAGCACCCACCTTTCAGGCCACCTTTTCAAAAGTCTGTCATAAACCTGGTTTAAAGAGGAAGGTGGAAAATAGCACCCAGTTATCTTGAGATACTTTTTCCTCCCAAAATCTTGGGTAATATGGTTCCTCCTCATTTCTCATGTGTGTGAGCACAGAGTTTGGTCCCCAGTTGTGCTTTATCCCTTTCTCTGTGCTGGCTGCTGCAGCCTCTACCTTTGGGGGGGGGGACATTTCTCCCACCTGTGCAAGGTGAGCTGCTGAGATCTTTGAGCCATGGCAGTGACCAACGTGTCATGGTGAATCTGTGCAGCCACCGGTCACAAACCTCTGAGGTTTCATAGCCTTGGAAATGTTGGTTTGAAACGGTTTTAAATCATCTCTAAAGCCAAGCAGGAGGTTGATGTTCACCTGTTCTGTCCTTGCAGGTTTTAGTTACGGTGCTCCACCTCCTCCACCTGACCAGTTTGCCCCTCCTGGAGTCCCCCCTCCACCTGCCACTCCAGGGGCAGCACCACTCGCTTTTCCTCCTCCACCACCACCATCTCAGGCAACTCAGGACATGAGCAAACCCCCGACTGCTCAGCCAGAATTCCCTTACAGTCAGTTTGGTGAGTAACTGCTGCAATTTATCCCCTCCCTCTGCCTTCAGTCCTGGCTGCAGAGTGTTGGACACAGTTTGCTGCAGGCACTTCCCCGAGGTGGGAATGCTTCCACCAGCTCAAGCCATCCTTAAATCCTGCAGTATTCTAGCCAGAGGGAGTTTTCTTAGCTCTAAAGTGTTGCTTTTGTGCTGTAAAATAACCTTCAGGGATTCATGCACTGCCACGATGAATTCCTGGTTTCTACTCTCTCCAAACCTGTAGCTAAAACTTTCCACTCCAAGAGCTTCACAGAGCTTGTAGTGAAGTTTTTTTTTTTTGTGTCTCCAGACCTTGGAGCACAGACTTGAAGAGGTAAGAGCAGAATGTTTGGAGAGACAGGCAGTGCATGTGTAAGGATCCAATCCGGTGCCTTTTCCTCCCTTTCCCCATCCCTTCCCCATCTCTCTGGAGATGCAGTTTTGTGCAAAGCTTTGTTGTTCTCTGTAGGTAACTTTGAGGTAGAAGGCATTGAGCTAACAAGTTTTAAACAAGGCAGGCAGTGCTACAAAAAAACAAATTCTTTTTAAAATTGCTAGACAAGTGCCTGTGCTCCAGAGTAAGATTTCTGCTGCTGCTCCCTGAGGGAGCTCAGAGGGAATTTTCATTCTCACTGTTTTTCAGCAGTGTTCTCCAAATATCTCTACAGAGATCTCTCCAAAGAGCTCTGTACTAATGTTGTTTTTAAGGGATTGTAATTGGTCAGTTTTCACTTCTGAAGGGAATTTTTCATGCAGCAGCCCCGTGGATTCAGGCTGTTCCCTGCTGGAACATGTTCTTCATGTGGTAGTGCTGCCTCAATTCCTACAGAAACTGCTATGAGATGAAAACTTCACAAAGCTTATTTAACTAGATAATACTCAACATTCTAGCAATGTGAAACAGCCTCTGAAGGAAGATGAGCCCTTGAGATGTGTTTGTGGAGCAGCATGTTCTCATGTTGATGAGTTTGAAATGTTTCTTCATTTGTTTCTTACAAACACAGTTGATTCCATGGATAGTTCTGCCCTTGTGAGTCGAGGAAGTTTTTCTTGTTCTGCCAGCACTTGGCTCTTTGCAGACTCTTTTTGGAGTGGGTTGGACCCTTCTAAATAAAGCTCAAATCCCTGCACAGCCAGTTAAGAGTCAGTGAGGAGCCAGAGTTTGTGAGGTGTTGGAAGTTTAGGAAGGATCTGATGGAGGAGGATTCTTCATCTGGAGCTGTAGTGACAGGACAAGGGGAACGGCTTCGATCTGGAAAATAATAGGTTTAGACTGGATATTAGGAAAAACTTCCTCACTGTGAGGGTGTTGAGACCCTGGCACAGATCTCCCAGAGAAGCTGTGGCTGCCTCATCCATGCAAGTGTCCCTGATTTGCATATATTTACATAAATGTGTAAAGCTCGTGGGCTTTAAAGAGCCACAGAGCTCCCTAATGAGTGTAGGGCACTGTCAGGTTTATCCTGGGCAGCGTCCTAAATCCTTCAGTGGGTGCACCCGGGATGAGTGTCAGCACTAACACTCACCCTGCAAAATCAAATTAATGAATTGCATTAATTTAAAATAATTAAAAATTCATTATCTCCGTGCAGGGCGCTCTTGAGGCTCGTCCTTGCAGTCCCCTCAGTTCTCACTAAGATGGGTTTGTCTGCTCCAGCCCCTTCAGGCCACACCCCAAAGCTTTGTCTGCACTCCCAAGGTCAGGCTGAGCAGGGAGGAGGAGCCTCGGGCAGGTCCTGCAGAAATTCCCTGGGTTTTCCTTGCCGGGGCTGTTGGAGAGGGTGAGAGGCAGGGATGGGGTTTGGTGTCAGGGCAGTGACTCTGAGCTGGGTCAAACCCCACAGTGAGCTGAGCCTGCTCACCTCCACAGCCTGGGCCAGGCTTTATCCTGGACGTGAATCCAGGCTCAGCTTTGGAGCCAAACACTCAGACCACACAATGGGCACAGCCCAGGGGAGCAGAGGGGCTGCAGCAGACCCAGGGAGGGCAGGCAGGCAGTCCTGAGGGGCTGTGCCAGCTGTGTGCTGTGCTTTTCCTTCATCATAAACCTGGGCTTTGCACCACTGTGTGCAGGGAGGGCAACTCCAGGGTTGTGTTTTTCCACTCCCAGCCTCACCCCTTGGCAAACAATCCCCTTGTAGTTTTGGGAGCCTGCTTATCTGTGTCTGAACAAATGCCAGGAGGAGCATTTGGAGCTCCCAGAGCCTGTGCTCGCTGTGTTTTAGTGCTCATTAGTGCCAGCAAGTCCTGAGGGACAGGCAGAGCTTGAAATTGAACGGCTGAAGACGTGCTAAGAGACTTTGTTTGGGATTAAGAGAGTTAAACCTGCTCTAAGCCTGCACAGAGAGAGGCAGCACTGCAGAAATGCTCTTGGTAATTAGGAGCTTTAATAGCATCTTTCAGAGCAGGGGCTGGCACTGATGCCAGGATTAAGAGTCATATTTAATTATGAGAATTTGAATTAAATTTCTCAATTTCTCAGTCGTCTTAATTTACATCTAGTTGTAAATTTTGTGTTGGTAACAGGAATTCCAGCCAGTCTTTTCTTTTGGAAAGAAAACCCCCTGGTTTTTTTTTTCCCTGTCCCTAAATTCTCTCCAGAGTGGCCTGTGATGCAGATCTCAATATTTATGTGTGTTTTAAAAGGAAATTTTAGGAATGTTTGATCAGTGCAGGAAGGTTTTTGAGTGTGCAAAGCCAAAATCTGCTAAGTGCACTCTCACTCTGGGGGATTTCTGGCTCCATCTCTTACCTGTGCTGGATCTGACAGCTTTTAGCCAATAAAAAACCCACCCCAAAATCAAAACTGCTCCCAAGCACCCCAAAGCTGTGAGCAGATGGTTGAACTGCCAGCCTGGCTGGGATTACCCCAATCACAGCTCCCTCTTCCTGCACACCTTTTCCCTTCTGCTTTTTTCCTCTCTGAGGAAGGAAAATCCCTGCAGGACCCCGGAGCTGCTGCTCCTCCCTGTGGAGGAAAGGCAGTGTCAGGTGTGGGATTCACACCCTGGAAGCCAGGGAAGAGCTTGGAGACCAAGGGCTGAAGTCTGGGGCTCACCCCAGGAGCTCCAGCTGGGACGATGCAGAAACTTAATATAAAAATACATCTCCTTCCACCCAAGGCCATCAAATCACTTGCAAAGAATGAATGGATCCAAAAGGACAAATACAGGGAGGTAACTGGGGGTTCAGAGTGAGCCAGAATCCTCCCAGAGAGCAGCTCCCACAAATTCTGAGGGCTGTGACTGCTTCCCTTCCCTTCCCTCAAGACTTTTGAAGAACTGGTTAAAAAGCAGTCCCACACTGGGGGAAAAGAGATATTTAAAAGTGGGGAAAAAGCCATGACTAGCAGGAAAAACAACGGGGCTCTGTCCCAGCTCTTCCCTGGAAGCTCATCCTGTGCCTTTCCCTCCTCCCCAGGGTATGGACAAGACTTAAGCGGGTTTGGACAAGGTTTCTCTGACCCCAGCCAGCAGCCCCCTCCCTACGGAGGCCCCTCGGTGCCGCCGTCCAGCGGCCCCCCCGCCGGGGGCAGCGGCTTCGGCCGGGGACAGAACCACAACGTGCAAGGATTCCACCCCTACCGGCGCTAGCCTGGGCTGGCAATCAGGGAGTGAGTGCTGTCCGCAGGGATCTCTGGGCCCAGCTGAACCCCGGCATCCCAGACTTCTGAACTTGTGACAATCACATTACTTGATGGAAGAAAGAAAAAAAAAAAACAAAAAAAAAAACCAACCTAACAACAATTTTTTTTCGGGGGGAGGGGTTGGGGGCAAGATGGCTTCTGAAGGCAGAGCTGTGGGTGTTTGGACTGCAGTTTTTAAAGATTTTTTCCTTTCTCTAACCCATCAGCACAAATAAAGAAAATGTCACTGGTTCAAATTACAGGGTTTTAAAAATGTCTTCAGCTTTAATTCAAAACTTCAGGTTTCTTTTTTTTGAAATTATTTTTCCTGAGCCTTTGTTTTACCGTATATTGTAAACTTTTATGTTTAAAAGAAAAAAAAATATATACATTTACAGATTGTGAAATTTTTAAGAGAAATTTTCTACTATGTATGCTGGCTTATTTTTTAATTTAAAACAGGGTTTCCGTGAGCGCTGTCGGAGGCGGGGGAAGAGCTGCAGCCCCTCCCTCCCTCCCTCCCCACGGCAGCGCTGGGGCGGAGGGTTCCGAAACTCTGGGAGTTGACAGAAACCTGCTGAGTGTATTTTGCTGTTTGTTCTGGGGGGGCGGAGCTGGGCCAGGGCAGGAGCTGCGGGCGCTCAGAGGCAGGCGGGGAGCGCTGGCTCCGGGCTCCACGCTGCCCTCCCCTGGCGCTGCCTCGGCCAGAAATGCATTTCCCTCAGGCAAAAAGGTTTTGGTGCGTTTGGCACTGAGCAGTGCTGAGCCCTGGTTTGAATAAAGACAAGAACCTTTGGATTAGAAATACCAGCCTGTCTCCATTTTTATGGGTATTTTTTTGTTTTGTTTTTGTGAATGTGGGTTTTCTGGAGAAGTCCCTTGAGAGTCCTCAGGGGCAGCTTTGCTTGGGCCTGTGTGGTGTCACTGCCAGGAAGCCACTCCTGGATGGGATCTGACCTGGGGAAGGATCCTCCAACCTGGATCAGATCCAGCTCTTGAAGAACTTTGATCCAACCTGATGTGGTGAAGGGCTTGGACTGGACTGGGTCCAACCAGTGAAGGATCCTCCAGCCTGGACTGGATCCCACCTGCAAGAGATCCATCCCAGGGAAAGGCTTTGATCCAACCTTGTGGTGAAGGGCTTGGACTTGCAGGGGATCCAAGGAGGTGAAGGATTCTCCAGCCTGGATTAGATCCATCCTGGCAAAGGGCTTTGCTCTGGCCTGGCTCAGAGTTGATGTGCTGAAGGGCTCTGATCTGGATCAGAACTGGGCTGGTGAAAGGTTCCAGCCTGAACCAGATCCTCCGTGCTGAAGGGCTCCAGCCTGGCTCAGATCTCACCTGACAAAGGGCTCTTCAAACCCTTGGACTGGCCCTGTCTTAGGTCACACATGATGTGCTGGCAGTGACACAAATGCTGCTCTTCACCCTTCACCTCAAGGCACTGCAGAAAATTGGGTAATTTATGGATTTCTCAGCATCTTCGGTGGAAATCAGTGTCTGTAACTTTGCCTTGCATCTTCTGGAATATCACCCTGGGGTTTGGCTCTGGAATGTGGGGCTAAGCTGTGGGAAAGGATCTCCCTGAGGTGGAAGTGTCCCTTGGCTCAAGGGTAGCCCCAAATCCTGCCCATGGATCCTTCCCCGGGGGCTGTGTCTGTGCTCGTTAGCCCTGTCTGTTGTAATTAATCACTGTTAATGAGGTGGAATTGGGGATGTGTCTGGGATGTGGAGGTCACTGAGTTGCTCCTGGCAGGACTTACATCAGTTCAGAGGATATTTTGTATTTTGTGTGGATCTGGCTCCGCTCCCCGTGAATCCTCCAGGCTCGAATCCTCCTGGCTGCTCCTCACTCCGTTACATCCGTGAGCTCAAAACTCCTGCTGGGACAGGAGCTGCTCCAGCGATGTTTGTGCAGGTGTCACTTCTGAGACCAGCAGGACTCCCTCAGGAAATGGCACGGCACCACCCTGGAGCCTCGGGGACACCCGGAGCGGAGCACACCCAACATCTTCACCCTCTTCTGGGATAAAAGCGTTTGGATTTGGATCCTGCCTGTGCAGAACCAGCTCCTCCAGGCCCGTGTGGGCCGTTAGATCTGGAGCCTCCAGCCGGGCCCCGGACCGGATCGACCTGTGCGGAACGAGCCGGTTCCTCGCGTCCTCACCCAGCCCTCTGCCCGCAGCCCGAGCCGCAGAGCTGCTGCCTCCCCTGGGAACGCGAAGGTGCCTTCCAAAAACCGTGCGGGATGCTCCGAGCTGGCCCGGAGTGGCTGCGAGCTCCAGGTTGTCCCTGTGGCGCTGCCGTCCAGGTGACTGTGACCTGTCACTGCTGGCTTCCACCTCGGGCCAGGGGCAAGGAGGGGCTTCATTGGAACGTGAGGGGCAGCTTCGGGGGAGAAGGGGAGGCTTCCCTGGGCTGTTCCCCAGGCTCAGTTTGGGGTCCCTGTGGGGGTGTCCCTGGGCTTTTCCCCAGGTTCAGTCTAGGATCCCTGGGAATATCTTCGGGCCAATACCCAAGGCTCAATTCGGGATCGCTGGGGATGTCCCCAGGCTCAGTTCGGGGTCCCTAGGGATGTCCTTGGGCCATACCCCAGGATCAGTTTGAGGAGCCTGTGAGTGTTCCCCAGGTTCGATGTGGGGTCCCTGGGAATGTCCTCCAGCCATACCCCAGGCTCAGTCCGTCCCTCACGGGTGTCCCCGCCGTGTCCCCGCGCTGCGGGTGCGGCCCCTTTAAGCGCAGTGAGGGCGGAAGTGCCGCCCGCGCGCGGCTTCTCCGCCCGTTCCGCCCGCGCCGCTCTCGCGAGATTTTCCGCTTCCGGTGGAGGCCTGGCCTTTCCGAGCAGCCCCGGCCAAGATGGTGGGTGCGGGGGAGTCGCTGCCGGCACCATCGGGCTCCATCCGCCGTCATCCGCGCCCCATCTGGGCCTCACCCGCCGCGGTGGCGCCGTCCAGGGCTCGGGGCTTCCCTGTGGGACGGGGAATGGGCGCTGCGGGGGCCGTGGGTGCCCCGACCGGACGGAGCGCAGCGCGGCGGGAACGGGGCTGAGGGGAGGGAGCGGCCTGGGCGCCCCGCGGAGCTCGGTGGGGCCGCGGCCTTCCCGTGTGCGGGGCGGGGAAGGTCCTTGAATCCCCTGATCCCCCTCCCGGGCGGCCGCGACCCCCTGTCCTGACCCCCCTCTCCCGCTGCAGGCGGAGGTGGAGCAGAAGAAGAAGCGAACCTTCCGTAAATTCACCTACCGCGGGGTGGATCTGGACCAGCTGCTCGACATGTCCTAGTAAGGGCTGGGGAGCCCCCCCGGGCTGGGGTTTGCGGGTCGGGGAGCTGCCCCATACTCGAGTTGTGTTCAAATACCGGCAGTAACGCGGGGTTTGGGTGTTCAGCTGCTGCTTTTTGGGCTGTTTAAAGTCCCTCGGTGGCTGACACCGTCAGTGTGGGGCCCCGGGGCCGTGCTCCACACTCCGTTCGGGTGATGCTGTGGGTATGGGATCCCTGGAGCTCCTCGAGGCCGGGCTCACTTGGGGTGACACTTATTTTGGGGTTCCCGGGGGTCTCCCCAACCTCAACCTGGGTAACACAGGGACTTTAAGGTCTCCCCAGGCTCAGTTTGGGATCCTCGAGGTCTCCTCAGACCCCCTGACTCTTGGGGATCTCCCTGAGCCTTAGTTTGGGTAATATTGCCTTCGGGGTCGCTCGAGGTCTCTCCAGGACGTATCCCAAGCTCAGTTTGGGATCCCTGGGGGTGTCCCCAGGCTCAGTCGGGATAATTCTCTGGGTGTGGGGCCCTGTGAGTCTCCTGGGGCTGTACCCCACGCTCTCTCCGGGTTTTTCTGTGGCTGGGGGGTTCCCTGGGCCTGTTCTGGATAACCCCGTTATTGAGGGGTCCCTATGGGACCTCTCCAGGCTGTAGCCCAGGCTCAGTTTGGGCTCCCAGAGGTCTCCCAGGCCATACCCCAAGCTCAGTTGGGGACCCTGAGCCATACCCAGGCTCTGTCTGGTGTCCCTGGGGATGTCCCCAGGCTCAGTCCAGGTAACATCACTGAGTATGAGGCCCTGGGAATCCCTTGGGACTGTACCCCAGGCTCAGCATGGGTAACTCTGGGGTTGTCTCTGGGACTTCCCCAGGCTCAGTCTGGGGTCCCTGGGGGTCTTGGAGCTGTACCCCAGCCTGACTCTGGGTAACTCTGGCTGTGGGGCCCTGAGGGGTCTCCCCATGCTGTAACCCCAGCTCAGTTTGGTGTCCCTGGGCTGTTCCCCAGGCTCAGTTTGGAATCCCTGGAAATGTCCTCGGGCCATACCCCAGACTGGGTTTGGGGTCCCTGGGCTGTTCCCCAGGCTGGGTTTGGGGTCTCTGGGGGTCTCACGAGGCCAAGCTCAGTTTGGGTAACTCTGTGGCTGTGCTGTCTCTGGGCTCTGTCCAGGTCATACCCCAAGCTCAGTGTGGGGTCCCTGGGCTGTTCCCCAGGCTGAGTTTGGGACCCCTGGGCTCTACCCCAGGCTGGGTTTGGGGTCCCTGGGGGTGTCCCTGGGCTGTTCCCCAGGCTGGGTTTGGGGTCCCTGGGTTGTTCCCCAGGCTGGGTTTGGGACCCCTGGGTTGTTCCCCAGGCTGGGTTTGGGGTCCCTGGGCTGTTCCCCAGGCTGGGTTTGGGGTCCCTGGGCTGTTCCCCAGGCTGGGTTTGGGGTCCCTGGGTTGTCCCTGGATTGTTCCCCAGGCTGGGTTTGGGGTCCCTGGGCTGTTCCCCAGGCTGAGTTTGGGGTCCCTGGGCTGTTCCCCAGGCTGGGTTTGGGGTCCCTGGGTTGTTCCCCAGGCTGGGTTTGGGGTCCCTGGGCTGTTCCCCAGGCTGGGTTTGGGGTCCCTGGGTTGTTCCCCAGGCTGGGTTTGGGTATCTCCGTGGCTGTGCTGTCTCTGGGCTGTGTCCAGGCCATACCCCACGCTCAGGCCGGTGTCCCTGGGTGTCCCCTGAGCCGTGCCTGTCCCCGTTTGCAGCGAGCAGCTGATGCAGTTGTACAGCGCGCGGCAGCGGCGCCGCCTGAACCGGGGCCTGCGCCGCAAGCAGCACTCGCTGCTCAAGCGCCTGCGCAAGGCCAAGAAGGAGGCGCCGCCCATGGAGAAGCCCGAGGTGGTGAAGACCCACCTGAGGGACATGATCATCCTGCCAGAGATGGTGGGCAGCATGGTGGGCGTCTACAATGGCAAGACCTTCAACCAGGTGGAGATCAAGGTGAGCTGGCGCCTGGCAGGTGGCTCTCACACCGAGCTCAGCGTCTGGAGTGTTCACTTCTAATTCTGTTATTAAATCCTACTCATTGCCTGTGTCTGGGAGGGTCCAGGCTCCTCCTTGGAGCCAGGGTTGGCTCAGAGGGACACCTGGAGGTGCCACCCTGAGAGCTCCAGGATGCTCCTTGGAGCGGGGTTGGCTCAGAGGGACACCTGGAGGTGCCATCCCAGGGCTGGCCAGCTCCCAGAGGGGTCTCAGTGTGGCTCTGAAGCACTGATGTAGCTGTGGAGTGATCCATGTGCTCAGCCCTGGCTCCCAGCCTGCCAGCACGGCTTTGGGATGAAACAGATCCCTGAACATTCACAGGAATGGAATTACCCACGGGGTGGTGTCACTTGATCCCACCACTGGGATTAAATGTCATTTTTTTTGCATTAAATCCCACCTGGAAGGGCACAAATGCCCCTGTGGCTCCTGTGTCACCTCTCCCGCGAGGGGCAGAGCTGGGGAAGCCCCTCTGGCTCCACATCAAGGCACCAGGGGAGGAGCTCAGCGGGAATAACCGGCTGTGCCAGGCCCCTGCCAGCCCCGGGATGGCGATGGGGATGTCCCTGTGCCCCCTGGCTCTGTCCCAGCACGGATCTCTCCTCTTGCAGCCCGAGATGATCGGCCACTACCTGGGCGAGTTTTCCATCACGTACAAACCCGTGAAGCACGGCCGGCCCGGCATCGGCGCCACCCACTCCTCCCGCTTCATCCCGCTCAAGTAACTCCGGGAGGCAAGGGAGGAGCCTCGTCCAGTGTAAATAAAGAAATTCCACCTGGATCGTCTGTCTCCTGCCTCTCCATT
Source organism: Sturnus vulgaris (assembly GCF_052056855.1). Lineage (NCBI taxonomy): Eukaryota > Metazoa > Chordata > Aves > Passeriformes > Sturnidae > Sturnus > Sturnus vulgaris. Next base: position 2,242,702 of record NC_142268.1, on the reverse strand, counting down.
CCCCCGGGGGTGGCCTGGGGTGTGCTAAACTCCACCCTGATTGGGTATTTTCCTGAGTATTCCCAGGTTTTTTGGCACTGCTTCCTGTCGACACCTGCAGCAAACAAATTGTGTGGATTTAGTAAATGAAGGAAATTCCTTGCTCTTTGCTGGGAAGTGGGGAATGGCACTTTATGTTTGCAGCATTTCCATGTATTTAACTTTATTTGTTAATACAAACACTGGGAATGCGGAAATGTGGAATTGGGGGAAGGCAGGGAAGGTTCTCAGGGCTCAGAACCAGCCTGAGCCCCTGGAGAAGCTGCCAAGGCCCAGCACGGGATGTCAAAACCCCAAACCATCATTTTCTCATCCTTAATTTGGGAACCCAAAGGATTTTGGTGACAGGATTTTGGTGGCATCGGGTGGGGGTGAGCTGGGGGTTTGCAGCTCAGGCTGGGAGGGAAGGATGTGTTTTGGGGGATGCTCTCAGGGATGAGGGTGATGATGGGAAGGAAGATGAGTTGATCTCGGGTGGATGATCTGGTTTGTCCCTGAACTGAGCCAAATGAACCCAATGCTCATCACCAGTGCCATGTCACACGGGGAGGCCATCAGTGAAGAGGGACCATTTGTCCCCAGGGTGGTCCTGCCTCGTCCCTGCTGCTGGCCAGGGTCCCTTGGGAGCTCCTCAGGGATCCCTTGGGGCCCAGCTCCAGCTCTTTAAATCTCACACCCTCCACATCCCTTTCCCAGTGGCCGTTTGTCCTTTAGGGAAGGTCCCCTGACTCCAGGTCCCTTTCTGCTCAAGCAATGTCACCTTGAGAGTCCTCCCACCCTCACCGGTGGCGACAGGGAGAGGAGAGCTGGGGTCACTCACTGTCCAGCCGGGGTCCCTGTCCAGCCGGGGCCGTGTGGGGACTCTCAGTCCCGAGGGACAATGCTCAGAGGGCCAGGATGCTCCAGAGGGAGGTGGGTGACAGTGACCTCTGTGAGTGACAGTGACCTCGGTGGGTGACAGTGGCCTGAGCACATGGCAGAAGCCGCGGTCACGGAGGGGATTGGGGTCGTCATGAGGGTCCCGCTCATCCTGGGGGGACACCGGGGCTCAGCCGGTGCTGCCACACCTTGGGTGAGTCCCCAGGGACATGTGGACAGCGCCGGGCGGCTCGTGGGGACGGATTCGGCCGGGAGGGCTGGTTCGGTCTGAGGGGGCCGGTTCGGTCAGGAGGGACCGGTTCGCTCTGTAAGGACTGGTCCGGTCGGGAGCGGCAGGTGCGTTCCGGGACATGGGGATGGGGACGGGGCAGATCTCGGCGTTTTTGCGGAGGCTGGAAAAGAGGCGGATGGAGGGGAACGGAGCCTTACCCGGGGACCTCGTCTCCCCCCGCCCGGCACAGTCCGGGGGGGGGGCGCGGGGAGCCCCCGGTGCCGCCCTCTAACGGCGGCGGCGCCGCTGGAAAATCCCGACCGGGAGCGGGGGGGCGGGGGCGGGATGCGGCTGCTCGGGGCCGCGCCGGAGCCTCGCCCAGCTCCGCACCGCTCCGCACCGCCCCGCGCCGCTCCGCACCGCCGGGGATGAGGTACGGCCGCACCTGCCCCCGCACCCCGAACGCCCCGAGCCCCCCCGGGGGTCCCGGCGGCTCCGGCCGGGGGATGGGGGGAATCGGGGGAAGATGCGCGGCGGGGCCGGGGGAGATCGGGGTGCGGTGTCGGCTTGCGGGGGTTTGGATGCACCGGGGGGGCCCCGATCTGCGCCCCCTCCCCGCGGCGAGGATGCCCCCGGCCCCCCCTGCGCTGCATCCTGCGGCGGGCGCGGCTCCGTCCCGCGGGATCGGGGGGATCGGGCGGATATTGGGGGGACAGGAGGGTTCAGGGCGGATCAGGGGGTTCAGGGTGAATCGGGAGGGTCGGGCAGCGTTTATCCCCCGCATCCTGCAGGGACAAAGGCCGGACAATGCCGGGGCTCGGCGGGGAGTCCGCGGGAGGGGGGGAAAAAGACGGAGCAGAACCTCCCGTCCCCATTCTCACCTTCATCCCCTTCCCATCCCCTTCTCATTCCCATCCTCATTCCCATCGCATCCCCATCTCCATTCCCATCTCCATCCTGCGGGCGAGGCGGGGGAGTCGCCCCTGGGGTGACAGCAGCTCCCCCGCCCTGATGCGAGCTCGGCTCCCCGCAGTTCCCCCCTCCCGATGCTCCCCCAGCACCGCTGGGCCGGGGATTGTGACCGAGCCCCGGACTCGGAGCCCCAAAACCTCACCCAAACCAGCACCCCCAAACCCTCCCCACAAACCCGCACCCTAAATCCACCTCCCAAACCGGTCCCTCAAAAACCTCGGCCTCTAAACCAGCACGTCAACCCCACCCGGGGGGCACCCCAAGGGTGCCAATGCCCTGTCCCCGGGCAGGGGTGTGTGTCCCCAGGCACCCCGGAGGGGGGTGGGGAGGTGGCTGCTGGCTCCAGCACGTTCCACCCCGCTGGCTCCCACGGGCGCCCCGGGGTGTAGGGGGGTAAGAGGGGCCCTACATTGTGGGGGGGGGCTGTGCTGGGGGTGTTGGGGACCCCGATGCTCGCCCCACATCCATCCCCAGGCCACGATGTCGGTGTGTGTGTGTGCAGGTGCTGTGCGGGGGCTGCGGGGTCGATGCTGTGTCAGGATGATGGATCTCAAATCCCTGTGTCCCTCTGTGTGCCCCCACATGTGTGCAGGGTCGAGACGTGGGGGGGGCTGTGCTCCCCGGGGGGGGTTTGCTGTGGCCGGGGGTCCCCGGGGCCGGGTCGATCAGCCCGGGTTGGTGACAACACGCTGTTTGTTTAATGTCCCCGGGGGCTCCGGGGGCTCAGCTGTGGCTTTGGCGATGTGGCTGCACTGGGCTGATGGCTGCAGTCGCTGTCCCCAGCCCCGTTCCCAGAGCTGCTGCCAGGCTGGAGTGAGCCTGGAGGGGTGCAGGGAGCCTGAGGTATCCCCAGGGCTCCCCAGGCTCTGCCCTGCCCAGGCTGAGGTGGCCTTGGCCAAGGTGGCATCACATGTGGTGAGCAGTGGCCAGTGGGCAAGGCACTGCGGCGATGAGCAATGCAGAGGACCGCGGGGTGGTGGGCAGTGGCTACCGTGGGCAGTGCAGTGGCTACCGTGGGCAGCGAGGTGGGCACTGTGGGCAGCGAGGTGGGCAGTGAGCACCCTGGGCAGCGTGGAGGACGGGCAGGGTGTGCTGGGCAGTGCAGCTGCTGCTTCATCTGCTGCCGCATCTGCCCTGCCAGGAAATTGCTGGATGGATCCAGGCCCCACCGGCGGCCTCGGCAGAGAGAGGCCTGGGGTGCCCTCGGCAGAGAGAGGCAGATTTGGGGGGTCGGAGGAGACACACCCAGGACCCCGAGCCATCAGATCCCCCCAGGATCAGCCCATGGCCCCACCTGGGATGCAGCCCGTGGGGGGACACCGGGTCCTGTGGGATAGTGATCATCGCGGTGCTGGAATGTAGCTGCAGCCCCGGCCCCCCTTTCTGCAGCCCCGGCCCCCCTTTCCCGCAGCCCCGGCCCCCCTTTCCCTTTCCCTTTCCCTTTCTCCGCTCCATGGATGCAGGTGCGGCCCCAGCCCCTCCCTGCAGGCTGCAGATCCCGGCGCCGCTGCGGCCGCTGTGCTCGGCCGGCCCTGCCAGGAGCCGGGCGGGGAGGGCAGAGCTCAACTGCCCCCCCACTCCATCAAACCCCCAAAATATCCCAGTCCTGACCCTCCCGGGAGGGCAGCCGGAGCACCCCGGGTTCTTACAGGGTGGGGGTCCCCCAGGGGAGAGGGGGTCTGACTGAGAGTTGGGTTAGACCCACAAGTTTGGGGTGCTGGGGAGAGGGGAACATGTTCCCCTGGAGGAGTGGAAGCCTCTGGTTCCCATTATCCCCTACAGGGCTGAACCCCCACATCCTCCCCGTCTGAGTCCTCAGGAAGGGCCGGGAACCGCCTGTGCTCCCCCATCCCTGTCGCCATAGCAACAGCAGGCCGAGCTCATCCCGCATCCCATATCCCGCATCCCGCATCCATTATCCCGCATCCATCATCTCACCTCCCCCATGTGACGTCCTGCTTTCCACAGCCCCCATTCCTCACCCCGCATTCTGCATCCCTCACCCTGCATCCCATATTCCGAATCCCGCACCCATCATCCCACACCTCGCCCTGCCTCGGTCACCCCGCATCCCAAACCCCGCATTCCACGTTCCCTCACCCCGCATTCCATGTTCCCGCATCCCAAACCCCGCATTCCATGTTCCTGCATCCCTCATTCCATGTTCCTGCATCCCAAACGCCGCATTCCATGTTTCCAAACCCCGCATTCCATCTTCCCACATCCCTCATCCTCATCCCTCCCCCACCCTCCCGCATCCCTCCCTCCCTCCCTCACCCCTCATTGTCCATCCTGCACCCCCAATCCCGCATCCCTCACCCCACACCTCCACCCTTCCCCTGCTCCCCACCCTCTCCCCGAGGTTATTTCTCTCCTGGGGGGGAATTTTCGGCAGCTGGGGGAGGATTGATTTTGTCTCCCTTGGGAATCACGAGTGGATCTGGGCGCTGGGAAGGGGGGACCCCACAGCAGGACCCATAGAGCAGGATATGGGGATCCTCCACTGTGGGGTGGAGTGGTGAGGGAGCGGACTGGGGGGGCCCGGGGTGGCTCCTGGGGGTGAGAAGGACATCGGTGGGGCCTGGGGGCGTTGCTGGGTCCCATCACTGCCTGGTGGGGCCTCTGTGCTGAAAGGGGGTGCAAAAGGACTCGTGGAAGCAGAAGGGCCCCAGGGAGCCTCTGCGGGGCAGATTTGGGGGTGTCAGAGGCGGGAGGGGGGCGATCTCTGCCTCCCCTGACGCTCTGTTGGGGGGGATGTGGGGTGGGGGCAGCAGAGGGGAGCCCCAAACCCCCCATGGCCCCCCCATTGCCGGCTCCCCCCGCTCACACGCGGTGCTGACGGAGGCTCCGCGGGGCCACCGAGCTCCGGCTGCCGGCCCGACCCTCTGGGGGGGTGACCAGGGGTCCCCAGCCCCGGCCCCCCCTCCCCGCGTGTGACAGCGTCGTGTGTGTCCCCCTCCCCACCCCGGGCAGGTGCGAGGGGCGGCGGCGGCGCTGCGGCAAGAGGAGGTTTGGGGGGCTGGGGGCGGCTGGGGGGGCACAGGGAGGGATGAGAGCGTTTAGGGGGGGACACAGCGGGGCGGGGGGGCCGTGGAGGGGCCGGGGCTGCCCCCGGTGCCGGAGGGAGAGGAGAGGGAGAAGGTCGGGAGCGGGAGAAGACAAAAGCGAGACAAAGGGAGCGGAGAGCGGAGCTCTGCGGAGGGTGGGAACCAGGCGGGGGCTGGCGGGGCTGGGGGGGCCCTGCCTGGGGGCGGCGGCGCTGGACCCCCACCCTGAGCTGGGAATGCCCCTCTGGGGGGGTTTGGGGGGGCACCAGCTCCTCCAGAGCTCGGGGGGTGCGGGTGGTGGGGTGCCCGGCGTGTCGTGCCGTGGTCCCGGGTGGGTGCTGGGTGCTGGGGGGGTGTGAGGGTGCTGAGGAGCCCCCCCGGGTGCTGCCCACCCCCAAACCCCCCGCAGGCGCTGGAGGAGGTGAAGATGTCCGGCTCCATCGCCTCGTACGACCAGCTGGTGCGGCAGGTGGAGGCGCTGAAGAAGGAGAACAGCCACCTCCGGCGGGAGCTGGAGGACAACTCCAACCACCTCTCCAAGCTGGAAAATGAGACCTCGGACATGAAGGTGGGGACAGGCCCCCTTGGGAGCAGGGCACAGACCCCAAACTGGGGGTTTATATCCGCTGTCCCCCTCCTCAACGGCTCCATCCCTGTTTTAGGAGGTCCTGAAGCACCTCCAGGGCAAGCTGGAACAGGAGGCCCGAGTCATGGTGTCCTCGGGGCAGACGGAGGTGCTGGACCAGCTCAAAGGTGAGTGCCCGGGCAGGGTGGGGAGGGGGGTGTGACCCCTCCAAGCCCACCCTGACAGCGCTGTCCCCGTCCCCAGCCCTGCAGATGGACATCACCAGCCTCTACAACCTCAAGTTCGCCCCGGAGGTGACGAGCAGCGGGCGTGGTGCCGAGGAGAGCCCGCCGGCCCCCGCCCCGCAGCGGGACGGCCCCGGGGAGCTGGGCAGGGCGACCTTCCGCATGCTGGAGGAGCTGGACCGCGAGAGGTGATGGTCTGGGGGATAAAAGGGGCTGGGGGGGGCCCGGGGTTGTGCTGATGGGGTCCTTCCCGCAGGTGTTTCCTGCTGGGGGAGATCGAGAAGGAGGAGAAGGAGAAGGTCTGGTACTATGCGCAGCTGCAGAGCCTGGCCACTCGCCTGGACGAGCTGCCCCACGTGGAGACGGTGAGTGGGGGGCACCCCCTGTCCCCCCCCTCACAGGCCACGGGGACCCTGCCCCGCTGACGGCACCCCCTGTGCCCCCCAGTTCTCCATGCAGATGGATCTGATCCGGCAGCAGCTGCAGTTCGAGGCGCAGCACATCCGCTCGCTGATGGAGGAACGCTTCGGGACAGCTGATGAGATGGTGCAGAGGGCACAGGTGGGGCCCTTCACCCCCAAAATCCCCCTGCTCCGCTTCTGGGGGGGGCAGACTGATGGGCTCAACTCTGGGCACCCTACGGCAGCTCCTCACACCCTACAGCAGCTCTTTGCACCTCGCACCAGCTCCTCACACCCCGTTCCTTGCACACTCACACCCCATTCCTTGCACACTCGCACCCCTCCCTCCCATTTCTCGCGGTCCTGGGGGGTCCCAGCCCTGTCCAACCCCCTCTCTGCCCCCCCAGATCCGCGCATCCCGGCTCGAGCAGATCGACAAGGAGCTGATGGAGGCGCAGGACAAGGCGCAGCAGCCGGAGCCGCAGGTAGCGGGGCCGGGGCGAGCCCGGTCCCTGCCGGGCGATGGAGCCAGGGATGGGGGGAGGAGGGGGCCAGCACGGCCCCCCCGCCATTGTCCCCGCGCTGTCCCCATCGGCACAGCCAGGGCTTTGTGCGGCTCGGGCACCGTGAAATGGGCAGTTGCCATGGAGACCAGAAGTAGGCCATGGCGGGCGGGCGGCGCGGGGGCTCCCGCGGCTTCTGCCGCCGACGGAGACGCCGGGGTGGGCAGCCTGCCATCATCATCGTCATCGTCATCGTCATCCACATGGGCTGCCATCGGCACGGTCCCACTGTCACCCACAGCCTCAGCACCGTCATTGTCTCGCTGTCATCCACAACTCCGCCACCACCATCATCATCGTCACAGGCCGCCATCGCCATTGCCACACTGTCACCCGCTGCCCCAGCATTGCCATGTCCCATTGTCACCCAGAGCTCCACCATTGTCACCATCACAGGCTGCCAATGACATGGTCCCATTGTCACCCAGAGCTCCACCATCATCATCATCATTGTCATGGGCTACCATCACCATCGCCATTGCCACACTGTCACCCACTGCCCCACCATTGCCACCACCCACTGTCACCCACAGCTCTGCCATTGTCACCATCACAGGCTGCCATCACTATTGTTACATTGTCACCTGCTGCCCCACCATTGCCAGGACCCAGTGTCACCCTCCGCTCTGCCGTTGTCACCATCTCAGGCTGCCATTGCCATGGTCACGCTGTCACCCACAGCCCTGCCATTGTCACCATCTCAGGCTGCCATTGCCATGGTCACGCTGTCACCCACAGCCTCACCATCATCATCGTCATGGGCTGCCATCACCATCATCACAGCCCCACTGTCACTCACTGCTCTGCCATCAACACGGTCCCACCATCACCCACAGCCCCACGTGGCAACACCCACGTCCCCCCATCACCCCCAGATCCCCACGGCCCCCATTTCCAGCCCCTCCATCACTCCGCAGGCTCAGCCCCTGCCCCCTCCCCGCCGCCCACCCTCTCACTCGCCCACGCTCTCCCTTCCCTTCCCCGCGGCTGCAGCAGCCCCCCCATCCCAACCATCCCTGATTTTAGCTCAAAACTCCCCCCTGGCACTGACGGAATCGAGATGGGAACCGTGGGGGGTGGCGGGGGAGCGGGGAGGGGCTGGGCAGGGGGGCGCAGCAATGCAGCCCCCCCCACCTGCCCTCTCCTCTGCAGCTCTGCGGGAAGGTCCCGGGCATGGAGGGGGACCCGGGCAGCCTGGACCCCCCGACACACCCCGAGGAGGGCGGCAACACCAAGGTGAGGGGCAGCACCGGAGCCCGGCTGGGGTGGGCTGAGCCCGGGGAAGGGCTGAGCGTGACCCCGTGTGCCCCCCCGCAGGTGGAGGTGGTCTTCTGGCTGCTGTCCATGCTGGCCACCCGCGACAAGGAGGACATGTCCCGCACGCTGCTGGCCATGTCCAGCTCTCAGGAGAGCTGCCTGGCCATGCGCAAGTCGGGCTGCCTGCCCCTGCTCATCCAGATCCTGCACGACTCCGACGGGGAGCCGGGGCCCCCCGAGAGCCCCACGGGTGCCAAGGACGCGCGGATGAGAGCCAACGCTGCCCTGCACAACATCGTGTTCTCCCAGCCCGACGAGGGCCAGGCCAAGAAGGAGATGAGAGTGCTCCATGTGCTGGAGCAGATCCGCTCCTACTCGGAGACCTGCTGGGACTGGCTGCAGATGCAGAGCAGGGACGGGGCACGGGGCCTCGAGGGCGCCGGTACGGGGAGGGACTGGGGGGGACTGGGAGAGGCTGGGAGGGGCTGGGGGGTGGACTGCGAGGGGCTGGGAGGGGCTGGGAGAGGCTGGGAGGGGCTGGGAGAGTCTGGGAGGGGCTGGGGGGGACTGGGAGGAGCTGAGAGGGGCTGGGGGGGCTGGGAGGGGTTGGGAACATCCTGTGTGACACATCCCCCCGCAGTGCCAGTGCCCATCGAGCCCCAGATCTGCCAGGCCACCTGTGCCATCATGAAGCTGTCCTTTGACGAGGAATACCGGCGGGCCATGAACGAGCTGGGTGAGCGCGGGGAGGGGGCTCCTTCCCTCTGCACCGCACCCAGATGGGGTGCTGGAGGTGGGGGAACCCCGAATGACCCCTCCCTCGTCCCACAGGTGGGCTGCAGGCGGTGGCCGAGCTGCTGCAGGTGGACTACGAGATGCACAAGATGACCAACGACCCCCTGAACCTGGCGCTGCGGCGCTACGCGGGGATGGCCCTCACCAACCTCACCTTCGGAGATGTGGTCAACAAGGTGGGGGTCGGCGTTTGGGGGGGATCAGCAGGGTCTGGGGGTCACGAGGTCACCCTCACCACCTTCATCCCCCCCGCAGGCCACGCTGTGCTCCCGCCGGGGCTGCATGGAGGCCATCGTGGCTCAGCTGGGCTCCGACAGCGAGGAGCTGCACCAGGTGGGTGCTGGTGGGGTTCTCCGGGGTGGGGGACAGGTAGGGGACAGTCCCCGTGGTCACTCACCCCGCTCTGCCCCTCCAGGTGGTCTCCAGCATCCTGAGGAACCTCTCCTGGCGCGCTGACATCAACAGCAAGAAGGTGCTGCGGGAGGTGGGCAGCGTCACCGGGCTGACACGCTGTGCCCTGCACGCTGGCAAGGTGAGCCCAGGGCAGGTGACAGCGGGCACAGAGTGACCAGACAGACCTGGCAGGGCTGTGCGTCCCCCCGAGGTGGGTGACAGCGGGCACAGGGTGACAGGGACAGGGCTGACAGGAGTTGTGTGTCCCCTCCCGGCGCAGGAGTCGACGCTGAAGAGCGTCCTGAGCGCGCTGTGGAACCTCTCGGCGCACAGCACGGAGAACAAGGCGGCCATCTGCGCGGTGGAGGGGGCCCTGGGCTTCCTGGTCAGCACCCTCACCTACAAGTGCCAGAGCAACTCCTTGGCCATCATCGAGAGCGGTGGTGGCATCCTCAGGAACGTCTCCAGCCTCGTGGCCACGCGGGAGGATTACAGGTGAGGGGCACCTGAGGAACCCAGGGCACCACGGAGCCCAGGGTGGCATCGGGGAATGCCATGGCTGGGGGTTGGATGGAGATGATGGAGATGGAGATGATGGAAATGGAGGACTTTGGGGACCATGGATGGTTTTGGAGGATGGGGGTACAAGGGGGATGGAGATGGGGAGACCTTGGACACCAGGGATGGCACTGGGGGATGCCATGGCTGTGGGTAGGATGGGAATGGAGATGGAGATGGAGATGATGGAGATGGAGATGGAGATGATGGAGATGGAGATGATGGAGATGGAGATGGAGATGGAGATGGAGATGGAGATGGAGATGGAGATGGAGATGGAGATGGAGATGATGGAGATGGAGATGGAGGACTTTGGGCACCATGGATGTCATTGAGGGATGCCATGGCTGGGGGTGCTGCACGATCAGGGGCACTGCAGACCCCAGGGACAGCACTGTGGGGATATCGTGGCTGGGCAGGGCTGGGGTCACCTTACACTCCTGGAATGGGGCGGGAAGAGGTCCAGGACCATCCTGACAGCCGGGGGGTCCCCTCTGTCCCACAGGCAGGTGCTCCGGGACCACAACTGCCTGCAGACGCTGCTGCAGCACCTGCGCTCGCACAGCCTGACCATCGTCAGCAACGCCTGCGGCACCCTCTGGAACCTGTCTGCCCGCAGCCCCCGCGACCAGGAGCTGCTGTGGGACCTGGGGGCGGTCAGCATGCTCCGCAACCTCATCCACTCCAAGCACAAGATGATCGCCATGGGCAGCGCGGCCGCGCTGCGCAACCTCCTCACCAACCGGCCCCCCAAGTACAAGGACGCGGCCGTGGTGTCGCCGGGCTCCTGCATGCCCTCGCTCTACATGCGCAAGCAGAAGGCGCTGGAGGCCGAGCTGGACGCCAAACACCTGGCAGAGACCTTTGACACCATGGAGAAGCAGAGCCTGAAGGGCCAGAGCGCCAAGAAGCCGATGCGGCACATGGAGAGCCTGGTGAAGGATTACGCCTCCGACTCCGGCTGCTTCGACGACGATGAGGTGCCCAACATCTCCACTGGGGTGGAGACAGCCAGCGCCTCGGTGCTCTCCATGTTCCTCAACTCCTCCTTCCTGCAGGGCCAGGCGCTGCCGCGGGCGCTGGCGCAGCGGCGCTGCCCGGAGCCGGAGAAGGACGGCAGCGGGAAGGCGGCCGAGCCCAAGAAGCCGCCGCTGCCGGAGGACGACGTCTCGCTGGCAGCCGAGAAGTTGGCCAACAAGATCTCCAGCACGGTGGCCAAGATCGACAAGCTGGTGGAGGACATTTCCACCATGCACAACTCCTCGGATGACAGCTTCAGCCTCAGCTCCGAGGATCACTGCCTGGACTGGCAGTACGGCCCCGAGGACGGGCACGAGGCGCGGGCCCAGTCCTGCTCGCCGTGCCGGCTGTCGGACGCCGGCGGCTTCGCCAAGAGGGAGAGCCTGAGCCGGGCACACACCCTGCTGCGGCTGAAGACGGCCTACACCAGCCTGTCCACCGACAGCCTCAACAGCGGCAGCACCAGCGATGGCTACTGCACCAAGGAGCACATGAAGCCCTGCCCCAGGGCCGCCTTCCTGGACTATCGTGACGAGCTGCAGCGCTACCAGAAGCGGCCCAGCCGGCTCGACCTTAAGAGCATCCTGGGCAAACCGGAGAGGGCCGAGCCCCCTGCGCGGGACCCAGCTGAGCCAGACAAACCTGAGCAGCGGGACCTGCCCGAACGGGCCAAGAAGGTGGTGACTTTCCCCAGCCCCAAGGTGCCGGAGAAGGAGATGGAGTGGAAGAAGGAGGTGGGCACCAAACCCCCCACCGACCCCCATGTTCGCACCATCAAGCTCTCTCCATCCTACCAGCACATCCCCATGCTTGAAGCCCTGGCCAAGAGCAGCACAGCTGCTGGCCACCAGCCCTCCCTGCTGGGCAGGAAGCAAGCCTGGCTCCCCCCGGCGCTGCTGCAGGCGGCCGAGCCCCTGAGCAAGATCCCGGAGAAGCTTCCAGCCCAGCCACCGGCCTCGGCAGAGCAGGAGTCGGTGCAGAAGTACTCGGTGGAGGACACCCCAATCTGCTTCTCCCGGTGCAGCTCCCTGTCCTCCCTCTCCTCGGCAGACAACGTGCTGGACGGGCAGAGCCACAGCGAGAACGACCTGGATAGCGACTCCTCCCTGGAGATCCTGGAGATGGAGGAAGGGGACGCAGAAGGGGAGGATGGGAGGCAGGAGAAGGACAAGGTGGTGGATCCGGGTCCCACCACACCAGTGGGGATCTCCCAGCCCATCACCATCCCCTTCCCGAAGCGTGACAAGATTTTCCTGCGGGAGGCCTCGCCCTCACGCCAGGAGGACCTGACGCCCTCGAGCTCCTCGGAGAATTACATCCAGGAGACGCCGCTGGTGATGAGCCGCTGCAGCTCCGTCAGCTCCCTGGGCAGCTTCGAGAGCCCCTCCATCGCCAGCTCCATCCAGAGCGACCCGTGCAGCGAAATGATCAGCGGCACCATCAGCCCCAGCGAGCTGCCCGACAGCCCCGGGCAGACCATGCCCCCCAGCCGCAGCAAGACTCCCCTCTTCGAGCTGGGCTGCCAGCCGGAGAAGGAGACCAGCCAGTTCAACATCCAGTGGGAGAACAACGTCAAGAAGTTCATGGAGATCACCGACTTCAAGGAACGCTTCCAGCTGCCCCAGGACCTGGACTCCATGGTTTACTTCACGGTGGAGAAACCCAACGAGAACTTCTCGTGCGCCTCCAGCCTGAGCGCCCTGCCCCTGCACGAGCACTACGTCCAGAAGGACGTGGAGCTCAAGCTGATTCCCACCTTCCCGGAGAAGAACAGCCTGAACTTCGCGGCTCACGAGAAGCGGGAGGAGCGGCGGGAGGAGCGCTACCTGGAGGGCCGGAGAAGGGCCGAGCGCCCCGAGCCCCCCGACGACGACGACATCGAGATCCTCAAGGAGTGCATCAGCTCGGCCATGCCCTCCCGCTTCCGCAAGGTCAAGACCTCGCTGCTGTCGGGCCAGGTGCTGCACCCGCAGACCAAGAAGCCGCTGCACGTCCCGGTGTACATGCTGGTGCCGGCCCACGCCCACCCCGGCGTCCCCAAGCACCTGCGAGCCACCGCCCGCGACCTCTTCAAGGACGACGACTCCTTCACCGACTCGGCCGACGGGACCCCCGTCAACTTCTCCAGCGCCGCCTCGCTGAGCGACGAGACCCTGCGGTACCCGGCGGGCGAGGAGGGCGAGCACCCCGTGGCCGAGCGGCGCCGAGAGCCCGGCAGCATCCCGGCCCGCAGAGCCGCCTCCGGCAGCTCGGCCCCCGCCCGCCTCAGCTCCACCGGGAAAGGCAAAGCGGGGCCGGGCCGCGGGGATGGCAAGAGGGGCCAGACCCTCCCGAAGGGCACAGCCAGCCTGGAGCTGGGCGTGGGCAGGGCCAGCGGTGCCCCCGGGAGGAAGGATGACGCTCTGGACGATGGAGTGGTGTTCCAGTCGCTGTGCCACACCACGCCGACGGAGGAAGCCGTCTACTGCTTCTACGATCCGGATTTGGACGAGCTGCCCGAGGCGGGCAGGGACGGGTCCGGCAGCAGAGCCCAGCCCGGCCGGGCACCGCGGAGGGAGCGCTGGGGAGGCTCCGTCCCCCACAAGGACCCCGAGCCCGGTCCTCGTCCGGCGAAGACAAAGCCTCAAAACAACCTGATCGCCGACGAGACGCCGCCGTGCTACTCCCTGAGCTCCTCCATGAGCTCCCTGAGCGACGCCAACCTCTCCGAGGGCGAGGAGCGGGGCCAGCCCTGCGGCAAAGCCACGTGGCCGAGGTCAGCTGCAGTGGGGCAGGCGCAGGGGGGCTCGCCCAGCTCCCCCAGCCTCAACTCGGAGGATGATCTGCTGCAGAAGTGCATCGGCTCGGCCATGCCCAAGCGCCGGCGGCCCGCGGCTCGCCGCAGGCTGGTGGAGAGAAAGCAGAAGCCGCCGAGCGCCGGCGGGAGGGAACGGAAAGCCGAAACCAGGCATCAAAACCCCGAGGAGGACCCCGGCTCCGATCGGGGCTCCGACCTGGACAGCGTGGAGTGGCAAGCCATCCAGGAGGGAGCCAACTCTATCGTCACCTGGCTGCACCAGGCTGCGGCCTCGCTGTCCCGGGAGCCTTCCTCCGAGTCCGACTCCATCCTGTCCTTCATGTCGGGGCTCTCGGTGGGCTCCACGCTGCAGCTGTCGCTGGGCAAGCAGGAGAAGCAGCGGTCCGGCAGCGCTTCTGGCCGGGAGCCGGCGAGGAGGGAGCACAGCAAGGGCCGCCCGGAGCGCAAGGACGCGGCCGGTGCCCGTCCCGCCGGCCGGGCCAGCTCCAGGCCGGAGCGGAGCCCGGCGCCCGCCAAGCCGGTGCCCAACCTGCCCGTGGTCTTCCGCGGCAGGACCGTCATCTACATGCCCAACCTGGCCAAAGATGCCCCCAGCCCACGGGCCACCCCGAAGAAAAGCCCCGCGGCCAAGCCCGAGGCGCCGCCGGCCAAGAACCTCTCTTTGAGCCAGCAGCGCTCTCGGAGCCTGCACCGGCTGGGCAAAGCCCCCGAAACTGGGGAGCTGGCGCTGCCCAAGAGGAGCACGACCCCGCCCGCCCGCATGGGCAAAGGCCCCCCCTCCTCGGGCTCCTCCCGCACCTCCACGCCCTCCCAGCACGCCCCCAAGAAGCTGCCGTCGCCCTCCCAGGTCACCAAACAGGGCGGCCCGGCCGCGGGCAAGGCGAGCGGCTCCTCCTCCCCGCCGGGACCCCCGGCCAGAGCCCCGGCCCCCAAATCCCCGGCTCCCAAGCAGTCCAAGACACAGAAGTCGCCCGTGCGCATCCCCTTCATGCAGAAGCCCAGCAGGAAGGTGCTGCCGGGCCGGGGGGCCATGCCGGTGCTGGAGGAGCAGGTCGATGGCTCCAAGGCTCGGCCCGGGGGCCCGGGGGGCAGCCGGCTCAACCTGGTGCGGATGTCATCGGCCCGCTCGAGCGGGAGCGACTCGGACCGCTCCGGCTTCCTGCGCCAGCTCACCTTCATCAAGGAATCCTCCAGCCTGCTGCTGCGGCACCGCTCCGACCTGTCCCCGGTGCCGCCGGCCACCTCTCTGCCTCGCCGGGGCTCCCCCCAGCGCAGCCGAGCCGCTCTCCCGGCCGTGTTCCTCTGCTCCTCCCGCTGCGACGAGCTCAAGGCGGCCAAAGCTGCGACCCCCGGCCAGCGGCCGCTCATCCCCAGAGCCCAGCCCGGCGGCAAAGCCGCGACCGGGATCAAACCGCCTCGCCGGACCAGCTCCGAGAGCCCGTCCCGGCTGCCGGTGAAGACCAGCGCGCCCGCGGCCGAGCCCTTCAAGCGCTACTCATCCTCTCCCAACATCAGCGTGCCCAGGCGAGCGGCCAGCCCGTCCTCCGTGCGCTCCGAGGCGGCGGCGCGGCGGCGGCAGAACGAGCCGGCTCCCGGGGGCCCGCCGGGAAAGCCGCCGGTGGTGGTGATGAAGGGCACGTGGCGGAGGATCCGGGACGAAGACATCCCGCACATCCTCAAGAGCACGCTGCCCTCCTCCGCGCTGCCCCTGGCAGGCTCCGGCGACGAGGAGGAGCCCCCCGGCACCCCCGGAACTCCCAGGAAAACCAGCGACGCCGTGGTGCAGACCGAGGACTTCGCCACCTCCAAGACAAACTCCAGCACCTCTCCCACGCTGGAGACCCGCGAGGGACCCCCGCACCCCCGAGTCACCGGCGATGGTGAAGCCCCCGCGCCCGCCAAGGCCGCCCTGCCCATCTCCTTCGGCCACGAGGCGCCCGCCGGGACCTTCCCCGGCAGCCGGCACGGCTCGCCCAGCAAGGCCGCCCGGGTCACCCCCTTCAACTACGTGCCCAGCCCCATGGCGGTGACGGCGGTGGCCGACAAGGCGGTGGAGAAAATCCAAGCTTGATGATGCCCCAGTGAGGGTCCTGTGACACTCCCAGCCCCACAGGAGCTGGCCAGGACTGTTTTGGGGACACACATGGGGATGTGGGACAGCTGGGGACCACTGAGTCACCTCAACCCGCTGCTGGCCTCGGCTGGGGTCTTCTGTGCTGGAGCATCACAATTCCCAGCAGCAAGGACTGGACAGAACTGGGAACGTTTTGGGTGTGACACTCCGAGCTGGGGCGGTTCTCATGGACCATGTCCTGCCCCTGATGGACATCCAAGCTGAGGTGGGGCCGTGTCCCCATGTGCCCCCATCCTGCTCACCCAGGCGTTGAGGCACAGCTGATCCCACACGCCGGGGAGCTGACACAGCACATCCAGTACCAGGAAAACCCAACACGCTCCAGCTTGTCTGGCACCAACTCTGGCTCTGCCAACGATGGCAGCTCTTTTATTAATGAGGAACGCAGGGGAGAAGCTTTGGAGGGGGAGATGGGGACCAGGATCCCCCTTTGTGCTGCTGGAGGGTCCTGATTGCTGAGGTGGTGGCAGGCGGAAATGGTGCAGGAGGAGCAGGGCAGGGATCGTGGGGGTGGCTGGGTCCCGACGGGCTCATCCCAGCGGCTGCTTACAGGGTGCTGTCACCAGGCTGGGGGGCTGCTCTGGAAAGGGACAGGGTGCTGAGCTGGCACCGGGATGCCCAACCCCCAGGAAAGGGTCTGGGGTCCCTCACCTTCACCCACAGCCCCCCCAGCCTCCCACCCCCAGGGCAGAAGAGCCTCGGCTCGCAGCCAGGATCCCGGTGTGTCCTTGTGGATGTGGACACGAATCCATCCAGGACTGGATTACGCCCACGAGCACGGGGCCTCCCAGCCCCAAAACCCTGAGGACAACCCCGCTCCTGCTGCCAGCCAGGCCCAGGTGCCGAAATTTGGGTGTGTGGGAAGTGCCTCGGCCCCTGGGAGTGGGATGGGCTGCAGAGGGACCCCCGATCCAGGTGGTCCCAGACCCCTCGGATGCCTCCCGGTCCTACATCATGCTTTGGATGGGGTGACCTTTGTGTCCCCCATCCCTCTCAGTGCCACGGGAGGCTACAGGGACACACACAGGGCTATGGGGACATGTGCAGGGGACACACCTGGGTGGCTGTGGGGACACAGTGAGGGGCTCTGGGGACACACAGTGGGGCCAGGGAGACACCAGGATCTTGGGGATACGCAGGGGGTCCCCAGGGATGTGCACTGGGGTCGTGGGGCCACCCCGGTGCCCACTGGAGCCCCCCTGCCCTGGTAGTGGCCGGCACGGAGGGACCAGAGGCCGGGACTGAAGAAAAGGAGGAAAATCGCAGGAGCAGCACTGCCGAGTGCTGTAAGGGAGCGCAGGGATGGCAGGAGGGCCAGCATCGCCCCCGGGGTCCAAGCCACCGCCCTCCCCCTTCTCCACCGACAATCCCGCCGGGCTCCGCTCGCCGTCACTGTATCTATGTACTAAGGATGTTCTTTTACCAGACTCTGGACACTATTCCCAATTAAAAGCCAACCTGTGTAAATAGGAAGGTGCGCAGCCCCTCTTCAGCGTTTTCTGGATCCATTTCTTGTACTTCACGGTCGAGATGGCCACCGGCGGCTTGAAAGGGTCAGTGGGGTGGTCGCTTCTGAAGGACATCACGCCGGCCACTGCCGGCCGCTTCCCGCACACCAGCGGACTCCCCGAGTCACCCTGGGAGGGGGAGGGTGACACCGTGGAGTGGATCCCGACCAGGGGACAGGGACCCCCAGCATGGCCAGGGGAGCTCAGGTGAGCATCCTCCCCGGAGCCCCCCGCACCCCGCTCGGGGTGGGCAGAGCTTTGTAGCCCTTGGACCCCCAAACTCTCACCTCGTCAGGTGCCGAGCCGCGGCGCAGCCCCTGGAAGCAAATCATGGCGGGGCCGATGCCGCCCTCCCAGAAGCGGCTGCTGTTGCACATCCGCTTGTCCAGCACCGTCACCTCCATCTCCTGCAGGGTGGGCGACAGCTCCCGGCCCCGCCAGACCCCCCAGCCCGCCAGGCTGCACCGAGTCCCCGGCGCCGGCTCCTTCCTCGCCAGCGAGATCAGCTTCCGTGTTTTGCTCGGTGTCACCTTCCCGTCCAGCTGCGGGCGGGGGGCGGCGTCAGACCCC
Organism: Sturnus vulgaris; assembly: GCF_052056855.1. NCBI lineage: Eukaryota > Metazoa > Chordata > Aves > Passeriformes > Sturnidae > Sturnus > Sturnus vulgaris. The sequence goes on along the minus strand of NC_142268.1, from coordinate 2,224,748 downwards.
CCCCCCCCCCCCCTCCACGGGCAGAGGGGCTGGCAGGGAGCGCCCCAACACCGCGGGTGGGGGGTCAAATGGGAGCACCCCCATACTGTGGGTGGGGGGTCAAAGGGGAGCACCCCGATGCTGTGGGTGGGGGGCTGGGGGGACCCCCCCAATACCGCAGGTGAGGGGTCAAGGGGAGCATCCCGATGCTGTCGGTGGGGGGTCAAAGGGGAGCCCCCAGTACCGCTGATGGGGGACTGAGGACGAGCCCACGGGTCGAAGGGAAGCACCGAGCCCGTGCAGCGCCCATGAGCGGGGGGATGACACCCAGGTGTGAAATCTCTTGGGGGTGAGAAGCGGAAATGTCACCGAGCCGCTCGCCTCGGCACAGTGCGAACAGAACCCCCGCCCATTCCCGGCAGCGCTTCCCGGCCCCGCCGCCGCTCCGGCCCCGCCTCGGAGCCTTCCCCGCGCCACATTCCCACCTGGAGCAGGAGCAGGTCGTTCTCCATCGTCGTATTGTCGTAGCCGGGGTGGGGACAGGCAGCCCGGATGGGGAAACGCTGCGTGCCCGGCTCGCGATCCCGCCAGTTGTGCAGCCCCACCACCAGCAACCCCTTGCGCAACGACCTGCCCCGGCCCGGGAGCGGTGTCAGCCCGGTACCGGACACCCGGAGCCCCGTCCCTTCCCCGGGCAGGACACAGCCGTGCCGGACTCACCCCTGAGGCAGGCAGTGCGCGGCCGTGAGCACCCAGCGCCGGTGCACCAGCGCTGCCCCGCAGCTGTGACACCCGCTGACCTGGAGGGACACCATGTAGGGCCGGGAGTGCGCTTTGGCCTCGTGTCCCCCGATGATCGACGGCTGGAGCAAGGTCTCGTCCCCACCAGCATCTGTCACCGCCCCGGCCAGTGACTCCGAGCCCGCACTGGCCACGCCGGACCCACCGTCCAGGTGCTCACCCCAAAGGAGGGGCGACAGCAGCAGCAGCAGCAGCAGCTCCAGGCAGCCCCTCGCCCCCATCCCGCCTGCTCCGGTGCTGTTGCCGAGCTGGAGGAGCCCCAGGTCGCGTGTGACAGCAGAGCAGGACAGCAGCGAGGTACAAATCCCGCTCAGGGGGACAGGAAGGGGAAGTAGCACCCACAAGGTAACACCTGTGGGGGGTGGGAAACGCCCACGGCCCCCCCAGCGCTCGGCTTTGCAGACAGAAAGCAGCACCAAAAATGGGGATTTATGAGATTTATGACAGCTCATAGTGCAGAGTGATCCATTCCCATCACCTTTATTAGCAGTTTTTCACACCCTGGGGCCGTGCTGACCCCCGGCCCAGCCCCTCTGGTGGTCCCTCAGTTCGTCCCCTTGGGCGGGACCCGCCTGGCCCCGCGCCCTGGGCGGGACCTCAGGCTGGCCAGGAGCCGCTGGAAGAAGAATTCATTCTGGTATTCCAGCGGGATGAGGTGCTGCAGGAACGGGGGCACCTCGGCTTTGGTCACCCCCACGCACACGGGGACCACCTTGGGGCCGCGCTGGTGGATGTTGTGGAACAGGTTCCACTGGGACACGCGCTGGCACCACCGGTCACCCACGGACTTGGCCGAGAGGAGCAGGATGGCCACCCGGCTGGCCTGGATGGCCTCCACGGCCGTCAGGATGACAGATGTCCCGGCCACTTGGTCCTGGTGCTCGGTGAAGCCCCGAAACCCCTCCTCCCTCAGGCGCTCCGCGATGCGGGAGGCGACGTGGTCATCCTCGGGGAAGTACCAGAGGGAAAAGTCGTAGGGAGCAGAGGCCGTGTGACCCTCGGAGGACATGGCAGCCGGCTCAGAGGCAGAAGGAGGGGTGCAAGGCTTTGTTCCAGCACCAGGAAGGTGACCCCGCGCTGGCCCGGCGGATCCCAGTGTTCCCTGGGAAAAGGATGGGGTGCCACAGTCCTGGCAAACCCGGATCCTCCCGACGCAAAGGGATTTGGGGAATGTGAAACCACGGCGTGGGGTGTCCCGAGGGCGCCCACCGCGATCCCTCAGAACGCTTTCTGCCTCATCTCCGCGATCCCTCGATCCAGCTCCTCCCCGACCCTCCGCAGCTCCCGGCGCCGCTCCCGCAGCTGCTCCCGGGATTTCTGCAGCCGCTGGTTCATGCCCACGTAGGAGCGGATCTGCCGGTACAGCTCCTCGGCCGCGGGCTCGGGGCAGCCTGGAGGGCAGAGCTGGGGCTCAGCGGGGCTGGGGGAGGGGGTCCCCAAGCCCCCTTCCCCCTTTTCCCCAGTGCGGGCTCACCTGGAGCGGGGCCGTGGTCCTGGGGGGGCTCGGCGGGGAGGACGAAGACGGGGTCGGTGGGGAGCGCGCCCTGCACGTCGGCCAGGATCTGCTCCACGCTGGGGGGCTCAGGGCGGGTGGGCAGCACCCGCTTGGCCTTGGAGCTCATCCCGGGGGACGCTCATGTGGCAGAGGCTGGGGAGGCGGGAGGGTGAGAGCGCTGCCCTGCCCCCACCCCGGACAGACAGACAGACAGAGAGACACCCCCCGCTTTTGTATCCCCCCAGGACGGACAGACCCCCTGTGCTGCCCTTTGGACAGACAGACGGACACCCCGCAGCAGGCAGAGCCCCCTCACTGTCCCCGTGGATGGACAAACAGAACTCCCCCACCTTCCCCTCCGGACAGACAGACAGACACCTGCCTCACCCCCCCAAACAAACACACAGATCCCCTGTGCTGCCCTCCCCCCCAGACAGACCGACTCCCTTCCCTCCAGACTGACAGACTCCTCACCTTCCCCACCCTTTGGACGGACAGACAGACGGACAAACCCCTCCTTGCTCCCACCCCCGCCGCTGGACAGACAGACAGACAGAGCCCCACCCCCGCACAGATAAACCGGCCCCCTCCGCCCCCCGGACACACCGACAGAGCCCCCTGATCCCCCCCAGCGGACAGACTGACCCCCGGTACGGCAGACAGACCAACAGACCGATACCGCCGTCCCCGCCACCGTCCGGACGCACTTCCGCCACGCCCCTTACACGTCATCATTATAGCCCCGCCCCTTCCCAAAGGCTCCGCCCACCCCCGCCGCTCTTAAAGGCGCCGCGCTGCGTCACGGAACACGCGGGACGGGAGCGGCGCTTGGCGGCACCGGCGTTTATTGGGGAACAACCGACTTGGACTGGGGAAACTGGGGATCCCGGACGGGTACGGCCCGGGCTGCCCGGTACCGTGAACAGGGCCATGGTGCCGGTACCGGGAGGAGGGTGCCGGTACCGTGAACAGAGCTATGGTGCCGGTACCGGGAGCACTGTGCCGGCACCGTGAACAGCGCCATGGTGCCGGTACCGAGAGCGCGGTGCCGGTACCCGCGTCTGTATGGGGGACTTCAGTGCCAGAACAGAGGATGCCGGTACCAGTACTGGGAGCCTGGTGCCGGTACCGGCGTCTGCAGTGCCGGTATGGGGGATTTCGGTGCCAGAACGAGGGTTCCCGGTACCAGTACTGCAGCGTGGTGCCTGTACTGGGGCCGCTGGTGCTGATACTGGTTCCGGTACCGGGGTTGTAGTGCCGGTACCAGAGATGCTCCTCTTACTTCGCCTTCTGCAGTAACTCCGCCAGGTTCAGGGGTGTTTTGATGCCTGCGGGGACACGGGTGGCGTTAGTGCCCGTCCCTGGGGCAGTGCCCGGTGTCCCGGGGCTCTGCCCGGTCACCCTCCCGTTCCCTCCCTGTCCCGCTGAGCACGGGGGTGACAGCCAGCCCTGCCCTCCCCACACCCCGGGGGGCTCCGGGGGGACCCCCAGGTCGGCAGCAGCGCTGAGGGGCACGTGGGCAACAAGGGATGGAGACAGGGATGGACACACGGACGGACACACGGACGGGGTCTGGCTACAGAGAAGCGGGAGGGAAGCGCCTGCTCTACCCACGCCACGGGAGAAAGGGCCGGGTGTGCGGGAGCCGCGCCGGTGCTCGCGGGAGCAGAGAGGTTCGGGCGGTGCCACGGTGGGCACGGGACCCGGCGGGCGCCTGGCACGTCCCGGCCCCGTCCCCGGGCGGCCGGGGGGCAGCGGGAGCCGCGGCTCGTTACATACGGGCAGGCTGGGCTGCGGGGCCACCTCGCCCGCCAGCCGGGCTCTGCTGTTGGCCAGAGTCCGCAGGACTGGACCGTGCAGCGCAGAGAGGAGAGAGAGGTTAGAGAGAGGAGACCGTGCCCGTCCCGGGGCTCCTGTCCCGGGGGCTCCCGTCCCGGGGCTCCTGTCCCGGGGCTGCAGCAGCACAGCCCATGGGCACGGAGAAATAATCACTTCCAATTAAACCGAGCTGCCCACGCCCCTGCACTATAAAAACCGGGACACGGAGCAGGATGGAGGGATGGGAGACCTGAGCTACCTTCTCGGGTGACAGTGGAGGCCGCATCCAGGGCCTTGGTGCCGATGTCACCCATCATGTTGTCCACGGTGCTGTGGTGCTTGAGGAAGAAGGGCCGGATGATGCTGTGGTAGATGACCTGGGAGCCGTTCCAGGGCACTGGGGCCATGCACCACACCAGGAACATGCACTGCGGGGACAGGAGGGGCTCAGCTGCTCCAGGGCTCCCCAGCTGAGTCCAACAGCACTGCCCAAGGCTGGAGCTCACGGGAAGCCGCAGGATCAGAGCTGGGTGCAGCCCCACCACCGCCCTGCTCCTGGTCAGAGCCCACCACACTCAGCTCCTCCCTGTTCAGCGCCGGGACGGGAGGAGCCCGGCACAGCCCTTACCTTCCCGGCGTAGTAGAAAGGGAACCAGTAAAGGAAAAGGTCGGAGAAGAACTCGGCGACGCTGAAGACGCCGTAGACCACCCAGTAGGTGAGCCACATGGTGTCATCCTCCTTGCTGTTGCTCTCGATGGCTTTGATGCTACAGCGGGACAGGGGAAGGAAGGACACGGCTGCTGCAGTGCTGGGATGGGCTCCACCTTCCCAAATCCTCCAAACCCTGGGGGGAACCTGCCCGCTGGCTGCTCCGGGCTGGCACGGTCCCAGCGTTTCCAAGAAGGTCTCAAGAGCTTCCCAGCCATAATTGCCTCTTCACTGAGCAGGCAGACCCTCAAAGGAGGGCAGGGAAGGCTCTCCAGGTGTGGGACAGGTACTTACGAGACATAGGCGGGGTAGACGAAGCCGATGATGTTGCAGAGCAGGGAAGCGCCATAGCCGAACATGAGGTACAGCCCCAGGAAAGCCACGGAACCTGCGGGGCACAGAGGAGAGGACGGTCTGGTGCCTGCTGTCACCATGGGGAGACCCCGCTCGGTCTCCTGAGCGGGATTCTCATCCCAGAGCGGGTTAATGACCACTCCCAATTAATTCCAGGACGCCAATGTAACGAGGCACGTGGCGGAGTCTCTCCCGAGGGACCCGTGACCTGCTCCTGTCACCGTTCGTCCCCTCTCCTGGCAGGTTTGGGACTTTAGCACCCCAATCTCGCAGCACTTTCGCTCTCCTGGAGCGGGGCCAGGGCAGCAGGAACCAGAGACGCTGACAACACACCCATGGTCCAAAGTCAAGGCTCCGCTCGCCTCCCCCGGAGCCGCTCGGCATTCCCAGATCTCCCGCTCAAGGACGAGCTCTGCTCCCGGATCAGGAGCCCGGGATCGCGGATCCTCCCGCAGGCGCTGCCCGAGCAGCCGCCGGCAAAGGAAGGGTTTGGATCCCCTGGGAGCGGCAATCCAATCCCGCTTCCCTGCTACTCAATTAGATCGTTAAATTAAATGTGAGCCGCAGGCTTTGGTGGCCTGGAGCCCGCCCAGCGCTCGGACACTCGCAGGAGGCTGGAGCAGCGGAGCTGGGACAGAGGGGGCGTGGGGAAGGTGGGACAGGGAGATTTTGGGATGGAAACCACGGCAGAGCCTCGCTCACAGCAGGGCTGAGAGGGCAGGAAAACCTCAGGGATACACGGGATGGAGCATTCTGTCCAGCCCAGCAGCTTCTCCCCAGCACCAGAACAAACTCCTCCATCAGCAGCAAGAAAGCTGGGAATTAACCTGTCTGTGCTGGTGAATTAAAGTCCTTGCTCGGGCTTGGAGGGCGGATTATCCCAGCTCTGCTCGCTGCAGCATTCCAGGACTGAGCTCTGGCCCCGATCCGGGGCACCCACAGCTCCGGGTCTTTCCTGGGAGACGGGCAGGAGCAACGTGGCTTTGGAGCAATCCCAAACCTCCCTCCGAGGAGGGCAGGCAGGTCCAGGCAGTGCTGGGTTTCACTCCCCAAGAGCCTTAGAAGGGATTTTGCAGGATTTTAACCCCCAGAGAAATTTATGTAACAGCAAAAACCCAGGGAAAGGCTTTGCTGAGGGAACCTTTGGAGCTGGTGCTGCCCAGGGGTTGCTCCCAAACCCCAGACCATGGGTTCAAACTCAAATTAGTGATTGCTCCAGAGCCATGGGAGGGAGAAATCGGGAATTTTTAATTCAGCAACAGCTTCTCTTTTCCAGGACGGGGATCCAGAATGTGGGACCATCACTTTTTGGTGCGTCCACTCTAACTCTACCCCAGAAGTCCATCACTGATCAAATCCCTGGGATTGTTTTGCTTGGTGCCTGAGGGGCACCACATCCACACACAGCCTGCACAGCAGCACGAGCTCCTTCATGGACACTGCTCCCCTCAGAGCAGGGGCACCAGCCCTGCTGCAGGTGAAAGGCCAGGAAATCACACCTGGGGGCCAAAGGCCTGGAGGGACACAGCAAACAGGGAAGGCCTGAGCCTCTCCCGGGAGGTCTGATATGAAATCTCAAACTGGAGCACGTGGGCAAGGCCAGTTCGAGTTGGCAGAGAGGGCACAGGGCCGAGGGTCAGAGGAGAGGGGGCACGGCGTGCCAGGAGGAGGATCCCTGGGGAGAATCCGGCTGGTTCCTCATTAATGAACAACAAGGATCCGGTTAGAGGCCGGATCCCCACGGTCCCACCAGTGGGACACGGGGAACGAGCTCCCATCCCCAGCGCTCGATCTGAGCCACCACGGGCTGGGGGCTCACCCAGAACGGGGACCCCCCTCCGTCAGTGCCAGGGGTCTCGAGGGTCCCTCTGACACCTCTGACACTCGGACTCTGCGAGGCTCGGGATTTCGGGGTTCCGTGCCTGCGGAAGGCGAGGCCAGTGCGGTGACAGCGACGTCACCCCCAGCACCCCCAGTCCCCTCCCAGCACGGCCCCTCTCCGCACCCCCAAACCAGGGCGGCCCTGCCTGCCCTCCCCGTGCCCCCGTGCTGAGCCCAGAGCCACGGCGAGAAGCTGCCAAGGCGCCCCAGGGTACCGGGGAGAAGGGAACAGAACGGGAGAACCGGGGAGGCCCCGCGGTACCGGTCGCACCTGTGGCCAGGTAGAGCCGTTGGACGCCGGTACGGGCTTCCAGCTGACCCAGCAGGTCGCCGATGGGCCCGGGGCTGTAGAGGAAGCGCTCCAGGCGCTGCTGCATGGAGCCCATGGCGGCGGTGGCGATGATGAGGGTGATGAAGCAGCGGCGGCGGCCCCGGAGCCGCCCCGGACCGACCCCGCGCCCCGGGCAGTGCGACCGCTGGGGGCGTGGCCAATGCAAAAGAGGGCGGGGCGAGATACAGGGGCGTGGCCAATACGGAGGAGGGGCGGGGTTAACGCTGGGGAAGGACCAATGAGAACGCGGGGCGGGGATGCAGACTGGCCAATCAGACGAGGCCGTGCCGAGGGGCGGGGCCGACGCCGTTGCCATGGCAACGCGCGCAGCGGCGGCGCGGCCTCATGGCGGTTCGGCCCAGGCCCGGCCCGGTTCTGCCGCTGTTCCCGGTGCTGTTCGTGCTGCTCGTGGTGGTCGCCACCGCCCCTCCGGGCCCCGCCAAGCCCCACGTGTACCTGAGCAGCTGGGCCGTGCGGGTGGCGGCGGGGCTGCGGGACGCTCCGGCCCTGGCTCGCCGGCACGGGCTGCTCTACCTGGGTCAGGTGCGGCCTGGGTGGGGAAGTTGGGCCCAGCCCATCCCGTGTGCCCCTGGCCCGATCTTCCTGCTCGTGCCCGCCCTGTGTCGCCTTCGCCTGTCGCATGGGCAGGAACATCTTCCATTAGACCAGCTTGCTCCAAGCCTTGTCCAAACACTTCCTGGGAATCTGGGAATCCTGTGTCCCCCCACCCTCAGAGCAAACGGCCTCTGAGCATGCAGGGCTGAGCGAGGGACCCCCAAGGGCACACACGCCGTCCCCAGGACTCCATTCTGTCTGAAAGTGACACTTTATGCTGGTCCTGCACTACAGCTCACCCTGCATTCACCATTCTGACCTGCACAGCCCACACGGGGCTGGCACTGGTGTCATCTAGAAAAGCTCACAGCAGCTTTTTGTGCCCGCAGGTGATGGAGGGAGAGCCCTTCTATCACTTCAGCCACCGTGGCACCAGGCAGAGAGCGCTGAGCAGGCACTGGGGGTGGCACATGCGGCTCACCAGGGACCCCCAGGTAGGGAGGAGGGCACAGAGGGCCGGGGGACAGCTGTGGGCAGGCACTGCCCGGCACCCACAGCGCTGCTCCCCGCCCAGGTGCTGTGGTTTGAGCAGCAGACGCTGAAGAGGCGCTCGAAGAGAGGCTCTGGCGTGGTGCCCACGGATCCCTGGTTCCCCAAGCAGTGGTACATGGTGAGACCGAGCTGCTTCCCCTCCTGATCCTCCCCTAAATCACGGGATGGAAGGGACCACAGTGTGGCATCCAGGGCCACCTCCCTGCTCAGCACCATCCCGGAGCACAGGGCACAGGATTGTGTCTGGATTGTTCTGGGATAGCCCCGGGGGGAGACTCCACAGCCTCTCTGCTCTCAGTGCTCTCGGGCACTGCACACTGAAGAAATTCTTCCTCCTGTGCAGGGGGAATTCCTGGGATCAGTCCCTGCCTGTTGCTCTGGTGCCATTGCTGGGCCCTGCCCTGACACAGGGACACTCAGGGACACTCAGGGACACCCAGGGCCCCTCCCAAGGCTGAGCAGCCCCAGCTCCCTCAGCTTTTCTTTGTCAGAGATGTTCCAACCCCTTCCCCAACTTCGTGACCCTCCACTCCAGGAACTCCATGTCCTGAGGAGCCCAGAGCTGGACACTGCACCCCAGAAGTTCCTCCCGGGGCTGAGCAGAGGGGCAGGATCCCTCCCTGAGCGCTGGCAATGCCCTTCCCAGTGCCCTGCTGGGACATAAACCGAGCTAATGCCGGCAGTGATGAGGCAGCAGGAGCCCTCCAAGGTGACTCCGGGCTGCTCATCAAATTTAATCTGTTTTCCAGAACAATGACATCCATCCCGACCTGAACATCCTGACGGCTTGGAGCAGAGGCTACACGGGGCTGGGGGTGGTGCTGACTGTCCTGGATGATGGGCTGGAGAAGGATCATCCCGACCTGGCTGCCAACTACGTAACTATGGGGGGTGCAGGGACCAGCTCCTGCAGGGAGGGTGGGGTCAGTGCCTTCATCCCACCCCCGGGACTGTGTGATGGGAGCTCAGCCTCTCCAGGGCTGGATCCAAGGTTTGGAGTCTCCTGCAGTGAAATCTCACACTGAGGAAATGTTAGAACTTGTACACAAGCACCAGAGCCCCTAAAATAGGTGTAATTACAGCAAGCTGCAAAGCCAGTAAAGCTGGTAAACCACAGGGAAGCTCCACAGGGAAGGAAAGGCAATCCTGGGTGTTTATAACACCATTGTTTCCGTGGGTTGTGGTTCCTCTCTCCTGGCTGTGTGGCCAGCGAGGGTCACCCTCAGGTGACTGGGCACGCTGGGCTCTGTCAGGGAAACAGCAAAGCTGTGCTGCTTCCACCCCTTTCTGCAGAATCCCAGAGTCACCGAGGTTGGAAAAAGGGTTCAGGATCATCGAGCCCAACCTTGTCACCAGCCCAGAGCACCGAGTGCCACCTCCAGGGATTCCTGGGACACCTCCAGGGATGGCCACTCCAAACCTTCCTGGGCAGCCCCTTTTGATTCCAGACCACCCTTTCCACGAGGAAATTCCTGCTGATGTCCCACCTGGCACAGCTTGAGGCTGTTCCCTCTTGTCCTGTTGTCCCCTGGGAGCTCTCCCCTCCCTCCAGGGAGTTGTGCAGAGCCAGAAGATCCCCCTGACTTATTTTCTCCACCCTGAGCCTCTTCCCAGCTCCATTCCCTCTCAGGACTCTCCTTAGCTCCAGCTCCCAGTGCAGCTGGGCACGAAGGGGCCCCGCTGTCCCCCTGGGCTGGCAGGCGGTGCCAGCACCGGGCTGGGTGCCAGGCGCCTGTGCCGAGCTGTCACAGCCCTGCCCGAGCCCTTGGGCTCACGCCCGTGCCTCGTTCTGTAACAGGACCCGCTGGCAAGTTACGACTTCAACAGCAACGACCCCGATCCGCAGCCCCGATACAGCGACAAGGAAAACAACTGGTGGGTTCTGCCCAGCTCCCCACACTGGGGGGGGTTCATCTCTGGGGGGCCAGGGCTGTCCCAGGCCCCCCACCCCTCACAGGGTCACTGTGTCCCCCCCCAGGCATGGCACACGCTGTGCAGGAGAAGTGGCAGCTGTGGCCAACAATGGGATCTGTGGTGCAGGCGTCGCCTACAACGCCAAAATCGGAGGTGAGATGTTGCTCCCGTGGGGGGTGAAGTTGGAAATGAGCTCCAGCCCTCTGTGGGGAATGCAGGAGCCCAGGTGGGGCTGCTCTGGGTTTTAGGGGTGTCCAGGGTGCTGCAGTGTCACCTCACACCAAGCTCGGTGCTCTGCTCCCTGGGGTTTAACGCTCAGGCTCTGCTGTGGAGCTGAAGGTGGCAAAGGGAGTTAAAAGCCGGGAGCACTCCCTGGGCTTAATTACAAAAGGCTTAACGAGGAGCTTTGGGAAGCAGCTGATGGGCACAGACCCGCGGGGGCCTGATCTCCTTAGGGCAGGGTCATGTGAAAGCTGCTGGGAGCTGTGGGGGGGCCGGCCAGGTGTCCCCAAGCCCTTCCCTCGGTGTGGCACGTGCGTGGCTCCTGTCCCCTCGGTGCCACCACGGTGCCCGCCCTCAGGCGTGCGGATGCTGGACGGTTCCATCACGGACATAGTGGAGGCTCAGGCCCTGAGCCTGGAGCCCCAGTACATCCACATCTACAGCGCCAGCTGGGGCCCCGAGGACGATGGCAAGACGGTGGATGGGCCGGGAGTCCTGGCTCAGGCTGCTTTCCACAGAGGAGTCCTCCAAGTAAGCCCAGCCCTGGCCTCGGGGAGCACAGGGACACAGGGACACCCTGCTCACCCCCCTCTGCCCTTCACCAGGGACGGGGTGGGCTCGGCTCCATCTTCATCTGGGCCTCGGGCAACGGTGGCACCAACTATGACAACTGCAACTGCGACGGCTACACCAACAGCATCTACACGGTGTCGGTGGGCAGCGTGCTGGGGGACGGGCACCGGCCCCGCTACAGCGAGAGCTGCCCCGCCATCCTCACCACCACCTACAGCAGCAGGACCAGCTGCAAGGTGCAGATTGTGAGTGTCACAGCAGCAAGGCGCACACTGTGAGTGTCACAGCAGCAAGGTGCACACTGTGAGTGTCACAGCAGCAAGGCGCACACTGTGAGTGTCACAGCAGCTCTGCCACAGCAGCAGCTCCGGGGCAGACACAGATCCCAGCAGGGGCGGGGCTGGTCCCAGCCCTCCCGAGCTTGGTGTCCGTGTAGAGCTCAAAAACAGACCCAAAAGGAGAATTTGCTGAAGGTACCCAACTCCAGGCAGATTTTTTGGAATCAGCGCTGAGACCCCTCTGTCCCCGCAGGTGACCACGGACCTGCGCCATCGCTGCACAGACAAACACACCGGCACCTCCGCCTCCGCCCCGCTGGCCGCCGGCATGGTGGCCCTGGCACTGGAGGCCAAGTAGGTGACACCGAGACAGAGGGACACTACCCAGGGATGAGAAAGGGGAGGGACAGCAGGAAGGTTGGGGGTGCAGAGTTGTGGCCTCCCCCCAGGGCCAGGGGAGAGCAGGAGGGTTGTCCTCTGGAGCTCCCTGCTCCCATTTTGGTACTGAAGGAGGGCATGGGGGATCATTTGCTGTACCCACCCCAGAAGAACCAAATCTCCCCGTTAAAAACCAACCCAGACCTCCCTTCCCACATCCTCCTTGCTTCCAGCCCAGCCCTGAGCTGGCGTGACCTGCAGCACCTCATCATCAGAGCCTCCAAACCCGCTCACCTGCGGGCAGAGGACTGGGCTGAGAACGGTGTGGGGCGCAAGGGTGAGTGCAGGGCTCAGCCCCTCCAACACCTTCCAGCAGCCCCCCGTGCCCTGGGGGCACTGGGGGGCTCATGGGTCCCTCTCTTGGGTGGCACCTGTGTCCCAGTGAGCCACTACTACGGCTACGGGCTGCTGGATGCAGGGCTGCTGGTGCAGGTGGCCACCACGTGGGCAGGAACTCGGCCTCAGGAGAAGTGTTCAGTCCAGAGCGTTCAGGTCCCCAGGTAAGGGACAGTGACCCACAGGATGGTGGGTTCTGCCCAGCTCCCCACACTGGGGTGGGCTCATCTCCACATCTGTGACCCCTCACAGGGTCACTCTGTCCCCCCCAGGCATGGCACACACTGTGCAGGGCAGTGGCAGCTGTGGCCACCACAGGCACAGGGATCCAAAAAAATGCTGCACAGGGTCTGCTGTGCTTGGAGGCCACAGGGGAGAGCAGGATGCCCCTGGCAGGGGAGGGAATGCCCTCACCTGCACCTTGTCCCCCACAGGGACATCAGCTCCAGGCTCACCATCTCCACAGATGCCTCCTCCTGCTCAGGGAGGATCCGCTCTCTGGAGCACGTCCAGGTCCAGCTGTCCCTCAGCTACAGCCGCAGGGGGGACCTGGTGGTGGCTCTGAGCAGCCCCATGGGGACCACGTCCACGCTGGTGACAGTGCGGTAAGGACGGGGGCGAGCATGGCCTCCCCAGGGCCAGGAGACTCCCCAAATGGGGCTCACTGGGCCCAAAACTCCTCTGGACCCCTGCCAAGTGGAAATGTCCCTTCAGAGCAAGCACAGAGTGACCCTGCAGGTCACATCCTGCCCCTCCAGGCCCCTGGGCTGGCACTCCCAGCTCTGCTCTCCTCCTCCAGCCCCTACGACACCAGCCAGGACGGCTACCAGGACTGGACCTTCATGTCCACGCACTTCTGGGATGAGAATCCCAAGGGGATCTGGACGCTCCAGCTGGAGAACAGAGGTGATGACAGCAACACAGGTGGGTGTGAACCCCATTTTTACCGAGGTCACCCTGTGCTTGGTCATTCTTCCTTCCCCCACTTGCACGGGCCATTTGGTGGCTTCTCCTTTTCCACAGGACCCTGTGCTGGCTTTGAGGGTCTCCCTGGACAGCACAGGGCCAGGAGCAGGACACAGCCCCAGAGCTTCCAGCCCCATGCCCCTCACCTGGCAGCCCCCTATGCCTCCCCCCCCTCACCTGCCAAGCCCCCTGTCCCTCCTGTCCCCAGGCCAGCTGACCAGCTTCATCCTGCACCTGCATGGCACGGATGAGGACATGCCAGCCAGGGCTTCTGCAGCCACCACCGCTGATGAGTGCCTCAAGAGGGACGAGCAGGGCGCCTGTGAGGGTGAGCGAGGCTTTGGGGGGGACAGTGACAACTCTCTGCTCCCCAGGGTCTCACCTCAGCCTCTCTCCACAGACTGTGGCAGCTCCCTGTACACCCACCACGGCTCCTGCCTGTCCTACTGCCCCCCACACTACTACGGCCGTGCCCGGAGTGCCACCCCTAGGGACACTGCCCGTGTCTGTGCCAGCTGCCACCCCTCCTGCTACACCTGCCAGAGCGACTCTGCCAACAACTGCACGTCCTGTCCCTTGGGCCGCACCTTCGAGGACATCACCCACACCTGCCACCGCCCCTCAGAGAGCTCCCGCAGCCCCCTGAGGCTGCCCTGGGACCTCATAGTTCTCACTGTCCTGGCCTGCGGCAGCCTGCTGCTGGCAGGGGTGCTGTACCCCACCTACCGCAGGGTCCTTTGTGCTGGCAAAGGAGCTCCGTGCTGTCCCCAGGCCAGGAGGGCAGAGTGACACCAGCCTGGGCTGCAGTGACAGCCCGGGACAGAGCCGGGATCATTCCTGGCTTCCGAAATAAAGCGATTTTTGCTTTTCCAGCCGCTCTCCCCTTCCCAGCAGCGCCTGGGATGGTCCCACCCCGTGTCCAGCTGTGCGAGGGGACAGTGGTGGTGGCTCCTCCCACAGCCTTGGGGACAAGGACACTCCCAGAGGGGGGCCAGGACCCCTGCACTGTTTCCCAGGCGCAGAAGGATGAGATGTGACGTGTCCCCAAACAGCTGCACCCGTGTGGCCACGGCAGGAGCTCGGCCACGAGCCCATTTGGCTTCCAGCAGAGGCCAGCCCAGACCCCCTCCAAAATCCCCAATTCCTGTGCACCAGCAGCTTTAGACATTAAAAGGAGAGGTCCCAGGGTGGCTGCAGCCCCGGCCCCTGTGTCCCACGGGGACTGGCAGAGGCACAGTGGCAGCTGTGCCCCAGCACATGGCACAGGGAGAGCTGCCAGCTGGGGCCCTCCCGGGGCCACCAGCCCCGGGCCAGGACCCTGGAGTGCCCCAGGGCACCGGGGAGGTGTTTTGTGTCCCCCCCACTCTTGCTCGGCCGTGCCATCCCCAGCACCGTGTGTTTGCTGAGCTGAAGAGGTTTGGGAATTAAAGCAGAGCCAGACTTTTCTCCAAGCTTTTAATGACCCTTGCTGAAAACCTTGGCTGGACCTTACAGAGCAGGGATGGAGCTGTGTGTCCAGAGCAGGGGCTCTCCTTCGGGGCACCCCCAGGGATGAGTTGGGATCCCTAAAAACACCAAGGGAGAGTCCTGGGCCAACCCCCCCAGCCCAGATCCATAGGATGAGGTGCTGGATGCTGCCCAGCACGGCTTCTCCCAGAAGTTTTCCCCTTCCTGCTCCTCCAGGCTGGCCTAACCCTCAGTGGGCGGCTGGCAGGGCTGGAATTGCCTCTGGATCTCGGGGCGCACGTCCTCCTGCACAGAGAGGAGAGAGGGGGTAGGGGACGCTCCTGTCCCCTCCTGTCCCTTTCCTGTCCCCATACCCGTGTCCTACCGCCTGGCCCAGCTGCCCCAGCGCTGGGATGAGGCGCAGCAGCTCCTCATCCTCAGGGTCCCCAGACCACGGTGGCACCGAGATCCAGTTGGCAGCCTGGGGGGGGGGAACAGGGAGAAGGTTGGATCCCGCACACCCACGGTGCTCCCAGGGACCGGGACACCCAAATCCCCCCTTGGGAGCAGCGCTGCCGTACCTGGGCAGGGAAGCCCTGCGTGGTGTGGTCCAGGGCCACCGTCTTGGCCAGGTCCCTGCCCAGGCGGGTCAGGTCCTTCCAGTAGCAGCCCTGGGAGCAGACACAATCCGACTGGGAGAGGCAGTGCCTGGGGGGGGACACAGAGCTGTGGGGACACTGCCCTGTCACACAGGGGGTCCCCAGCAGGGCACTGCCAGCACCATCACCTGATCAGCTTCTTCTTGGGGTCCAGCACCTCCAGGAGCTTTTTGGCATAGTCCTTCTTGGCAGTGGTGTAGATGAAGATCTGGCAGAGAGAGGGTGAAGGTCCCTGCTCGAGTCCCCCCAGGGGTCACCCCACAGACCCCCCCCCCCCCCGGGGCTCTGGTACCTCGTAGATCTTGGAAAGGCTCTCCAAGAACTCCTGCACGTGTGGACGCAGCTTCACGTGGACCTGGGAGGGAACAGGACCTTGGAAAGCCACCAGCACCCCCATCCCACACCAAGGGGAGCCCCGAGGTGGGGTCAGTGCCCTCAGCAGGATCCCTCACCACGGGGATTTCAGAGCCCCTTTCCTTTCAGCTGCAAGGGACATTGGCCACATGGGGTGGCAGTGAAGAGCCACATCATCCATGGCCCCAAATCACAGCTC